>NW_004524689.1:1610277-1613404 GCF_000260255.1 Octodon degus
CTGGTGTGTGGCTCCTGGTGTGGGCCCCGCTGGTGTGTGGCTCCTGGTGTGGAGGCCCCGCTGGATGCCAGGCCTCTGGGGGCTCTTAAAGGCGCCGAGGCCCAGCATAAGCTGAGGCCCAGAGAACCAGCTGCACTGCACCCTGAGAACACGCCAGAGAGGCTGGAGGGCTAGGGCAGCAGGGCGGACTGCAGAGTCGTCTGAGAGCTCCAGAGGCACCGCCAGCCTGCAGAGTGGGGGCGGGTGGGCCACAGCCACAGCCTCGGGATCTCTGTGGGCTGCAGGGCCTCTGGCCCTCCCCCCCACTGTCACATCTCTCACCACTGCCTCGGCCCTCTGCACACAGGACTCGCCTCCCGCAGGTGCTCGGCAGGTGCACTGAGTGGCCATGTGTCTGCTGCCATGTGCATCGTCCCTGGGCATGATGGCTCTGGGGAGCTGGCCAGAGTGTCGTGAGGGGAGGGGGTCTCAAGACACTGAGGTCACAGGAGCCCCTGGATGGCAGCTTCACACCCAGGCCTTGGGGCTGCCGTGAGGCGCCTCTGCTCTGAGCATGGGGAATCCAGCCCTGCCCGGTCCGCTGAGTCACCTGTGCCTTTGCCCAGGATCCGTAGTGACTGAGGTCGCAGTGAAGCCTAGGAGGAAAGGCCAGACAGCACATGCCCAGTGGACGTGTCTGCTTGGGGAGGGACAGCTTCCAGGTTTGTGGAAAGAGGGTGGTCCCTGAGCCTGCTGTCAGCAGCCCTACAGGTGTGCCTGGCCTTCCTGCTCCGCAGCTCCTGCTCCTGCCTCAGCCTGAAGGGACAGGGCAGCGGCACCTGTTCCTGCAGGCCCTGGCCATTCCTAGGGCCCCTGAGCAGCCCTGTGGAGAGTCCCGGCTCATGTCTAGGGTTAGCTGGCCTGTAGGTCCTCTTCTCTGCCCAGAACTATCTAGGCCACAGCCTCCCAGCTCTGGAGGACCCCAGGATGGTGGGGGGGGATGGTGGGCTGGGGACTCCCCAGTGCACAGGTCACCTCCAGAAGTGAGCTCAGCCCAGCCACTCAGCCCTGCTTACAGGAAGCAGGTGCAAGTCGGTTCTGCTTCCCATGTGCTTGTCCCAAGATCAGGAACATCCCCAGAGCCTGTCCCAGGTGACCTCGGTCTAGGTCCGCTGGCCCAGCTCTCACTGGACAGTGGGCAGGTCAGGGATACAAGCTGTTGTATCCAGGGATAGTGGGGTCGGGATCAAAAGCTCCAGCAGACCTCCCCAGGGACCAGGCTCAGCACAGCGGGCTGAAGATTCTTATCTACATGCAGGGTCCAGGACACTGACCCAGACAGAGAGGAGAATCCGTCCACATGGCCTATGCTGGCATCGGTGCCAGACCCAGGAGGCCAGCGGCAGCGCTGGCAGCCTGAGCCCCACGCCAGCTGTCGTTCTGGGGTGGGAGCTGTTGCAAGGGGCTGGTGGGGCTGCCTCGAGGGCCCCAAGAGTGGCCCGGAGGGCTCTGCAGGCACCAGTGTGCCCCATCGTGCATGGCCCGTCCTGCGTGCCCTCAGGCAGGGCCACGTGCTCATGCCTGTGCCTGAGCCCACACCGTAGCCGTGTGCACACTGGGCTGGCTGGCTGGTGTGTGATGGGGTCTGCCTCGAAGCCTCCTGTGGCGTTTTGCCTTTTTACCCTGCCCAGTGAGGAGGGGCAGTGCCACCTCAGGTGTCAAGGCTGCCAGACCCTGCAGCAGTGCAAGTGGGATAGGACCCGTGGCCCTCGACAGCACTGCCTCAGGGCGGGGCACTCCAGTGCCTGGCCTCACACGCTCATCCCCGAGTCCCTTCCTTTCCTTGGCTGCCATGCGGAGGCAGGCGTCCTGGGGCACCACAGAGTGGGCTCAGCCCAGAATCTCATGCCACTTTGCGCTGTTCTGCCTGGCAGCTCTTCACCCTTGACACTGGGTTGCCCGGTCCCTGCCTGGTGGCTGGGGGTTTTATTTAACAGCAGGAAGTATGGTGGGGCTTTCCCCCTGGACACCCTGAGGGTGACACCCACAGCAAGTGTCCATCCTGCCACATGCCCCTGGAGAGGAAGTCCAGAGGCAGGTGCCCCTGGCCAGCTCCCAGCGAGCGATGCGGGTCGGGAGCCCACGGCTTTCTGCTGTAATGGAGCTGAGCTGGAGGCTCACCCAGTCTGGGGGAGAGACCCTGGGACCACCCACTTGTCCAGGACCCCCAGGAGTCCAATCGCAGACCCGTTCCCATTTCTCCCAAGCACCCTGACATCAGCTGGGATGTTTTTAGCCCAAGAATGCCACCAAACCCTGCACTATCTCCAGCCCCGCTCCGCAGCCTGGGTATATAAGGAATTTCAGAAAAAAGGAGAGGAATGACTAAGAATACCTCCCGATGGCTCTCCTCCACTTCCTTAAGGGGTAATAACCCAGCCGCAACCCGGCAGAGGGCACTTGCTTTAAATAGCGCATTCTGATTCACAGGCGAAAAAGGGAAATAAATGTTTTCTTTTCATATTCAAGAGACATCCATGTATGCCAGCTTCTTAAATGGTATGTTACCATCCATATCCCATCCCCGGGACAAGCCCGGCCCTCCCCGCACGGACCCGTGTCACTGGCTGCAGACAGCACAGCCGGGCTGGTGGGCAGAGGGAGGGAGGCTGCTCCCTGGGGCTCCCTCGGCCCCAGGTCAGGCCCTTCCGTGGCCCTTTCCCTTGCCCTGCTCTCTCCTTTCTGTTTTGTTTTGTTTTTAAAGGAGAATAAGGGCTGTGTCTTCAGGGAACCCACCCTCTGTTCCCGCCCGGTGGGCTGCATAGGCCTGGTGGGCCGACCTGGCCTCAGAGCCCTGTGCCCCAGGTGGGCACCCATGGGGTACCCACTGTGGGAGGCTCTCCTCCGGCCCCTGCAGGCAGCGCTGGGATTAGCACAGCCCCCCACTGGATGGGAACCCCGGCCCCAGGGGTGCAGAGAGCAGCTACAGTGTCCGGGTCATTGATCTAGGAACCAAGCAGAGGCATCTGGCCGTCTGGACCCCAGAACAGGAAGTTATAGTGAGGCCCTGGCTGGTGGACGAGGGGCAGGGGCTCCATGGGGGCCAGTACGGGCTCCAAACCCAGTCTGGTTCCTCCCAGGAGCTGTG
>NW_004524689.1:1614314-1627159 GCF_000260255.1 Octodon degus
TAATGGGCCCTGCTACCTCGGCCTCGGCCAGAAGCCAGGAGCTTCCAGGCTGCCCGCGGTGGGGGCTACAGGATGGCCCAGGGTGGCCGCCTCGCTTCTCCTGTCCCTGGGTGGAGGCAGAGGCCGCTTGAGCTGGCCGGGGCCACCTAGTGCTCATTCACCCAGCCCTCTCCACAGAGACACCCCGGCTAAGTGGGCAGCTGCACCCAGGCTCCCTGCAGTGGTGGGACTGGACCCTGGACCTGCCTCTCATGCCCTCCAAACCACGGAGTGGTCCACATGGCCGGTGACCCCGACCTACCACCAGGGTGCCACAGTCTCCCTGCTGTCGCTGTCCCACAGCCTCTTCGGGCTCCTACTCACCCGCAGCACCAACCTGGCACACAGACGTCCCAGGGTGAGGGGGCACAGTGGGCACTGCCACGGCACCATGCCCACTGCATGAAGAAACCTGGACCTCCAGCAGCAGTGGCCTGGCTGTGCTCCCGCATCCGCCCCCAGCTGTGCCCCTCGGGCTGGCGTGGGCAGTGCCAGGGACGCCCGGCAGGGTGGGCTTCGGGAACCGCCCTTTGTCTGGCTCCGCAGCTTCATCTCTCCTTTCTGGGCTAATGCCTGGTTTAATTGTACATCCCATTGTGTCTTCCCTGCTCAATCAGGTTCGAAAATGCCTACATCCACTCCTTTCCCATTTAGATCTCTCTGAAGTCCATCTGGCTTATCAGCCAGTAATTTCACGGCAGAGCTAAGATTTCTGCCATTTAGACCCCAGGCATTGTCTGTCGTGGCGGCAGCTGAGATAAACCCTCACCCAGAACAAGGTCGAAATGACCTTTTACAAGTAGCAGCGGCCTTGTTTCCCTCTAGACTAATTTATCAGCCTGCGTTTTGGCCCTGGCGCTCAGCAGAGGCCTGAGAGCGTGCGGGGAGAGCGGGGGTCGCGGATTAGGATGCCTGGCTGGTTGGTTGCTGGTTCCTAGCGGACCCTCCAGAGCCTGTGGACTCTGGCTCCCCTTGACCGAGTGGGGGAAGGGGAGGAAACTGCGGGCTGCAGCCAGGTGTACGGCGGAGGGTGGGGTCTTGGGGCCTGGTGGGGCCACACCCTCCCCAGTTGTGAGCAGGGCTACAGATGTAGGGAATAACGGATGGGCAGCAGCCGTGGAGCCCCTCAGGCCTCTGCTCTGTGACCACAGCTCACGGTTTGGCTTAGGGAGCCTGGCTGGCTCTGTGACCCCTGCCCACACCAGCAACAAGAGTCCCTCAGCGGAAAGAAGGAGGAGAGACCTTTGGGACCTCCAGGCAGCCAAGACGCCTTTTCCAGAAGGTTCCAGTTGCCCCTGGAAGTTCTGGGCCCCAGCCTGGCATCAACCTTAGAGGAGCAGATGTGTGAGGCGTCTCACAGAGGTGTCACAACAGAGAGGCACAAAGATCCCTTGGCCGGGTGCCTTCCTTGAATCTCAGCACCAGAGAGCCTTAGACGACCCAGCGTGGTGGCCATGGCCCTGGGGTGGAGGACAGAGCTCCGCTGCTCCTGCCATACCTGCGCACACTGCCCAGTGTCCTGCAAGGGCACACAGCCAACCCCAGGCCGAAGGCAGCACTGTCTCGGTTCCTCTCTGCAGGGGACAGGGGCTCAACTGTCCTTCCAGGAGAGACCACTTTGTGACAATGGCCTGACATCTCCGCTCCAGAGAGATACATTGGAGGAGGAGGTGGGGCTACCCTGGGTCCTTCCTAGCCCGAAGACCTGCAGCTGGCTGTCTTAAAGCTGCCTTCTCCAGTGGGAGCTCTCGGAGGTCCCAGGGTCCCTGACGGTGCTTCCTGCTCTCTAGAAAAGGAGTGGAGCCCTCAGCAGGCCTCGTAAGGGCAGGAAGAAGAGGAACTGAGCATCTCCGCCCCCACCCTGTCTTCTGCTGGCCCTGAAGGCTCCCTCAGGCAGATCTCCACCCAAGCCAGGGAGGGAGGAAAAGGTAGCAGAGTGGCAGGTGGAGGAAGAGGCAGAGGAAAAAGGCGAAGAAGGGGACACAGAAGAGGCAGGAGCGACAGGGCGGAGGGAGAAGACAGTGGAAGAGAGGGGGAATAGGAAGAGGAACACGAGAAAGACAAGGATGAGGAGATGGGAGAGAAGGAGGGAGAAGGGGCGAAGAAACTCGAGAAGAGGAAGAGGAGGGCAGGAGGAGGAGCCGGCTCAGGCAGAGGAGACTGGGGCACCCAGAGCCGCAAAGCTGACATCGGCCGTTCTGCCTGCGACCCACGCAACGCCAGCTGACAAGTGCCTGAAGCCTTCCCAGGGGCCAGGGTCCTGGGCTGTGGGTCTGGGAACACAAGGCCTTGCTCCAGAGGGAGAAGGCCTGGGTGCGAGGGGCCTTGGCACCTTGGGAAAGCCTTCCATGCCAACAGTGCGATCTCAGCCGCGGCTGTGCGGGAGGGAAGTACCCTTCCTGGGTCTGTGGCCAGCGCATCTCAAGAGCTCACCTTCACGTCAGGGGAAGCTAGCAGGGGCTGGCTGCAGCGGAGCCCCAGTTTCCCCGAGGGGGCACTGCCAAGCCCAGAGCTGAGGTCCAGGGCTCCTGCTGATGTCCGTCTCCGAGCCTCCTCTCTGCTCGAACCCAGAGCTCTGGGCTCTGCACGAGCCGTGAGGACCGGGCGTGGCACCCTGGCCCTCATGGGCCTGCGCACCCTCTCCTGCTTGTGCTCACGCCTCCTTTCTCTGCCTGCCTCGGGCCCACAGGTGGAGCCTTCTGGGGACTCATCATGCTGAGGCAGGGGACGCCCCACAGGGAAGAGGTCCACACATCCCTCTGGGGTTGGAGTGGCTCCCTGCTGCTGCCCACAATCCTGCCAAGAGAGGGTTGTCAGAGCTCAGCTCCCCGGCCTTAAGTGCAACCCCGGTTTGGAAGCCTCCTGGGAGAGCAGACTCCCCCATCCTGACTCGGCCTCTTGCACGTTAATCACGGGGCCGCAAGGCTTATGTCCCAGCGTTGGTCCGAGGCTGGGGCAATACAGACATGTCAAGTTCTTTGTATTTGTTGCTTTGAAAAGTCAGCTTTTTTGTGAGTTTAAAAAGCCGCGTACAGGTTGCGATTTCCAGGTCAGAGAGGCAGAGAAGACTGCTCAGGCTCGGGCGCACAGGAGCGCTGCTGAGACCCCGAGCGTGTCCCGCTGCCCAGGGCCTCCACTGCCCCGCTCGCCCCGTGGGAGACGAGGGAGCGGTGTGGGACCACCAGCGCCGGCTGGCTCTCCATTCCTGGCGAGTGTGTGTGAAGGGCGAGAGCTTCCTTATCAGAGGCTGAGCACTGGCTGCCTTGGGTCTCTTCACCCTGGCCCAGGCCACCTCCCTCTGCAAGGTGACTGGGCCCAGGAGAACGCAGGCCACCGCCCTGCCCAGGGTCAGTGTCACCTGGGACCCCTGGCCACACCCTCTTGGGGTTTCTTGGCTCTTCTCTGTCTAAATGTTCTCTGGTTCACAGGGCACCAGTTAGGTGGGACTTGGGGCCACACAGCCCAGCTAGGCTCAGTCAGTGACATCTGCAAAGACTCTGTGTAGCAGTCAGGATATGCCTTCTGGGCTTTGGGCCATTCGTGAAGGACAGCGCCATCCCTAGCAGGCTACACAGAGCTCAGACTGCTGGGCTGTGTCCTTCCCAGGCCTGGCAGGGGACGGCACAGGGACATGCCTGCCCCCGTGTCCCAAAACCTCCCAGGATGCGAGAGGGGCTGGGGCTGGGCTGCGAGCAGGTGAGACCCAGGCCGAAACAAACTCCCTGGGCGGCCACCGCAAATCATAGGACTAGGCGGCTGGCCTCTCAGCCAATCTGTTCTTCGTTTAGGTACCAGCAGAGAGAGAAACAACAGGGACCGCCTGGGGGCTGATCCCCTGCTCTGACAGAGACACAGTGGGGTGACTCCTTCAGGACCCAAAGATGGAGTGAGGGAGACACACCATGCAGGCCAGGCCAGGAGCATGAGGACCTCCTGTCCGGGGCAGGCTCCTTCTCAGTGCGGGCGTTCGGGGAGCACGGGGCACAGCCAGCTTTCCTGGGGGTCCTCGAAGTTTTCCTCAAGACCATGCAAACTTCAGTGCCGCAGAAACCGCCTGCCTGTGGCCCTGGGGTGCTGCCCCGGCTCAGGTTTGCCACCGGCCACCCTAGCGAGCAGGATGCTTGCCCCAGAGGCCCTTGGGCATCTCATTCAAAAAGGAAATGGTTAAAAATGGGCGGGTGGGCAGGCAGGAAAGGAGTGGAGAGGGAGGGGGCCCGCACTTGGCTAATTGGAGGGGGGGCACGGGACAATGTGCTCCGGAATGGAGCTGGGCAGGCGGCGGATTATGATGGAATTAGCCGAGTCAGAAGCCCCCAATGAGGTAAGAAGGGGAGGGGAAGTGCAGGCTGGGGCACAAAGCTGCCTAAACGAGGCCCCATTCAGGGGCTGAAAGGGCTCTCCTCCCTTTCTCCCGGCTGGCAGCTCACTTTTGTCTGGAGGGGGGCGGGGCGCCCCGAGGATGTACTTACCTAGGCCCACAGACCGAGGAGGACGGCCATTGACCGCAGTCCCAGGCGGAAGCGTCGCCCCTCTGAGCGCCCTCCTGGCCCGGGGAGAGCTGTCTGTTTCCCGGTTCCGCGCTCCTGTTGGACGCTTGATCCACACCGGGGTGATTTAAGCTACACTCACCTAGAGAAGAAATTTAGCAGGTGAACGAGGAACAAAAGTTATTAAGGCAACAGTAAAAGCCATGACCCACAGACAAGGACCCGCCAGAAACCTGAAAGGCAAATAATAATAATAATAATAATAATAATAATAATAATGTATGGGAAGTCAGGAGATTACATGAAAAAGACCACTTAACAAAGTGCTATGCTCAGTAAATATTTGCTGAATTCATACATTAATTAATTTTCCAGATGAGATTTGCCTAATCCAGTTTTTAAAGAAAATCAGGATTAAGGGTGAAGTGGAATCTGATGATTAGGGTGGTCGGCAGAGATGAAAGGCCTGTGTCGGGGTTCAGGCTGCAGCCTCTGGGACGCGACGAGCTTCCCCGGCCGGGCCCTCCGCAGTGGCCCTTGCCCTTCTGCCACCTGAGCCCGGGGTGGGCACCGTGCACCTCTCATGGGCTCTGCTTGCTAAAGGCCCCCAGCCTGCCCCCGCCCTGCTCCTCCCCTGGCATCCAGCACTACCCTCTGCTGCTGGTGACCATGCAGGGTGACACTGAGGGGGCAGCCACCAGCACCTGCTGCCTGTCCCCGTCCAGCTGGCCATGGCAGAGGCTCCCGGCTCCCACTCTTATTCCTATTTGCTTAGCAAAAGCCCTTGGAGGCCACAAAGCTGGGGTGTGGTGAGTTTTGCAAGCCAATGCCCTGAACTTGGATGGGGGACCCACGTGGTGCTAGGGTTGCTCCCAAACCTCTCTGTCAATAGCCCTGTGGGATCAGTGAGCCCCTTCCAGGCTTGCACCCTGTCGGGGCCCCAGGCCCCATGTTGGGCACCAGCAGGGATGTCCGAGGGCCCACCCAGAGCTGTGGCCAATGCAGAGCCTGCCTTAGAGGCGCCCTGGGAGCTCTTCCAACCCCTGGCTGACCACATGGCTAGATGCTCGGGGCTGGAAGTGTCTCCCTGTGCAACAACAGGGCCTTGCTCTTTGGGGTAAGCTGAGCTGGATGGAGGCTCCAAGCAGAGCAGGAGGGGGCTGGTGAGGGATGGAGGTGCATGCTTGTGCACTGGGGCAAACCTTACCCAGGGAAGGGGCCCATGCGAGACCGAGGCTGCCTCGGTCCAGGTTGCCTGCAGACAGGTAGCTGGGCCTCAGGGGGCTTGACTGGAGCTGGGGAGGCAGGAGGCAGGGCGCACTGGGTATGTTGAGGGAACAAGGCAGCCAGGCTGGAGCTGAGACACACAGGGCCCCAAGGTGCTTAAGCAGAGCCCATCTGGGGTGCAGAGGAGAGGGCCAGCTTCCGGAAAACCGAGGTACAGGGGAAGGTATGGGGCTTGAGCAACATGCAGGGGTGCTGGCCTGGGCAGGGGCTCCTGGAGACACGTCCCTGTGCTCTTGGGTGGAGCCAAGACAGAGCTCCACCCACCCACCCTTTCTTGTGATTGGAAAGAAGTCCCCAGCCACAAAGTGAGTCTGTCCATTAGCTCTACTACCTAAGTGCCTGCCCAGTGATTCTGGGTGGACCCGTCAGCCCTGCTGCTTTCGGGGGGCCACTTTCATCCGGGTGGCCTGAAAGGGTTTCTAGCAGGAGCCCCACCAACAGGTGGCTTCCAGGCCAGTGTGCTCACACCTGCAACCATCAGTGGTGGGGCCAGCACCGACGGACAGGACGGCTTCCCTTGTCCGGCTCCCTGTGCCTGCGTGGCCTGCCAGACACTGCCCACCCCACTGTCCCTGGGGGACCCACACTCCCAGAACCAGTGTCCTTGGAAGGGATGGCCACCATGCAGAGATTGGCCAGGATTGGAAGGGAGATATGTGGTCCCCCAGGGACTGAAGTGAGGCGCTCCCTCCCTGACACTAAGTGTGGCTCCCCTTCCCAGGGTGGAACTTACCAGATGACATCACCAGCCTGCTGCCCAGCCACACCTGCAGGCTTCCGAGGGGAACCCCAAGGGAAGCCCCGTGTGTTGCTGCCCCACACCACGGACCCCAGTATTATAGTGAACGGGGGAGGGGGATACAGGAGGCCCCTAGCTCCTGGAGCATACCTTGTCCTCCCACTTTTCATAAAGTGGCTGGATGTTTGGGGAAGGCACCGTCTCTGGAGCCCTGGGCTTGAATCTGGGCTCTGCCGCCCGCTGCCTGTGTGGCCCTGAAGGTCACTGCAGCATATCACCACCTCACGCTGCAGCTTCCTGTCTGCAGCATAGTCTCGGGTCCTGGGTGCTGGGAGATGAAGGGAGGCGCGGGGACTGCCTGCCCAGCCCCTGCCTGCCCAGCCCCTGCCTGAGGATCTGAGGTCTGTCTGCAGCCAGGAAGCCAGGACCCACAACCCCCTTGAGGCCTCACGCTGGGAAAGGTCAGGGGGCCACGCAGACCGCTGCCAAGGCCACTGACAGATGGGCCTTGCTGTCGTCGGTCCCAGTCCTGGCAGTACCCTAGATGCAGGGCCCCTGCTCCCTGCGGGTGCGACCCAATGTCTGCTGCCCAGACTGAGAGCCTTGGTCCCCCGGAGCAGCCCCACTGCCTGTTTCCCTCCTCCCGCACAGAGCTGCAGATGCTGGGCCTTGAGTGGGCAGAGGGGACTGGCTCTCCCCACAGGGTGGAAGGGCAGCGATGTGCCCACCCCGTGCTCATCCCAGCAAGGGTACCCCGGCTGTGGGCCAGCAGGCCTTGGGGGAGCATGGGAGAACGCAGCCTTCAACGTGCTCCTCAAAACTGTGGAAGTGTTGGTTTCAGGGTCGAGAGGAAATAAATTGCTTATTTGGTAGATGGCAATGCCTGAGCGGTAAAGGAACAGGGAGAGGCTTGAAAGGACTCCGAGCTCGGGCTGCACCCGTGCGGTGAGTCGGTCGTGCTGAGAGGTAGCCGCAGCCCAGAAGGGCCCCATCTCAGACAGCAGGGAGCACGGCTCCCACGTGGCCCATCCTAACCCGGGGAGCTTGGGAAGGCAGGCAGGAAAGGGTGAGGCCGAGCTGCGTGGGTGGCACCTCGAGTACCTTGGCTCCCCTCAAGCTCCGGAGAGGCTCCTTGGGGGTGACAGGGAATGCTCTGGAATCAGCTCGAGAGCTTTGGTCTGCACCATGTATGGCAAATCCCACTTCCTGTTGGGGGATTGGGCTGACAAGTGACCCTGGGAGCCACAGCTCTGTCCACACAGATGGCCACTCCCAGTCTGGGCCAGGGGCGCATCTGCAGCTCCCTGAGCACCACGGCCTGGGCTGTCCTGAGTTTCATGTGAGGTCAGCATCCTTGGCAGCCACGTGGAGTGCTGGTGAGGTCCCTGGAGGAGCTCTTACTGAAGCCAGCAGTGGCAGTGCTTTGTAGGGGGTCACAGGAAGATGCCAGGCACTTCGGCAATCTGTGACTCCTACTGTCATCTGATTTTAAAAAGCTACCCAGGTGGAGGTGCCTAGAATGGGAGCGTACAGAACAGATGCCTGCATTTAAAAATTGCACCTCCAGAACGCAGCTCCCTCCTGCTGCAGGTGCTCCCGCCGCAGGTGCTCCCAGCTGCAGGTGCTCCTGCCACTGGTGCTCCTGCCATAGGTGCTCCGGGCTGCGGGGGCTCCCGCCACAGGTGCTCCCACCGCAGGTGCTTCCGCAGCTAGCCTGCATCACTGTGGGTGATGGCTGGTGTCCTGCAGCTCCTGGAGCTTGTAAAGCTCCGTCCGCAGGTGCTGCCCACTCGAGCCATCTAGGCACGTTCCCCACGGGCAGTGGCAAGTGGGCAGTTGAGGTCTGGGGCAGCAAGGGGACCGTGGCAGCCTGGGGAGCCCCGCAGCGCGCTGGCCTCATGGGCCGGAGCAGGCTCTGCTTTCAGGCCTGATCTCAGCAGGGCTCTGCACACAAAGGCTGACAAAAGCACTCTGCGTGTGGAAGGGGCCCTGCCCTAAGGTGGACGCAGCCCAGGCCAGGGCCCGGGGAGTGTGCACCAGGGACTCGGCCCTGGAGAGAGCCCCGCCGTGCCCCAGGAGGAGGTTTGGGATTCACTGATGGTCAACAGGCCAACAGTCCCTTGTTCATCTGCTTGTCCATCGTGTATTTACTTGTGGGTCCATTTGCTAGATACACGCTTATGTCCCGGGGTGACGCTGTGCTTAGCCTTATCTCTGGCTATTTGTCTGTGTGTTGGCTCCCTGTTAGTTCCCTCATCCCTTAGCTGCACTCTCGTATTCGTTCGTTGTGTGTTGCCCCGTAGACAGTTTCATGCACTTACGCAGGCCTGTGTTCACCGTTCCTCTGTTAGGTGTGCATGTGTAATACACACCTGTTTGTGCACTCGGATATTGATATGTGTATGCGGATCCCCCACAGTGTGCGTTGCCGACATCTCGGGCACGTGTGTTTATGCATGTCCCAGGCCCTGTGGTATGTGCCCCACGGGCGTATCTGTTCAGGACCTGTGCCTGGCCGCGGCCCCGCTGGGGGCACCCACAGTGCATCTGGGTCTGCTTCTCCTCTGTGGGGACCTGCTCTCGGGGAGGTGTCACCCCTGGACATCGAGCAGAGTCGCCTGAGTGCCTTGGGCTCCGTCTAGTTTGCAGGAGCAGCAGTGAGCTCGTAGGCAAAGCTAGTTCCGTTTAAGTCCGGCTCGTGGACTCCCAGCGTGGGGGCAGATCTGATTTGGCTGCGTCAGCTCTGGGATCCTGGCCTTGGCCTTCCACGGCCACAGTGGTGACACGTGGGAGCTCCTGCAGGCCTGCCCCTCCTGCAGTGGCCTCTTCCTTGGCACCCCCGGGACCAGCAGCCCGTGCATGCGTGTCTTGCGTGGCGGCCGGGCTGAATGCGTGTGCACAGGAGGAGGGTTCTGATCCACGGCCCCCTTCAGCTGGGACTGCTCCCCGCTCCCCACAGAGCAGAATGCATGGAACACGAAAGAGGACACAATAAATAGTTTCCTACCTTGCTCTGAGAAAGGGCGAGCTCTTTGGATTGATTAATCCCCGCGCTGCCTTTGGAGCACTGGGCTGGGGGTGACGGTAACAAGGCTCCCGAGGACTCCGCTAATTTGCACTCCATTCACCACCTTGTGAAAACCCATCAGGGCTTCGGAAGAGCCGCGCGGCGCCCGCCCGTTCAATGGGAGACTGATACCCTGGGAAAGGGGCCAGCACGCACAATGCCAGGGGCAGAGCTGCGGCAGCTTTGTTCTCCCGCTCCCTTCCTCTTTTCTATGGCCCTGCGCTAGTTAAGCTACTCGTTTGTGCCGGAGATCAGGGCTGGGGTCACCCTCTGCGGTCCTGACACCCCCTGCCCGATGCGGGTACCTCAAGAACCTTGGGAGTCTGGGCCAGGCACCACGGGGCCCCCAGCGTGGCAGAGCCCCTCCCTCTGCTGTGCACATCCCCTCACGGCTCAGGGCCTCGGCCGGAAGCTGCTCTCCTGGCTCCAAGGAGAGCAAGCTCCTGAGGGCCCTCCTGTCCGCCTGCCCGCCACTGTCCTCTTTGCCACCCAGCTTGGGCGTAATGCACATAAGATGAGCGAGACAAGGCCCTTCTGCTGCCCCAGCAGTTGCTCCTGCCTGGGCTGGCCTGGCATGGCCGTCCCTCATAGCCCGTCCCCCGGCCCCTCAGTCAGCTAAGCGCTCCACCTGGCAGGAGCTCTGCCTGCCCCTGGCAGTGAGTTCCCGGGCCTTGTGCTCGCTACTGCAGGGACCCTGCCCCGGGTAAGGTGTCCTTCAGCAAGGAAAGAGAGGTGTGTCCCCACAGTCACTTGCCACGGACTTCCTAGAGTGGCTGTGTCCGCACAGTGGCCCCACGTCACATTCACACCCTGACTAGAAAGGACACCACCAACATAACCGACACAGACCGCAGACCCCCAAGTAGCTAGCTAATCACCGCTGCCACCCACTTGGGGACGAGGAGGGAGAACAGCAAGCCACCTTCCGGGCCGTTCTGCATTAAACATGGCAAACCCATCCAGCCCCAGATACAGCCATTGTTGTTTAATTTGCTGATACAAATAAAGCCAGTTATTTGGTTGGGGAGAGGGGTGTTGCGGGGCGGGATGACGGTGCCCCAGTTGTCTCTGTCAGCCGTTGTAATGATAAAATTGTGATGACTGCAGTCTGCCACTCAGACTTGTCACCACTGAGGAGGGGTACCCTCTGGACGGGTTAGCGCTCAACTTTGGGGGGCGCAACTATGTCCGCGTGGTTTGTTGCAGGGCCTTCAACACCCCTGGGTGGGCACAGTAGTCCCCAGGAGATGTGCTGGGCACCCCGCCAGCTCCAGGCATGGAAGCCCAGTTCCTGAGACTCTGAGTCTCCCCAAGGTCACCCATGTGAAGGTCACAGACGGCTGGACACCAGGACGCAGGAGGCCTGGCCAGTGCCCTCCTGGGCCACCCAGATGTCCCGTTCCAGGTGTACCTTCTTGTCCTGGGACATTAACTCTGAAGTACATGGCAGGGGGACAGTGTGGCCCAGCCCTTAGGGCCTGGCCAGGCGAGCTGCCCAGGACCATGCCCAAGCCCTGCCTATTGGCCGCTGGGCAGGTGGTGTGGAATGCCCAGCTCTGGCCTCCGCGGCCCACATTGCCTGTGCCACATTCACTGCCAAGGGAAAAGCTCCTGCGGGCATCACCCTTGCACCTGCTGTTGGACCGAAGGCAGGCGCCCCCAGCCGCAGTGCCCCCGCTCCTGGCTGCTTCCGCGCAGGATAACCTGGCCTTGCTGTCTGGTGCTAGTGAGCAGCCCCGGTGACAGTAGCCGTCCTGTTGGGCTCCAGGCCCTGGAACCCAGACGCAGACCCAGCAGGCTTGGCCGGGACCGGGACACCCTCAGAGGCTGGCAGCACTGCACTCTGCTCCCTCCTGTCACGAAGGCAGGTGGCCCCCGCCAGCCCATGCTAGCCTGACCACGAGATGCACACAGAGGCAGTTCAGTGGCCTCGGCCTTGTTAATGGCAGGCCTTCCCATGGGTGCGGGCCTTCGGGCGGGCCGGGCCGGGGCCTCTAGCCTTCCCTTCAGGCCGCCTGGTCCAGTACGAACAGCAGCAGCGCTGAGGGCAGCCCTCAAGGCCATCAGTCCAAGTTCCAGCACAGCCTCGGGTGGGCGCAGACGCATCAGAATAGAACATGCCTCACTGGAAACTTAGAAATAAACAGGACAAGATGGAGTGGGGAGGACAGGGCTGAGGTGGCTTGGGGAGACCCAGTAACACTTGAGGTGCACCCCACAAGCCCAACCAGGCCCCAGCCACAGGCAGAGCCCGGGGACCCCTGAGCAGAATGGTCCCGGCACAGGCCTTAAAGACGGGAGGGCACGTGTGGGGGCCGGGCACAGGCCAGGAGGACAGGGGCTGCCCACGGGGAGCCCCAGGCCACGTCCCTGCCCCACTGCCCCAGTCAAGCAGGCGCCTGATGGGCAGGTGAGCACCGGCCTGGGCCCCCATCCCAGTGCCCAGCCTCCAAGGACCTGCTTTGCCACAGGTTCCTCCACACTGGTGGCTCTGGGTCGGTCCCCCCCGTGCCCTTTCCCACTGGGCGTGGAGGGACGGCT
Source organism: Octodon degus (assembly GCF_000260255.1). Lineage (NCBI taxonomy): Eukaryota > Metazoa > Chordata > Mammalia > Rodentia > Octodontidae > Octodon > Octodon degus. The sequence goes on from NW_004524689.1 coordinate 1,626,475, forward strand.
GTGGCCTTCTCCCTGCCAGCCCCTGCCCTCCTCCTCTGGTGCCCTCGGGTCCTGATTCCCCCTCAGCTCTCACAAATTCTGCCCGTGTCCGCACCCTCATTAATCAATGTCAAGGCGCAGCGTCGGCAACAAGGGCTGCATTCTTCCTGGGCCCCTCAGCCTCTTACATCCCATTGTCCCCGGGCCGATTCAGTGGCAAGAAAACAGCCTATGTAGCACATAAAAGAGATGAGACAAAAATGAAAAGAATCAAGGGAGAAAAAAGAGGAGGCATTTTTCCCCCTGAAACACTCGAATAAATACTCGGCAATGATAATTTAAATTATTCATACATTTATGAAAACATCCATTGAAAGCCGCAGTGTATGATGCTCTTTGTCTCTGTCTCTTGTCTCTTGTTCGGGATTAATCTTTACTGTAACTCGGGCGGGCCGTGGCCCCCTCACAAAGGCCACACTCTCTTTCCATGGGAAAAATGTGTCGACATATCCCAGTGAAAAGTTGGGGGAGAAATTTGCGCTGATGTGGCAGTTGCCAGCCCTCGAGACGCTGGACGGGCCGTGTCCAAATAGTGTCCGACCAACAAAAAGCGCGGAGTGGTTCTCACGTCGCTGTCACGCGGTGACATCCATGCCTCGGGGCTGGGAAGCGTCCCAGGGAGCATGCGCGCCGCCCGCCCGCCCGC
>NW_004524689.1:1627289-1651826 GCF_000260255.1 Octodon degus
GGCGGGCGGGAGGCGGCAGACGAGCGCAGTGGGCGTGGCTCCGCACGGCGGAACCGGACCTGTCAGGAGGGCACCGCGGGGCAACCGTGTCCTGTCGCAGGAGGCGCTCAGGCCGCAGCCCCCGAGCCTCCTGTTCCTAGAGGAGGGCCCTGACCCACGCTGACCTCATCCAATGAAGTGCAGGGCCCTGCTGCAGCCACCGACGCGCAAGCTATTCCTGACGCCGCAGAGCAGGGCTCGGCCAGTGGCCAGCAGCCGCGGAGGGCAGGCAGGGGGCGTAGGTGCCTATGGCAGTCACCCCTCCACACACAGCGGACGCTGCACCCTGCCAGCCTGAGCCCTGACTGCGGTCCTAAGGCTTTTCCCCGGCCAGCCTGTGCCTTGTGGGAACTCTGCAGGGCCCAGGGGAGACACCGCATCTGTGACAGGGGCGTCAGTCCCTGTGCTGTCCCCCTCCCAGGTGGCCTCCATCAGAGTGCTGGCGTTTGGGAAGCGTATTCCGTAAAGAGTGGAATTCTCCCCACGCTCCTTGTCGTGGCCCAGGGACCTCGGCCTGGGACCTGCCATGCCAGCCTGCAGCAAGGCGGGTTGGGATCTGGTGGGCAGGGAGTGGGTGTGCACCTTTGGGCAGCTCCGTGGCTCCAGGTTCCAAAGGGCACAGGGACACTTTTGGGCTGTCTGCCCTGGCTCATCCAGACTTATTTGGTCTGGAATAGGAGCGGGGATCCCGTGGGAATCGCCCTCCTCGTAGATTTATGGCCCCTCTGGCGTGGCAGAACCTGAGAGAAAACCACTCCTTTCTGCTCCCGGCTCCAAAAGAACATGAGCCTAGGCGCGGGAAGCAAGCATCGCCTGGCCTCTTGGGACCTCGGCAGCTTGCGGGTTGCGCTGGCCTGAGTCTAGGGTGAGGGCATGGGTGGCCTCAAAAGCCAGCAGTCCCCACCTAAGTCACCACTCCGCCCCATCCAGGCCCTGACAGCCTGCAGCGCGGGACGGGCCCTGCACACTCCTGCATAGCTGGGAACTCTGTTTCCTTGGACTCTCTGGGAGTTTCCGTTTGGAGCAGCTGAGCGGCTCCCTCTCCAGCCTGCAAGGCTTGGGGACACTGCCTGCCTGTCTGCAGCCTGGCTCCCCCCAGGCAAGGTGTCGGGGTGCCCCCCTCTCCCTGCCACCCCTTCTCTGCCCCACACCTGGGTCTGGAGAGGTAGCCCGAGGCAGGAGGGCACTGCAGTGTAAGCTGCCCTCGGCCCACATCTGCAGCCCTTGCTGCTGCCGACCGCCCCACTATCCCTCCGCACAAAACGCCATTGTCACGGCCCAGGGAAGAAGACCTGGTCCTACTTACAAAGGCCTCTGTGGCCGCGGCGTGGACTGCCAAGGAGGTGCTGGTGCTCGGCAGGACGCCTGCACACACTCTGTCTCCCTCCCGCTCACACTTTTCCTCTCTCGCAGGGGTCCCCCGAAGCCTTTCATTCTGGCTTCATATTCACATAAAGACATCAAGAAAAGAACCTAGCAGAAAGAATTATTAGGCATGGCTGTCAAGTGCTTTATCAGAAAAGCTGGGGGGGTGGCTCTGTAACCCTTTATGTGCTGACCTGCAGCCCCGATTCCTGGCCAACCCTGGGCATCCACGGGCGGGCTGATCCGCACCTTTCTAAATCTCTGTGCCCAGACCCAAGCTGCCACCCAGCAAGAGTGCCCTCAGCCTCCATGCGGTTCTGATTCTCAGGCGATCCACCCTTAGACCTGAAGTAGGGCCAGGCTGGGGAGGACCCTCCCCGGGTGTGCACCGGACAGGCGATCAAGGACGGGTAGTCCGAGCCTGGGGATTCAGAGGTCCAGCTGCCCCACTGCTTCTCGGAGCTTGCTGTGTGTAGCAGAGTCTGGGGCTCCTTGGGGACCTTCCCAGGCAGTGCTCTCTGCCCAGCACAGTGGTTGCCCACTAGCAGGGCGGGGTGGGGGTGGTAGTAATGCCACCTCCTGCCCCGTCCTCCTGGTTTCCCCAAAGGGCACAATGGCCTGGACTCTCCAAACTTCAGGAGGCATTGGGGAGACCGGGTGCCCACAGCCGCGCTGAGCACAAGCAGCCAGGCGTGGCGCGAGGGTGTCCCCACACTGCCACCAGGAGACCCCTCAGAACTTGGGCTGAGGGGCACCCCGGGGTGCGCAGCGGCTTGGGACGCATTTTGAACAGAGCCTCCCGGAGCACAGAAAACCGAAAACCACATGCCGACAAACGGCTCCCTCGGCAAACATTTTTATTTCCAATTAGCAAAAGAAAAATTGCTAATTTGCTGCAGTTGGACCGGGCTGACGTCTCAATCTGCGGAGTGTCAGTGCAGTGAAAGAAAACGCTTCACACTGTGCCGGCAAGAGCCAGCAGCTCTAAAGAGGGTCAGGGCAGCGGGCCCAGAAACCAGATTGACTGGCCACAGCGCTAAATTACTCACACAAGACACACATTGTCTGCCGTGCCAGCTCCCGAGGACCTGCTCTCATTCTTTCCCCCAGAGCAGAGCGGCGCGCTGGGCGGGGGAAGGGTCCGGCGTGGGGGGAGAGGCCGGGGCTGGCGGCCGGCAGGCGGAATCGTCTTGGGATGGAGCAGGCAGAAGCTGGGTTAATGATTAGCCCGGCCTGTCTGCAGTGCTGGAGCAGGACGATGAAATTCCCCCCAGCCCGGCTGCAGCCCCATGCCCGAGGTCATGTGCAGATCGAGTCCCCTAGTAGTTCGCAGCTCGTCCCTGTCACTGAGCCCATCCCAGCTTCCCGGCCTGCGGAGAGGCCCCGCTGCGGACCCACGAGGCAACAGCTCCTATCCGAGCGGGGCTCAGGCAGGCTTCCCGGGAAGCAGATTCCTCCAGGCTCCAGGACTCAGGGCCTGCAGGGCTGCACAGAAGGAAGGCGGGGAACCGATGGGGTCTCCCTGGGGACAAGGCCAGGCAGCTGTGCTGGCCACAGATGTGAGGTGCAGAAACAATCATGAGCCTCCCCTGAAAACCATCGACCACAGAGCCTCAGACAGACAGAGCCTCGGGGCTCAGTGGGCTGAGCTGGGCGGCCCCAGATGGACCTCGTGTGAGCAGACACCCACTCAGGCCCACACGAGCGGGTGAGAGCTTCCTGCTCTGCCCGCCAGGCCCACGCTGTCTGTCTACCTCCGATGCTTCCTGCCACACACCTCTGTGGGCACAGGGCCTGCCCACCACACAGAGCTGGTGCCAGGAAGCATCTCTGCCACAGCGAGCCATGTTGGTGACATCTGGGACCTGCCACAGGACCAAATCAGACAGACCCCCCGGGCAGATCCAGAGGACCTTGCAGCCTCCTGAGTCTTCCAGCCCTGGTCAGTGTGGCAGGCCTTGGACCGGATCACGTAGAAGGACTAACTGGGGCTGCTGGAATCCGAAAGCTCCTGGCCACCTGTCCTCACCCTACCGCCTGCTGTGCCACCTTGGTTCCCTTCTGTAGAAGGAGGTGGGTGGGGCTGCCTGGAGGGGCCCAGCTGGAAGGAGACCTCTTGGTCCCCTCCCCATTCCTTGGGGACCAGCGGCCTGGGAGGACAGGGTACCAGCTTGCCTGCTCCAGACCCAGGGCCCCCCAGACAGCCGAGCAAATCCAGGGCCTGCCGCGCGGCACAGCAACTTGAGCACTGCGGCCCTGCCAGCCGTGGCCCTCAGACCTGAATCTGCAGCCCCACTTAGGAGCTGGGGGTGCTGGCGGGCTGGACCCCAGAGTCGGAGTTGGCTGTGGCAGTGTCTGCTTTGGACCCACCGTGTGCAACTCTGGAGGAACAATTCCGTCTTGGGCAAATACCCCAGCAGGGTGTAGGGCCTCCGCCTCACTCTGCTCTTGGGAAAGACAGTCCGAGTTCCAGTGCACAGCTGCCTGCTGCGCGTCCCGGACACGTGTAGCAGCCTCTCCGAGCTTCTGGTTCACAGCACAAGGAGACAACCAAAGCAGGCCTCTGTGGCGGGACCCCTCTGTGAGACAGGAAGAGCGCCTTGGACACGCTGTCTTGTGCAGGTAAGGAGGAGGGCCTGCAGCCTGCGAACTTGAACTGTTTGTCCTGAGTGAGCCCAGGCAATAAGCACATCAGTAAAAATGGAGTCGGTGCCCAGGCCATTAGTCATGGGAATGTCTGGCCTGGGCGTGCAGGGCCTGCGGCCCGTCCCAAGGAGTGGGCAGGACGAGGGCTTGCCCCTGCGGGTCTCCTCTGGCCCCTCCTGCCTGGCCTGGCAGCCCCAACACCGGGCACTGGGGCAGAGCTCTCAGCACCTGAGGTCAAGGGATGCACGGAAGCACTCATACGCACATGTGAGCACCCTTGTCCATGTGAGTACACACGTGTACATGTACACACATGGGTATGCATGTACGCCCGAGCACACACACTCCCCCACAGGCCCACGGAAAGTCGCTGTCATCCCTGGGCCTAGCACCTCGGAGCTGCTCTCAGGTTTGGTCTGGTGTGGAGAAATCTGTAGGCAAAGCTGCAGAGTCCACGATGTGGTACCGTAGACCCCGAGAGGTGTCTTGTCTTGCAGGCTGCATCGGTGGCATGAGACGAGGGAGGATGCGCAGGCAGGGGGCTGCGGCAGAGCACTGCAGGGCCAGCCTGCAGGGCAGCTCCTGTGACCTTGAGCTCAGGTCCTCTCTTTCCCGCCGCCGCCGGAGCAGCCAGCCAGAGTCCACCTGGGGCTGATGTCCCCAGTGCAGGAGCCACGGACAGCCACTGTCCCCGCAGGAGGTGAACCGGCCCAGACCCTGGGTGCATCTTCGGGCCTTCTGAGGTGAAAGGATGAATGCCCCAGCCCATGATCCAGGCCCCCCTCTCTGCCCCAGCGAGGCCCGTCTACATCCCACCACCAGGAGAGGAGCAGCCCTCTGTCTGCTGCCTGCCGCCGCCCCTGTCCCCGAGGGGGCCTTACCTGTCTCCCGCCCACCCCACCCCCTTGCCACGTGACCCTGCCAGGCCTCGCATGCTGTAGCACCCTCTCAGCTCTGCCAAACAGGTCACACTCCTAGCTACCGTGCAGGGCTGGGCCTGCACTCCGTCCTGGCTGCATTCCAGAGCTGCCAGTTCCTGGGCCTGGCCAAGCCCAGGATGTGAGCTCTGGGGTGTGTAGGCCATCCGCACCCCGCAGAGCCCTGACTGTGCCTGCGTGCAGCAGTCCCCGGCACTGTGGCTGACATGGACTTGGTTCCAAGCTTCTCCTGCCTCTACCTTTGACCCCCCGGGCCCATAGTGTTCAAGCCAAAGTCTGGGCACTTGGTATCCAAAGGTGCACGGAGTTGGCATGCAGCAGGCCTTGCCCTCTCGGCCTGGGGCTGGTGGTCTTCAGGCTGGGCAAGCACACCCCAAGCTCGGGGGCTCCCTGGAGGAGGAGTGAGCTGGAGGAGCCACCTGCCCACAGGTGTGTCTGCAGGGTGCCTGCAGGAGGTCAGGGTGGCCCTGCCCTTGCCTTCGCCAAGAGAAAGGCCTCTTTCAGCTCTGTTGGGGAATTACCACAGGAGCACAGCCTGGACCCATCTTAACTGGGCGCAGTTAATCACAGGGCTGATGACGGAGTCCCTATCGATTTTCCTGGTGCGCAAAAGCCTTTGAGTTTATAGCACCTGTTATCTTTTGACTAATAGGAGCCGAGCTTCAAGCCGAAGTTCATCGCGCGTCTGGGCTTCTGGGAGCTCGGGCGCCATCGCGGCCTCCTCGGCCTCCCCCATACGTAAACCTCATTTTTTTGATTGTGGAAAAGCAAAGGAAAGCTTTTGGGGCATCAAAGTTCACAGAAAATCTAGAATGAAAGTGCTTGGCTTTTTTTCTTTGGGTCAGGTTAAACTGGCATAAAGCCTTCCTCTCCTCTTACGGCTCCTGGGGAAATACAGCCCAGCTTTTGGATTGGGCGGTGTGCCAATATCAGCCCTTAGGACAGACTCCTCAGGGCGTCACCGCCGGGTCCCAGGGGCCGGGAGCAGCCCCAGCCCGGGTGGTGCGCAGAGAAGGTGAGGCAGGCAGGTGCACAGAACTAGTCGTCCGCTTCTCGGCCTCTGCTCAACTTTAGATACAGAGAGCAGGTCCAGTGGCCACCGGACGCTTCCCTTCCGTGTTCAAGCATCCGGATGAACAACGTCACTTTTGAGAAGATGACTTGCAATAGAAAATCCAGGGCCGCAGCTGAGGGATTGCTCTTCCACGGAAGCTGTTGTGTCAGGGAGCGAGGCCGCCGTATATCAGCCGCTCCGCCCCTCAAATAGATAATCAATTTCCCAGAAAGCATCAATAAGCAGGGCAGACATTTATTGCCCCTTGGATGGTTTATCTCCAGGGCTGGGGACAGCGAGGCCACGACGAGCGCCAAACCTGCCAGCGAGCACAATTAAATGCTGCTCAGATAAAGGATTTTATGCCGTGCGCCTAAAAAGCAATCAACTTCATAATTGAACTCCATTGCATGAAACTGGTCAGAAATAAATATGGTGCCCAACAGCACAGGACGGGGGAGGCCGAGGTACAGAGCAGGTGGCAGAGCTGCCAGTGCCGTGGGCCGACGTCCCCCAAGCCCAGCTGCAGGTGCGGCCTGGCCCGGCCGGGCCCTCTGCCCCTCTGCACTAGCCCTGGCTGCAGCTTCCTGTTTTCTTCGCCAAGAGAAGGGGAAACACATTCCTGCTGGAGTCGCCTCACACTCAGGCTAGATCATGTGTTCGTCTGGCTGCCTGCATTTTGGCTGGGGGGGTGGCGGGGGCGGGGGGCCTAGTGAAGTGCCGGGCATCCATGCAGGCCACTGTCCACTGTCCAGGTGACCTTAGCTGGTCCAGCCCTGAGCCCTGAACACTGCAAGGTCCTGGCTCAGAGATCTTTGCTTGAGAGAAGTCGCTGTTTCTTGTTGGATGCTGCATCTCAGGGACCTCAGGGGGACACAGGGACAAACTCCTCACTGGGACAAGAGGTCACACATTCTGCCCAGGCATCATCGCCTGCTTCCTGGGAGCGGGCACCAAGGTCTAGCTGGATGATAGAACCTGATGTTGCAAAGAACCCAGACAAGACTGGAGTTAAGGTCACGCACGCTCAGCAGAGTGGCTTTTAGTTTGGAAGGGGGAAAAGAAGCATAAAGGGCATTTTGGATACAAAATAGCTCTTTAAAACAGCATTTTGATGAGTTAAGTATAAATAAATCAGAAACACACGGATTTCATTTCCTTTAAAATACCCGCAGGCTCAAACACGGGCAGGAAAAGCGCCTGGCAAACGGCAGCCTGGGATTTTGACAAACCCAAATATTTTGGAGAGGTTTCTGGGCTGTTTGCACCCGGGTCTCCTCTCGGCTCTGCCTTTCATGAGTGCCGGGGTGGACGGGTCCCTGGCTGCCTCCGGGGGACAGGTCCGGTGTCGGGGAGCGTGGGCACGCGCTTCCTGCCTCCCGGGTGCCCATTTCCACAGACTGCCCAGGGATGCTGTGTGTGTGCAGATGCACATGCGCACGAGCGTGGGTGCACAGAGGCAGCGGGAGTAGCCCGGCCAAGAGAGGGGGCTTTGTGGCGTGCAGAAGTCTTGGTACAGAGTAGAGACACCCACACGGGCAGGCTTCGACTTGGAGGGCTGAGAGTGGCTCTGTCTGAAGCCGGCAGTGGAGTGAAGGTAGCGGGGTCCGCTTGACATCCCGCTCTGAGCTCTAGTGGGGCTGTAGCTCCCCCCGAAGTGCTGGATCACAGACGCAGCCCCTGGGGAGGGAACAGCTGGGCAGCTGTGTGGCACAGCACAGCCAGGGCCCTGGGGTGGTCCTGGGGCGGTCTTCTTCTTTCTGTCCGGGTTGCTGTGCCTGGCTGCTACCCACTCACTGGGCGACGGCCCCAGTGAACTAGAGGTCTGTGTGGCTGCTCTCTGGAAACGGGCTTAACAGCGTACGGACGGACGGGGGGCTGGGAAAGCCGAACCTGGGTTCTGACCATGCCCAGCGGACAGGTGACCACAGGGGACACTGGCTAGAAACACAGCCCTCCTCCTGCGCTCCAGTGCCGGCAGGTGAGGCCTGAAGTAGCCGCCCTGGAAATGGGCCACTTCCTTCCTGTCCAGAGTGAACTCCGCAAGGAGCGCCAGGGAGCTGCTCAGGGCCGTGAGCTTGCGCTGCAGTTTTGCAAACTAAGAACATGTGGAGGCCCCGCAGCGAAGGCACAGGGCACGCAGGGAGGCGGGTGGCACCTCCAGCGCGGGCTTTCCCAGTGAGCCGCCTGGGACCGATCGTTATGTGGTTCATTTTTGGGTCCAGCTGCAAAACGCACCAGCGTCCTGAAACTCTCCGTGGCAACCCGCAGCCTGCTCCCTTATCGCAGCATCTGGCCCCACCGGGCCGTCTCTGTGTCTGCGAGCCCTAACTGCTCTCTTGGAGACATAAACAGAAACGCCGCTTGGCAGGGCGGCCGTGAGACATCTTTCCCCCACAATGTTCCTTTTGGCATCTGATTAGAAAAAAAAGCTTGCAATCAATACTCAAAGTTAGATTTTGAGATTTTCTGCAGGATTGGGCTTGGAGCATTTAATAACAAGGTTCCTTACTGTACTCGGCCCCTAAATTTATAATGAAAATAAATATTTCCCCTTCCTGATGGGCCAGGCCATGCCAACTGCAGAGCAGAGTTTGGATGTCAGAGGAAGCAATTGGATTCGCTCAAGCACCACGAACATAAACCCCTGTGCGATTCAGCGGGCCAGGCCCCGAGAACATTCCCGGGTAATCTGCGGCCACTTCTCCTAATTGTACAGTGACGTGCTAATCAGCATCCAGTGCCTTTTCTCTTTAAGACCAGGACAGAACAAAGCCTCAAATTACTAATTACACAAATACAGTGTCTTTTGCTAATTGGATTGGTTAATGTTAGTTCATAAAGCTCTTTAGGGGTAGGCAGTGGGGTATGAAAGAGGCAATTCATACGTTTAATAACAGGCTAATAACTGTCAGCGATGAATAATCAGCCGCTGTCGCGCGTGTGGAGCCGCGTGCGGTCTTTCCAGCTCCCTGGACGTCTGTTACAAATTAATGCCTTCGCAGGAGCCAGCTGCCGCGCCGGGCCCCTCACCTCCCGCCTCGCACCCCCACCTAGCCTCTCGCTGCGAGCTGCGGCCCACGGGGCTGGTGGCTGAGCCGGGAGTGTGGCCTCTCAGGAGATGCGGAGCCCTGCTATTTCCATTATTTATGAAGGTGCTGTTAGCCAGGCGATTAGGGACATCACCAGGGTCCCGTGTCCCTGTCCCAAGGCCAGAGGCTTAGCTGTTTTACTCAGTGACCCTGGGCGAGCTCCCTGACCTTCACAGGCCTCAGTCAACTCAGCTGGAAAATTGGGTAAAAAGATGGTGGTGTCTCTGGGCATATGCTGCTGAGCGGGGTGCTTGCGGCGCACAGCGCAGATGGCCCAGCACTCAGTGGTGACCCAGGCCAGGGTCCGACGGGCTCCAGAGTGGCCAATGCCAGAAGGACTTTGGAACCCGGGGGCCAAAATGAGCCCCTGGGAGCTGGCTGGGAGAGACAGACTGAGACCAGACTCCCTGGCTGCTTGGTCCTGTCCCGGTCCTACCCGCCTCTTCATTCTGGGCCAGCTAAAAGTACTGGGAGAAGACCGTGCCGTGTCCCGGCCAGGACTGTTGTCGCAGGCATGGCTGTTTTTTCTCAGAGCAGCCATGCCTGAGAGGAGGTGTGCTCTCTGGGGCAAGGCCTGGCCAGCAGCCTGGCAGGGCCACTCACTGTGGGTCCCTTCCTGCCTGTTTTGACAATGACTATGACCACAACCAGGACTGTGCTGGGACATGTGGGCTCCTGCTGCCCCAAGGCCTGTGGTCTCCCCAAGGAGCTGCTTTTCCCTAAGAGAGCCCAGGATCGCCGGGACGAGTAGGACCGCCAGGACTAGCGCCTCGCCCCGTGTGAGCCCGGCCCCCTCAGCTGGAGGCTCTGGTTTACCCCGCCGAGGCCTCTGCTCTGTACAGTGGCCAGGGAGGATCTGCCTACACTGCACCTCCCTGTCCTGGGGAGAAAGGCTCAGAGCGACTGGCGAGGGGCGCGTAGATGTTTGCTTGTGATAAATTGCCCTGGAGTGAGTCTGAGAGAGTGACGGGGTCGGGAGGTCTTCTGCTCAATGCTCGTGGGCAAATCTGCGAAGTGCAGGTGGCCCTGGCGGAGTGGGTCTGTGTGGGAGACCGTCCTCAACTGTGACTCCCCAACTGCAAGCGTTTGAGTCTGTGCCTCCCAGCACGGTGCGTGCAGGAGAAGCTGTCCCCATACTAATCTTCTCTGGGCCTGTCCAGTGGAGAGGCTGCCGTGAGGCTCCGCCCGCCTCTCCCGGGCTCTCAGGGCTCTTGCCAAGCTTAGGCCCCATCTCTGTCTGCACAGAACTCTCTGGGCCTTCGCCCTCGGGCCGGCTTTCCGCAGCGCACATGGCTCACAGCTGGGCCCACCTCAGCTCTTTTCGATCTTTGGGAAGACCAAATCAATTATGTTGTCAAACAAACGTTCCCAGTTCCGAGAACAGAGTCTTGGAAGTCCAGCTCTGTCCAACAGTGCTTTGCAGCCCTGCAAGACGAACCTTCCTGCTGCCGAGGCCTGTGTGCAGGGGAAGCCTGCCGAGGCCTGTGTGTAGCAGGGGGAGCCTGCCGAGCTCCATGTGCAGCAGGGGGTGTCTGCTGAGACCTGTGTGCAGGGGAAGCCCACCGAGGCCGATGTGCAGGGGGAGCCCGCCAAGGCCCATGTGCAGGGGGAGCCCGCCGAGGCCCATGTGCAGGGGGAGCCCGCCGAGGCCCGTGTGCAGCAGGGGGTGTCTACCGAGGCCTTGTGTGCAGGGGAAGCCCACCGAGGCCTGTGTGCAGAGGTCGCCCGCCGAGGCCCGTGTGCAGCAGGGGGTGTTTGCTGAGGCCCGTGTGCAAGGGTGCCTGCTCCTCTGTGCTGCGCAGACCTCTTCCTGGAGTATGGGGAAAGCGACATTCCAGATGCACAAGGGTGGTGGACAAGTGCAGAGGCCAGAGCCCTGGACAGACATGGTGATGTCCTCTTGTAGCTGGCGTTAGCCATGCATGAGAGAGGGGACAGGCGCCCTGCCAGCGCCGTGTCCAAGCCCATAGACCAGCCCAGATGCTGGTCCTTCCTGCCTCCCTGTGCTCAAGCAGCTTGCCCTTCCCTGGACCCGCCTCCTCCAGCACTAATGGGGGTCGCCCTTCTCATTCCCTCCGCAAATAGCTGGCGACCTTGTCCTGTTAGCTGGCAGCCGCACGCTGTCACCTCCACCCTGCCTCCCGTCAGCTCTGAGCCTTGCTCTCTGCTGCGGGCTGGACAGCTGGCCAGAGCCGATTCCTTCCGCCACCTCCAGGTCTGAGAAATGGTGATCCAGTCTGACATCCGGCAGACAGAGCTGAGCCGGGGCAGTGTGGAAGGAGCTCTTCCTACTCAGGGGCCAGCAAGAGAAAGGACGTCAGTGGGGTGTTCACGAAGCACTGGAGGGAGAAGTCCTGCGGCAGGGCTCTTGGATCAGGTGGGAAGATGAACGACGACACTGAGCCAACCCGCACGGCTCCCTGCAGCCTCCCAAGTCCCAGGACGGCCACAGGATCATCATGAAGAGAAGTCCTTAGAGGATGCTTTTGTACTCTCAGCAAGGGCCTCAAGGGTGCAGACCGAGGCCACTGACCACTCGCCGCTACAGCCTGACAGGCCAGCTCACTTTCCAAAAGAGGGGAACAGAGTGACCATCAGAACGCTTTAGATCCCCATTGCCACCAGGGAGGGCCTCGGGCACCTTTCACTGTAGGATGAGGACGCCCGGGGAGAGGCATTGCCTCCGGCTGGTGGGGGTGGGAACTCTTTGGGGTCTGTGGCCACCAGGCCAGAAGGTCCCGTAGCCGGCCTCTCAGCCACTAGACCTGCTCCAGGCACGGGACTCCTGAGGGCCCAGAGGGTCCTGCAGCTCCAGGCAGATGCTCCAGCAAGTGTCCTGGGATTTCATCTGTGACAATTCTGTGTGCTTCTCCTTGCTGGAAAACAGGCAAGAAAGCAAAGGAAGTGAGCAGAGCCACCTCCAACTGCTCCCGATTTCACAGCATCTTCTCCTCCAGGGAGGCTGCAGCTGAGAATGGCCTGGCAGCAGCTGAGGCGGATCAGGCGTCCCGTGCCCGCGCCCGCGCCCGTGCCCACTGTCTGCTGCCTGCCTTGCTACTGCTTTCCTCCCCCGCTGCCTGGTGGGTGCCACACCGTGGCCATGGGCCCCCAGGATCTGAGGCCAGGATGGCCTCGTGGCATTCCATCTGCCATCCAGGGTCAGCCATGGCGAGGAGAGAAACACCCAGCAATGGAGGAGCGGCCGGTGCCCCGCGAGCCCCTGGTTCCAGCAGACGGGCTATGGAAGCCATGTATAGCCCTCTGAAAATGTGAAAGCCATGCTTAGCTTGAAGGCCGGCCCACACCAGCCCCTCTGGACCTGGACGGCGCATGTAGTCTCGCAAAACCGCTGGGAGGACCCTTGTGTAGATTGTCCTCAACTGAGCTTCGGTTTCCAAGCTGTGGGGATCGCAAAAACAATTGCATCCTTAGTGACATCCCTGTAAGTTGTAACATCAGGGAATCCTGGCCGGGCCTTGCTGCTGTTCAATGGTTTTTATTGTTACTTGCAGCGTCCACTCATCTTTGCCTGCCCTGTGTCCAGGGCACGGACATGGAGCCACAGTGTGGTTGACCAGGACACTGTTCTGAGAAGGTGCTGGGATCAGGGCCTGCAGCCCAGGCTCCCTTGCTGTCCCCACCCCATCCCAGAGACCTGAGCAGGGGAGGTGGCCGCCCTCCAGGGCAGGTAGCTGTGCTGCAAGGCTGGCTTTGGGCAGGCCGGGCACCCTGCATGGGTCCATCTGCCACAGCTCTGGGCACCCAGCCTGGACTCCACAGGACGGGACGCTGGGCTGCCACTGTGGGGTGGGCTGCCCACCTGCTGCACCCAGCTCCAGGAGCTGGCCACAGCCGATGGCACTGGCACACATTCCCCTGCACAGCTGCTCTAAGACCGGCCTGCTACAGACACGCATGGTCTCCTTGGGCAGTGGGCGCCACCTCCCTCTGCCACCACAGCAGTCCTGGTGGCTGTGACCAAACCCAGACACTGGGGCTCTGCTGCCATGGCTTCTCCCAGAAATTGGAAATACCCTTTGTAGAAGAGAAAGAAAATTCTCGCTTTCATAGCTCCGCCGTCCATTCCTCCAGACACAGCCAGTTCCAAATAATCCCACAGCTCAACCTGGCACCTGGAGTCAGCTGTGTGACCTTGGACAGGCTGTGCAACTTCTCAGCATTTTGGGGGGTGAGTGAGGATGCTTTAGGATTATGGAGAGATACCTGGGCAGGGTGGTGCCAAAGCTGTTACCTTCTGGGTATTTTATTCCGATCAGGAACAGTTCGTCAGGCCCCCTTGACCTGTAAGTCTGTGCCGCCTCAAGGAGCACGTGGGTCTGCTCACTTCTGCTGTGTGAGCCAGCGTGTGGGGCCAGTAACCCTCAAGGAGGGCTTGGGCTCAGGGAAGAGTGGGGGTGACCACGGAGCTTGCGGAGGTGGGCTTTGTCTCTCTGTCTCCGCGGTGTGTTGCCCCCTCCCCCGGAAGTGCTGCTAAGAGTGAAACTCAGTTCTTTCAAACACAGGGAGGGCAACACCTCTGGTCCTCCCGCCAGAAGGTTGGCCCAGCCCCAGGAGGCACAGTGTGGGGCCGCGGCCCCGGGTCTTGGGGCTCTCTCCTTTGTGAGTGATTGAGCCATCATCCCACGAGATCTGTGAGGCGTTATTCACTTAGGGTTATTAAAGATCACCTCAACAAACAAGCCATCAATGAGCAGGGTCAGGCTGGAGTGCACACATCCGATTCTGTCAATACTAAGGCTGTTTCTATAACTAGAGGGGTTGAGAGCCCAAGATAAATGTTCGCGCAGGATGTCGGCTATGATTTATCCCCTCCCCCCACAGAAAGCAAAGTCCCCTCAGTGACACCAAGGTGCAGAGGACGCCAGGTGGCACCTCCGGCAGCCGTATCTTCAGAGTGGGGGTGGCAGGTGGCCACTCAGTCCCTGGGACCTCAGGCATGCCAGGACAATGGAAACTTTGGGGGAAGCCGGGACTCGGTGGCCGGGGTCCTGGGAGGACACTGTTCCTGGTGCACGTGGAGACAGCTGCCTCAGGTTGAAGCCAGCAGCGCCCCGTGTTGGCTTAAGCAAGTGGGGCTGGGAGGAGCAGGGTCAGCCAGGGTGGCCCCGGTATGGCTGCAAAGGTCAGTGCCAGGGCAGGCTGGGCGGGCAGGGTGGGGCAGGGCGAGGCAGGGAGCCTCCCGACTCGGCACTGGCCCAGCAGAGCTGGGCCATTTTCCGCACCGCCTTGACCCTCTGTGCTTCTGCCTCTGGGTCCTTTACCGCCCTCCTGCAAGCGCTTCGATGCTGGCCTGGCCCTGTGTTGGGTGAAGTCCTTCGAACTCCCACGTGATGCAGGATCCTGCACTTAGCGCTTTGCTAGGAAGGCAGCTGTTATCCCAAAATGGTGATGAGCTTTTGGAGAGGACCACGGTGGGCAGGTCCAGGTGAAGCTTGTGGGGTGGTGCAGCAAAGCCACGGGTTGTGCACCCTAAATAGATAGAGTGTGTGAATCTCAGTCAAACCCTACTAGCCTGGCTTTGCAGGCCCGAGGCCACACTCTGCCGCCCACTTGGCTGCTGGACATTGCCCTCGGCCCTTGGCCCCCAAGCTGGCCTTGGTGCTCCTGTGGGCCAGGGCCAGCTCTGCCACTAGACCTGAAGGGCAGCCAGTGCCCAGGAGCCAGGGGGCTGGGGCTGGGGTATAGATCAGGGCTTTGGGGGTCTCCTCCCAGATCCTCCTCTGCAGTGGCCTTGAACCTCCCTCAAAGGGGTGACAGTAGGGGACATTTGGTGAGGTGCAGACTGCCCTGTTCCCTGCTTAGCCCCAGGAAGGCTGGCAAAGCTGGTAGAGAAATAAAGGGAAGTGGAGAGAGGGCAGGAATTGGTGGGCCCGGGCCACCTTTGCTGACTCCACGTCTGGCTCAGGAGAGGGCAGGGGCCCCCACAGCTGGGCCAGCGCTGGACCAGAGCCCCGGCTGCGGGTCTGGCGCCACTAAGGCCCCCGTGCTGCACCTCAGGCTGTTTAGCTCCCAAGCCTGCCACTTCTCTCTCTCCTGGCTCCAGTTCAGTTCCCAGAGCCAGCGTCCAGAAGGCCTGGGGCTCTCGAGCCTGTCCCCTTCTAATTCTGAAACTGATGGCTTGTCTTGAGTCATTGATCGAGAGAGCCGCATGTCACCTGCTCTTATGATCTATGTGTGCTTCCTCTGGGACCTCGATTTCCAGGAGCCGGAAAGGGCAGCTGCCCAGGGGGGGTCCAGGCTGGAACCTGGACCCCCTCCTCAGGCCCTCGGCTCCCTGGCAGGGAGAGGGCTCCAGAGCTGGCACCAAACCGTAACTTCCTCCACCAACCCACCTGACGGTGCCCTCCGATGGGTCCTTCCACAGGGTCACCTCCGCCAGCAGGGTCTCTCAGTGACCAGGAGGAGCAGTCAGGACCAGGTTCAGGGCACTGGGATGGAGATGCCGGTTCTTCCATGGGAGCCTTGGCCCCATGCGGAGCACTGCCCTGCCCTGAACCCCAGAACCCCCAGTGCATGGGGTGGGGCCATGTGCAGTGAAGAGCCACAGCTGTTTCATGGAGGGGTGAACTCCTGGGGGAAGGCACGGGCAGGAGTAGAGGTGGGGTGGGGCCCGGGGGCTGAAGGGGTCCCCAGAGAGGCCTAGCAGGGAGGGAGGGAGCCAGGACACTGCTGAGCCAGGACCCTGCCCCCCAGAGAGCCTCTGTGACTTCTGGGTAGGGAGGTGAACTTGCCGATGCTTAGGGCGGGTGCAGGACCGGCATGCCTGTGCTGTCTAGTGGGGGGGGGGGTGCAGTGGTCAGGAGGCCCAGGCCTTTGTTTTTCCGGGTCTCTTCTCAGGGAGCTGGAGTGTTGCCATTGGAAATGCTCTGACAGACACCGGGTGACCTGGGCTGGAGGCCCGGCTGGTCCACACCTGCCACCCTGGCTTCCCCATCGGCACTGCCCCAGGGCCTCGCGCTGACACGTGCAGAGCACAGCCTCGATCCGAGGCCTGGAAGGTCCCTGACCTGCAAAAGGCTGCTGTGCCTGTCTGAGTCCCCCATCTCTATAGAGGGGGTCACCAGATCCCTGGCTTACGCCAAGCTTCAAATGTGAGCACAGTCCCTGTGTGGCACTGGGCACACACCAGCCTCAGGCTCCTGTGTCACTGTTTGCCGGGAACCCTCTTGTCTCGTGGGCAGCCTCCATCTCTGTCCCCAGCAGAGGTGGACAGGTCCAGCAGAGGAGGGAAGCCCACCCTGGCACAGCCACAGCCCTGGCACAGAGGGAAGTCACCTCACCCGCACGCAGACCAGCAGGCTGGACCCCTCAGTCCACTGCCCTGGCTGCAGACCCGCCCCTCCTCTGTCCCACCCGGCCCCGCCGCGTCCATCTGTATCGACCCTCTGCCCAGCCTAGAGGTCTTCAGCCAGATTGCCCCTCTGCCTCTGCACACTGGCCTCCACCCCAGGTACACCTTTGGCCCTGTAGGCCCCCCTCTGCCCTCCTCACCCCCCTCGCTGCCCCAGCCCCTCCAAGGTTCTCAGCCCCAGGCTGGCGGCAGCGTCTTAGTGTAGAAGCGCAAGTGTGGTGCATGCGTGTGCAAGCGTCTGTGTGTGTGTGTGTGTGTGTGTGTGAGTGAGTGCCTGGATGCAAGCACTCCTGTATCTTTGGTCTTTGCCCCAGAGTTGTAGACCCCGCACAACGCTCCACAGTGCCTTTCACGGGCAGTGTAGACAGCAGGTGGTGGATAACTGCTCGGAAACAAGGCTGGGGACTGGGCGAGATGGGGGCCTGTGACCTGGAGATGCCGCGGGCCTGCAGCGGGAAGCGGCCGGCCCTGGCCGGGCTCCACAGGAAAGGGTGTCCGGGCCGAGGGGCCGCACTCGCAGCAGAGCTGCCAGTGAACACAGTGTTCTTGGAACAGCTGAGGGCGGCAAACCGTGGCCAGGTTCTGGTCTGCGCGGCCAGGAGGGCAGGGCGGGCCTCTGCGGGGACAGTCGTCTGCGTACGGCCGAGCCTGCTGGCCCTAGTGCTCTCGTGACCTGAGCCAGGCACAGGCCTCGCCACACCCAGGTGGGCCTTGGGGGAGGGCGCCGCCGCCTGGTGGAGCAGGGTGCCAGGGTGGGGGCGCCTCCCCTGGGTGCAGCCTGCCGCTGGGGTCGCTGGTGCACACTCGCCCCTCGTCTGGCACTCCCATGAGGGTCTTTGTAAGCTCCCCCCGGACAAGGTACAGCTCAGGACCCAGGGCAGCCCCAGGAGGGGCCCTCCACAGCAGGACGGGGTCCCGAGCCAGCCCCGTCCTCCATGTGCAGCACTCCACTGTGTAAATATTTTTCTTAGGAGCGAGAGAGAGCCTCCATTCATCGGCCGCTCACACTTGAAAGAACTGAGAAGTATCTGTTTAGGCATAAAAGCTAAAAACAGTGTCCGCAGCTCCTTAAAAAAATCATTTCTGCAGCTCAAACACAGCCAAGCTGATTTTTTTAATGCAAAAAATAAATAAATATGACCCCACTCCCAGTTGAGAGCTCAAGGGTTTGTGTCAACACGGCTGGGGCCTTTACTCGGGAGCCAGAGCCGGCCCAGTGACTCAACCCTGTGCTGGTCTTCCCTCCTGCCAGTGGGCTGCCACCCAGCTTGCCCAGGCCAGCGCTGCCTTGCTGGGCGCCCCCTTCCGGCTGTCCCAGGCCGCCTCATGCGTGGGTCCTGGCGTGGGCTCCTTGTGCCCCTGTGTCTACCCAGTGGCCTGTGTCCCTCCAGGGCCCGGGCTTAGCATCCAAGGCCAGACGTGAGTGTGGCTGCCACCTTTTCCCTGTGCCTCAGCCGCCCTGGTCTAGATGGCGGAGAGACTGTGGCTCCCACCTCCCTTGGGGCAGGTGTAAGAAGCAAAGGAGGCCTGTTTGTCCCAGGAGGACATCCTCGCTGTCCCTAAGACAGCAGGGCCACCTTCACACCAGGGGAACCAGCAGCAATCATAGGGCTTTGGTTTGGGCGGAAGATCAAGGAAGGGAATTGCTCTTTAAGAATTCTATCTTCCCAGAACAAGCTGGCCCTGCGCACAGTGGTTTCCTGAGGGCCCAGCTTTGGCTCTCGAGAGCCCTGCTTCTGGGGCTAAGACCCAGGACAAAGGATAGCCACATGGACACCATGATTCTGATCATGAGGGTCACGGGTGACCACGCTCGGCCATCCACTCACACAGTTGCTAGCAGAACCCTTGGCCGTCACTTTGCCCTCCTTCCTCAAATGACCCAAGTGCTGGCCCAGGCGGCACTGACCCAGCCCTGGGGAGGCCGTGGAACGGGCTTCCTGCACAGCCTGGATCTCTGGGCACAAATAAATGACTTCCAAACCAGATGAGGGGAGACGTAAGCTGCAGAGAGGGCTGGGCTCAGAGGCAGGGCAGGAGGTGGACCAACCAGAGGGCTCCAGGATCGTCCTGCCAGGCTGGCTGGAGGGTGCATCACACACTGGACTCTGCCCTCTCCTCTGGCTTTGGAGCCGCCTCCTGGCTGGGCTCCCTGTGGGCTTCCTCCCGCGGGCACAGCCCACGTCCAGGGCTTCCTCCCACGGGCCCGGCCTCAGGTTCTTTGCTACCTGATCACTTTGAAGGGAAGGTGGCTTCTGGGACCTGTCTGTGTCATGCAGGGAGCATTAGCCCCTCGGGGACATGCCCGCCCACCTCACTGTGGGGCTAGGCAGTGTCCATGTGTGTATGCATCAGCTCCTTGCTGGCTTCTTGGAGAACAGAGGCTATTTATTTTAAGAGTCAAAAAAGATGCTTTGACCAACCCCACTTAGCTAAATCCTGGCATTGATATTCGAGAGAGAAGCTAAATGCCGGAGGTCAAACCTTGCGCTTTGGCTAAAATGTTTAATCAAAACACACCTAATACCTCTGCCCGGGTGCAGAGAAGCGTAGAGCCCGAAGCCACCGCCAGCCATCCCTGCGCCAGCCCCGCGTGTGCTGGGGCTAAGCTAGCAAAATAAAGAAGGTTTTCAGCAGGGCAGCGGCTGGCTGGGGAGGAGGCCAAGGCCAGCGGCTCCGGGGGTGTGTCCAGCGGCATCCGCCCGAGGTCAGCAGTGGGTGAGGAGGCCATGTTAATGACATTCGTACCTGCCAGGGTGACTGTGAAACAGGCCCGCAGTTCCAGGACACGGCTCAGGCCTGGCTGCAGCAGCTGCTGCTTTCTGGAGCTTCACAGGCATCTGCTTGCTCTGGACATTGGCTGGATGTCCCTCCCTGGCTGAGGAAGGCTGACTGATGCGTGGCTCGGTCACGCACCAGGGCGCAGTGCTTAGCCCACGGCCCCGTGTCACTCTGTGGTCACGGTGCCAGCCTGACCCCAGTGCGTCTTGAACGTGGGGTTGGCACTTTTCCAAGGTTCCTCTCTGTCCATCCCACGATGGGTCTGAGAGTAGCAGGAGCCATCCCCCTGCATTCTACCTGGCCACTTCCCGGCCTCTCACAAAGAGCAGTTGTTGTACTCACCTGCTGCCCAAGGTCTGAGGGACACAGGTGTCCCTTGGGCTGAGGTTCAAGACACAAGTTGGGTGTAAAGGCCCAGCACCTGCAGAGCAGCCACTGCCTCTGCCAGATGCCACCCGGCTCTCAGGGACGCCTGTCCTCCGCTGGACGCTGACCGCTCTCAGGGACCTCTCCTGTAGTGTCGGGAGCAGGGTTTCCTGGCTGGATCAGGCGCAGTTGGTGTGGATGCCTGAGTGCAGGCCACAGAGCCCACGGGAGCAGGCTGCAGGAAGGACACGACCACTGGGGTCCTACGTCCCGGGACAGATGGCTTCCACAGCACATGGCCTCAGAGAAGGGCACTGCACCTTCCCTCGATACAGAGCAGCCGGGTCATCTTCCTCCCTGAGGTGAGGCTGCATTCGAGCTCCTCAGGGTCTCTTGTCTGCTTGGGTTGGCCCGGCCTCAACCCACAGGGGCTGTCACCATATACAGAGGGGATGTCTTTCCAGGATGCAGCCTCCAGAAACTTCAGAGAAGACTGCTGCCCTTCTGCAGCTAGCTGGGGCATCCCTGGCCATCCATCACATGAACTGGAGAAACACTGGCCCCAGCTGGGCGCTGGGGCGGGGGCATGGACATGCTGGTGACGCAGCACGCTCCCCTCTGTCTCGGCGCCGCCTTGCTCTGGGGCTGATGCGCACACAGCGCAGCGTGCGTGAGGCTGGGCGAAGGATCCGCATGCAGTGACCCAGGCGTGGCAGGTTCTCCCTGGAAGAGGCTTCCCCGGGGTCTCTTTCCCGGCCTCCACCTTCTCTGTCTCGTTCTTTTTTCATTTACTGTCACTTTCTAAACGACAATTTCAGAATCTATTAAAAGGAAAGTAAAATCTCCAGTTGGTTAGAAGCATGACCTCATGTTGGGACAGCTGGGATGGTGCAGGAGCCCTGCATTCGCTGCGCTGGGTCCTCTTTCCTTGCTTGGCTGCATGGGCGTCAGCGGGAACCGGTGGGCTTCAGGGTGGCGGCGGGAGGAGCCTGTGCCCGGCACTCTCTCATTGTACTACTCCAGGGTGAGTTTCACCTGGCTGCTCTTCTTGCAGAAACTGTGATCACTGAGGTGCGCTGGGCACGCACTTCTGTCAGTTTGCCTGTCTGGAAAGCGTGCTGGGGCAGCCACGATGCCCCCCCCGCCCCCCTGCAGAGCAGTGGAGCGGGCTTTCAGAGGCCACAGTCCTCCAGGGCCAAGCTCCGGGCCCATGCTGGGCTGGGAGCGAGTCACGGTGGCCCCACTTGCTCTCACAGCCTTGTCTGTGAGCAGGATGGACAGCCTGGCTCCTGTGCCACCCAGGGCCACCACTAGGGGAGAAGAGGGCACTTCTGTGCTTCTGCCTTAGCCTGATCTCCCTGGCCTGGAGGAGTTTCCTGCAACACCAGGGACAAAGGTCCTCTTCTCAGGACCCAGGACGCTAGGGAAGGGCAGGTTCCAGCACTGCTGCCCCTGAGCAGCCGGCCGAGGAGGAAGGCGTGTGGGACGGCGACAGCCTGCAGACCTGCCTCCCCCGTCTGCCTCCTGCTTGGGCTTGGACTCCGGCAGCTCCCCTGAGCACTGCTTCTGCTTCCTGAGAGCCAGGCTAGAGGTGCCTGGGGCAGGGTCCTCCTCACCCTGCAGGCTGAGCAGACAGGCAAAATCGCCTTTCGGAGTGACCTGGGCTGCTGGGGAGCCCTGGGAGTGAGAGTGAACGGTCCTCCCATGTCCTTGTGTTTTGCCCCCTGGGTCCCTGCCAGTTACTACAAGGCCACAGTTGAGTGGCCCAGCAAGGGCCCAGGACATCACTTCCAGGGGGAACACACCTGGGAATACTCAGAGGCCTCCAACAATGGGGGAGCCTCTGCTGGACTAAAAGGGGCCCAGTGTCAGCAGCCACAGAGATGCCCCCAGGTCCCACCCTGAGAAGACTTCTGATCTGCCCCAGCATCCCTGAGCCCTGTAGTTGAGGGAGGAATCTGTCACAGGCTAACAGCCCTCTTACAATTGTCTTGCAGCCGATGCTGACGGATACGGAGGTATCGTCCCAGGAAGGCTGCATCAAGAAGGTAGGCGACTGCTCCGGAGCCCCGTGGCCGCTCTTGTCTCCACATGGGTAGCCTCACATTTCTGTTATTCCTGAGTTGCAGAGCGTGTAGCTTGTGTGATGCCAGTAGCCCAGGGCACGGCGCGCTCAGGATGGTGCCTCAGAAGGAGTTAGAGGATGCTTATTCTCATTGTGTATGCGGGTGGAGGTCGCGTCTCCGGGCACCCCACAGCTTAAGAACAGAGAAGAGCCCATACCTCTGGGATTCTGCAGACCACGCACACACAGGGAAACCAAATAAACACAGGCTGCGTTTATTTAGCCATCTTCTCTGGATTCTCGCGTGAAAGGGTGGGGGAGGGACAGTTGGCTACGGACTCCGCAGAGCCTTTGCTGCCCTCGGAGCTCCCAAAGAGGCTCAAGCGTTGCTTTAAGTAAGCAACCCACTGGGGAGAGGAACAGTGTCGCTGCGGCGCTGTCTGCGCCTCCGCAGGCTGACGACGGGCAACGGCTGGCCGGCCAACACGGGATCTGAGATCCTGAGAGGGAAGCCGGCAGAGAGGCAGGCAGCGCATGACTGGGCGCACACTCTGCGTCGACCCCAGTGCAGGGCCCGGTCCCCACGCCACCTCCCAAACCCCGAACCTCCGCTTCACCAAGTGCGCTGCCTGCCCGCAGGTAGTTGGTCTGGGGTTTGGGCTTTCTGGTAAAATTAAACTAACCCCCCACCCGAGCACGTCTGTTCCCACACAAGACAGGGTAGAGGCCAAGCGCGCCCCACCCAGCAGCACTAGGAGCTCAGCACAGGCCACAGGGGAGGCTGAGCCAGGCCAGCGCGTCCGCCTCCCTTGCTTGGGGTCCTGCCCTCCCTGGAAACGCCTGGCCCCACACCCTCTGCCCAGCATCCTGCCATAGGCAGTACCCCTTCCTGCTTCCCTGGGGAGAAGAGACCCCAGTGCCAGCTCTGCCCCGGGTCCTGTGGGCCAAGCCTGGCTCCCGGCCGCCCCCAGGCCCAGCCCCTGCTGACGCGGGGCAGGGGGGTGTACAAGCACTTCCGGCCCACCACACTCATCCTGTCACCATGGGCTGTGTGGCCTCTGGGGACAGGATCTCGGGCCCCCTGCTGGGAGAGACCTGGGCCCTTCTTTCCTTAAGGTGGCTGCGCCATGTGGCCCCAATTCCCCCCATGTTCTTTCCTCTTTCTCTCTCTGCTTTCCAGCCTCTTTGGTCACATCCAAAAGTTCTTCAAGGACATAAGCTAACAGGCAGGAAGTGGTACTTCTGTTTCTCAAAGATCTGTGTTGATGCTTCCGGGAAAGTGGTCTGCAGCCAGGACACCAAGCCGGTGCCTCTGGAAAGGGAGGAGGCTGCTTCCTCACCTCACAGCTGGGCAGAGCGCCGCCAGCGCCCACTTTGTTGTTCTTCCTGGTTGCACTGCGGAGGTGGCCGGGCTGGGGTGCACAGGGCCATGGAGCCAGGTGGGCCCTGGGGCCGTGAGCTTCTCAAGGCAGGAGGTCGGGGCTGAGAGCAGGCAAGTGCTGGCTGCTTCTGAACCGGGATAAGACAGGAAGGACACAGGTGACAGCAGTCACTGTGCCCTCTGCTTGTGCCTTGGATCGGCCTTTTCGTCTGTCTGTGGAGGAGCATGAGGTCTTGCCTCCCCTGGCCCGAGGTCATCTTGAGAGCTCAGAGATGGGCATGGGGAGCCTCAGCCCAGGCACCCACTGGTAGCTGCCCAGGGTGGGGTGGGGGTGGGGGTCCTTCACTAAATGCAGGTCCAGGTGGCAAAGAACAGACCTGGCCTCCTGGAGGCTGGAGCCAGAGTCTAGCAGCGTCAGCTTCCTGGGCCGGAGGGGATCACACAGGAGGCCTGACCAGCACGGACCCGACTCCTCCCAGCCTGCCTCAGCACTGCCCCAGGAGAGCTGGCGGCTGGGGGCCCTCGCCCCTGCTCTGCACATGGTACCGCACGGCCCCAGAAAGCCACTATCTCCCAGCCTCTGGCTGAGCTGATGGCAGCAGCATTGGGGGCGCTGGTGTCTGCCCAGGTCACCTGGTGAGATGATCAGAACCTAAAGCTGCTGCTCACATCTGGACCCATCCCGGACCGCCAGGCCCCAGGAGAGATGCCGAGGTCACGCGGCTCAGCTTCTCTGCGCGGGAGCACGCCTCCCACGTACAGATCCGAGCTTAGCGCTGCGGGTGACCTGGTAAACAGCTAGCGGCCCACATGACGCGCCCTACACGCGCTCCTGTGCGGTGGCAAGGATGTATTTAGTGACTTACCCGTGTGTTGGTCCTATAGTTGGGTCACCCAAAGATGGGCGCAGCTTGAATTAAACATATGATGGGGGGCGCGGGGGCTGGGTGGCCTTGGTTGTCACCTTGGGCTGCTGGCATCTCAGCTTCGGCAGATCCGCCCTGGGGAGGACTCTACCTCCTGTCCGCTGCCAGCTTCGTGAAATGCAACAGTTTATGCTATCAGGGGCTTGACACTGCGACAGGAAAGGCGACATATTCCAGGGAAATCGCCGATAGAAATTCTGTAAGTCTCAGAGAGCAGCTTGTGGAGCTCAGGCCCGGGGAGGGGGCGCTCAGCTGCGTGGGATCTGAACCCAAGACCCCAGGGGACCCGCGCTGGGGGTGGGCCTCGTCCGGGGGCGGGACCTGCGCCGGGGCGGAGCTTCGGCCAGAGCGACAGCGTCCGCAGCCTGTGAGCCGCGCGGGACAGACCCCGCCCCCAGGAGGGGCGGGCGCCCGCCTGCCTTCTGCACCCCTCGCGCCCCCGCGCCCCTTTGTCCCCTCCCACCCCGCACCCCGCGCCCTCCGCCGCGGGCGCCTGCGTCTCTGCTCCGCGC
>NW_004524689.1:1651926-1659660 GCF_000260255.1 Octodon degus
CCGCGTGCGCCCAGGCGCTGGCGCGCGTCCCCGCAGCCCTCGGCGCGCCCGGGCCGGACCTCTGCGGCTGCCCTGGCCGCCCCCTCCATTGCGGTCTGTTTGTCTAGGGGAAGCCCGGGGTCCCCGAGAGCAAACATCTGCGGGAGATAATCGAGCCGGCCGTCCATCCATCACCGCCGGCTCCCCGGAGAGCGTGCCGGGCCCGTAATAAAAAGGCCGGGCGAGGAGGCTTTGGGGACGAATAAAGAGCCGTGTTAAGGGCTCGCTCGCGGAAAATGGATGGAAGACATTATTAAGGCTCAATGGCCGTCTTATCAAAATCCAATAGGATAGACATTTGGCAAAAGGCTTAAATTTATTCTTTGACTTTCTGGAGGGCTTGAATTTATCCGTTAACAAGAGTGTAGTCCGCCGGGGAGATGCTATCAGCTGAAGGAATTTTGATTCAATCTCTTCGGTGATATAAAAGGGGAAACACGGCCCCACGGCCTCTGCCTTTGTCCTGCTTTATCTTGTTTTCTTTCACCGACTTTAAAAGGAAGGACGTGTTAATACAGTGCTACTGGGGGGAGCTCTAACAAAAGGAAGTGCCCTTTCGCTTTGTGTATTTCTTTTCTCCCTTTCTCCACTCCCCCTCCAAATAAATAAATCGGGAATTTGCCTCATTGGGAAAAGGACTGGGACCTGGAAGAGGTGCCTCTTGCGAAGCCCTCAGGGCAGGGGCGGGAGTCGACCCACGCTGGAAGAGGGGACAGGATGGATTCACGAATCTCTCCCTGTTATTACTGCATGCAAAATGCTACAGGTCATAAGAGTCATCAGAGAGCCCCATGTCGCATTGTCCAAATGGAGTGACTGATTGATAATTATGATAATTTGTGTGACGATCATGTGGATGTCAGACCCTCAGCCTGTCCCACTGGGCTGTTGTGTGGCCACACGAGATACCTCTGGTAACAGGAAACTCGGAGGTCTCCTGGGTCCCTCCCTGGGGGCCCGGAGCTAATGAAGGATGGCTGGAGAGCCGGGATAAGAGCTCAGTGTGCTGCGGGCAGCGGGCGTGGGGACAGACAGGCCACTGCCAAGTGTCCTTTACACAGCAGTTTCTTGGAGGCCACACACCCTGAGCCCGGACAGACCACGTCCCGGGGGTGGCTTGGCCCTGGGTGGCTGATGGCTGCGCACAACCCTGCACGCCCAGGGATCGGTCCTGGGTTTCTCTGCCTGTGGTTTGTGTTGTTGGTAGTGTTTGCTCCTGGGGAAGCGGAGGGAGGTATTTTCCTGGTGGCTAGAGGGCAAGGGAAAGACGAGAGGGAGGGCCAGCAATGAGGTTGGAGTAAGCAATACCCAAGAAGGAGGCAGGAGGCGAGGAGCTGCCCGCCCCGGGCCGCAGGTACTCACTGTAGCTGGGCCTCGCCACCACCTTAGCTCGGCGATGTCGAGCGCTGTGCCTGAGAGGAGCTCTTGAAATCCTTTTCCTGCTTGTCCCCTGCCAGCCTGCCTGCCACACTGGGACCCCGCAGTGCACTCTGACTGAACTGTGGTTTCCCTACAACGTTCTTTATTGCAAGGAGGGGGAAAAAATCACACCATAGTACCTCACCTAAGAAATTAATTTGCATGTGGGATCAGTTATGTCTTTATGAAATCAAAGTGTGTTTAGCTGCCCCGAGACAGCCCCGAGTTGATTTTGATAATCTCAGGCTGAATAGACTTGCCTCCTCACAGTAAGCCGGACACAAAAGGCTGGACAGGGGCTGAAAGCCCTTCGACGACACGTCTCTCTTTCCATTGTTCAGGGGTTGCTGATAAAAGAACCGGGAGTCCATTAATTCAGTGAATGAACGTATAGTAAAGTCAGTCCCCTCTTGAGAACAATAATGTTGAGGTCAGCTCTGGTTGCCATGGAAACTAAGTACTCCTAAGAAGTTTGCATCCTTGATTTTGCTGAATCAAAGGCTGCAAAGTGGAGAGGTGTAATGCGGCCAAGACAGCAGAAAGTCGGGTGGGCACCACCTCCCAGGCCCCCTTCCCGAGGCACGCGGGGCAGGTGGCCCTGGGGACCCTCCCTGCACCTCTGGGGTGAGGGCACCAGCCAGGCGCTGTCTGGCTCCTCCCTCAGTCTTCTCCCTCTGGGGGACGGAGGACCGCTGCTGCCGCTGCTGTCCTCCCTCATTCTGCACAGTGGCTTCCAGCTCGGCACAGAGGCAAAAATCAGGCACAGGGAGGGGCCCACGTGGAAGCCCCAGTGGCCTCTTCTGAGGCCCCAGCCCCCCGGTGGACTCTGACCTCCCCCCGGAAGCACCTGAACTTGTCTCCCAGGGCGGGCTCACACTGTGGCCCCTTCGTGAGCTGATAAGGGTGACTAACGGCCAGTAACCTGGCCGGGTGAGTTATGGGCTGCCCCAGCTGGGTGACGACTTTATAAACGTAACCTTGATGCCTTGAGTCTTCTAAATTGGGTCGGTGCTGCCTGGCCCTCCCCCACCAGGCGCCTCCCCTCCCCCACCCCACCTGAGGATCCCTTAAATCAGTTTAAACCATCAGATTAGGCTGGGAGAGGTGCAGCTAATTAATTTCCTGCACAGTAATTTATTACCTGCTGCTGTCGGTGCTGTCCCCAGGGCCTGCACAGTGGACGGGGAGGCCTGGGCTCTGCTTGGCTGCAGTGGCTGGAAGGGATGTGCTGATCTGTCCCTTTCCGTGAGAAGCAGATGAGCCCAGCCTCCTGCACACCCAGAAGTCTTGCATGGAACCTGGAAAGGCCTCAGGGTGTGGCCAGCCGGGAGGCTGCAGAGGGGTGCACCCCTCAGGGGCTCCCGACTCCCAAGAGCAATGACGTGAGGGACCCCTTTCTGCCCTGCTGACAGCAGACACGCCCCGGCCCATTTCCGGGACACACAGACAGTGCTGCATGTGTCACCCTCAGCTCAGCAGCCGGGCTGCTCTTTCCCTGGAGACAAGGAGGCTGCCAGTCTCCCACCTCCCCAAGCTGGTTCTGCTGAGGATGGTGTGGCCCTTGTCCTTGAATGCCACTGTCCCCTCTGCCAGGTGACCCCAGACCCCAGCACCTGCGGGGTCTGAGGATCCAGTAGTGGAGGAGGAAGCTGTGGGCAGAGTGTGGGGCAGGCGAGGGTGTGGCAGGGGTAGTGGCTGCTGCTGGCGGGGCATGAAGACTAGGATACCAATGTCACCCTTGGTGGCCTTGGCAGCTAGAATGAGGCACCCAGAATGTAGCCCTCTAGCAGATACCCGGCCCCCACCACAGCCCTGAAGAGACCAGAGTTCTCAGCTCCAACCTTGACGGGTCCCACGCCGGCCTCTCCTGCCCTGTCACCCCAGCAGCCCTGCAGGGGGCGCTGGGGAAGCCCGTGGAGCAGGACGCCTCTTGGCCCGTTCTCAGGATTTATTGGCTGCATTATCGGCTTTATAGGAGCCAGACGGAGGCGTCGATAAGTCGGCCACAGCCTTCAGGTGGGTGCAATACCGAGTTAATTAAATTGTGCTGCACTATTAGGGGAGAAATATATGTCAGCCCCGAGGCTCGTTGGCTTCTGCTCACTCAGGAGCACGGCCTCAGCGTCCACGGCACCGGGTTGGGCAGGGTCTCTCCGCCAGTGCCACGAGGCTTCCCAAGGGAAAAGCCCAGCGCACCCTCCCAGGTCGTCTGCCGCGGCCCCTGGTACAGCCATTGCAGCTGTAGGGGCCACCCTGGTCCTCGCAGATAGGTGTCCCAGGAGGCCAGGCGCCTACCTCTGCAGAGTGAAGACAGAGGCTGCACTGTGGACCCCTGGGACCCCCAGGGCCTGGTCACGCGGAGCCCCCTTCTCCTGAGCCCAGGGCCCCAGAAGTGGTTCTCCAAGCAAGATGCCCAAAGGACCTGGCTCACTTCCCCTCACAGTGCAGGTCACGGGCCCTGGGCCCAAGCGCCCGGCCCACGCTCTCAGCTAGTGTCTCCCCGTAAAGCTCCCTGAGAGCTGCGCGGCTCAGAGCCCAGGGACTGGCGCCTGCTCTGGACACTGCCTGGGGAGACCCAGGACACACAGGATAGAGATGAGGATATGAGGGGCTCGGGTTGTGGGGGAGGCTGCGCCCCTTCCCCAAGAAGCCCCCAGGTTCCAGAGCCCCCCGCGTGGGCTGCGCACGGCGGGCTGTGGGAAGGGGTCCAGGTCACCAGAGAAGGTGCAGCTCCACCAGCACCTGGGCGGAGCTCCCGCTTGCAGGTTGCTGTGCCCACTGCTGATGCCACAGGCTGTGGGAGGTTCCCTCCTGCCCTGGCTGCTGCACTGGGTTCGGGGACTGTGGCCGGATAGGCCTTGCTGTCTGCCTGGGCCAAGGGCAGCCTGGAAGGAGGCTGTGAAGGGACAGAACAGAGGCAGACGTGCGCCCGTGAAGGCCACTGGGTGCTGCCCCGCCCAACAAGGCCTTTGCCGCCAGACACAGGTGCCTTGTGCCCAGCACTGGAAGGTCCCACGTCCTGTGCTGTGCTGACTCCCACCACCCCACGCGGGCATCTGCACCTGCCCCACTGCACTGTGAGAAGTTAGGGCTGAGGCAGCACCATGAAGTGGAGAAGACCATTTGCAGATGCGCTCAGATGCCAGGTGTGTTGCTCCACACACGGGAAGGCCCCGTGGGGACAGCTGAACCCAGAGAAGGGCAAGCCAGGATCAGCTCTGGTCCGGGGAAGTGGGTGGGTCTGGGCCAGCCATTGCCATCAAGGCACTGGTAGTAGACCCCCCCTTGACAGCAGCTGTGTCTTCCTCAGATGGAGGCTGTGGTCTGGGACCGGCAGTCACCCAGCGCTGCCAGGCATGCGGGGGTGCCCAGGCCCTTTGCTGGGAAGGGTTGGCAGAGAAGGGTCTGAGACCAAGGCAGGCGAGCCGGCCAGCGAGCCTCCTCACCCCACGCTGACTCAGGGGCAGCCAGGTTAACCGGCAGAGGACAGGACCAGTTAGGCCTGCCCGCGCCCCAAAACGTGGTGTTTAGATAACCCAGTGTTAAAAAGAGGGCTCGGCAATGTAGCCACAAAGGAAAGAAAGAAGAGAAAAAAGCAGGACTCTTAAGTGCATGCTGCTAA
Source organism: Octodon degus (assembly GCF_000260255.1). Taxonomy (NCBI): domain Eukaryota; kingdom Metazoa; phylum Chordata; class Mammalia; order Rodentia; family Octodontidae; genus Octodon; species Octodon degus. Next base: position 1,657,007 of record NW_004524689.1, read on the forward strand.
GTGGGAGAAGCCTATCTGAAAGGATGCGCTCGGCGTGATTCCAACGCTGACATTCAGGAAAAGGCAAAAAACTGCAGCGCGAGGGAAAAGATCAAGCGTCCGGGGCCGGGAGGGAGGCTGCGCCGGCGGGACACGGGAGGCGGCCAGGAGGGCAAGGGCTGTGCTGCCACTCAGACACCAGATGCGGAACCTTTTCCAGACCCGAGAATGGACGGCTCAAAACCCAGCGCTTGATCAATGACAACCCACGCGGGTTGAGGCACCCTTCATTAATTGCCACAATGTATCTAGTCGGGAGTCTGCTGCCGCCAGAGGAGGGCAGGAACTCTGTGTTTTACATTTGTTTTTCCATAAATTTAAATTTTCCCTAAAAAAGTCAAGTATTTATTGAAAAGGGAAGGTTTTCGCAAAGTAGTGTACACACACACACACACACACACACACACCCTTTATGAAATAGGCCGTACTTAATAAAGATACACAGGTGTGAGGAGGCCAGCAGCACGCAGCAGGGATGGCCACCTCTTGGGGACATGCTGGGATTGTCCCCCTGTCAGAAGCTCTAGGGATGCTTTTATTGTTGGTATGTCAGCGTGTGTGGATGGCAAACCCGGGAGCATATGTGGCTGGCCACACGGTTGTCCAGCTGGGCCGTGTGGGGTTCAGCGTCTTGCATTTGGGGTTCCCGCCATGTGTTTGCAGGGGGCCTTTGGTCTAGCTCACCCGGACATCTGCCTGATATATAGTGAGCGCTTTTGTTCTGAAAATGTGTTACCAATCACACTGCCGCTGGGGTCACCTCCCACCCGCACCCGCCCTGCTGCTGAGTGCTCCCTCCGTGCGCACGTGCTCCTCCTCCTTGCTACCTTCTGCAGACGTTCTGGAAGTCCTTTAGGAGGCGTGGTCGAGAGTTCAGCGAATGCTGCAGGCGGGTGCCCTCCCATGCATGGCGAGGCAGGCTCTAAACGCCCTGGTCCCCGGCTCGGGCATGTGAGGCTTCCGGCGTGGCCCACAGTCCTGGGGCCAGGGAGGGACGGCGAGAATCATGCCTTAGTCCTCTGAGGATGTGGAGGCAGCCACGAAGTGCAACTGAGAGCACAAAGGAGACGCCAAACTGCTTCAGAGAGGGACAGGGGACGACGGGAGGGTGGCAGTGGGGTTCCTCACAAGGCTCTTACTGCAATGGATTATTTTTAATTTAAACATTCGCCGTCTTTCTCACTCACACCCTGGGCGCTGGGGCTGGGTGGAGACAGCTGTTTGGCCGCCTCCTCCTATGTGTCACTCTAGGCTGGGCAGCTGTGGCCCGTGGGACACCCACAGCACTCCTCCTGGAAGGCTCCAGAGGGATTGGGGGTGGGGGGCACCACACAGAGCCACCCCTACCGAGTTGTGTGGGCGGAAGTCCTTACAGCTTGTCCAGTTCCGCAGAGCCTCAGACACCCTTCTGGCTCCCTTTGTTCACCCCGTAAACGTACATTCCGTAAGCGCCTTCTGTGGGTGAGAGGCTGCGGGTGCTGGACACTCGAGGTGTCTCTGTCCTGCGGCAGTCTGGATGTTCCTGAGCCCATCACCTGCTGACCTGTATGCTTTGTGTCCCAACTGCCTGGGGACCTTGGGCTGCGGCATTTGGGGCAGAAACTCTGGGGGTGCGTTTCTGAGCCGCTCTGTGCTGTGTGCTTGGGGAGCGTGAGTGTCCGGCCTGCTGGGGGCGCGGCAGTGTCGCTGACCGCTGGAGGTGCCCGGGGACCCTCTGGTGTAGGCTCTTTCCTCCCATCAGACACCAGGAAGGGTGAGGTAACAAATTGATTTGGGCAGAAAGAGTGGGATCCTTAACAGACTCCATGTGAGCACACTGTTTTCTTATTTAGTAATACTCTGTCCTTTGACTAATGCCCGCCTCGCGCCTCGGCCTCTCGGTGCGCTAGCGGATTCATTATTCCCCCTGACACGACGTCCATCAGCCGGCCGCGCCGCTGAGCGGTCTCTTCTCACCCAGTCAGCAAGATGTTTCTCCACTGCGCCGTTGACAAATGAAGTAATAAAGAGCAAGACGCATTGTTTTACATCGGAGCCTTGCCTCTGCTATTCCTGAGCAATGGCCGGGCTCCGAGGATTAGCTACAGAAATGTTCGCGTTGCCAGGGCCGGGAAATGATCACATAAAAAGCAGCGTGATGTGGTGTTCATCATGGATCAGCTGGAGTAGGAGGGAGAGGCGAAGACCAGCCATGCCGGGCACCGGGCAGCGGGGCAGTGGGCAGCCGGGCAGCGGGCAGCGGGCAGTGGGTGGCAGGCAGTGGGCGGTGGGCAGTGGGTGGCAGGCAGTGGGCAGCCAGGCAGTGGGCAGCCAGGCAGTGGGCAGTGGGCAGTGGGTGGCAGGCAGTGGGCGGTGGGCAGCTGGGCGGTGGGCAGTGGGCAGTGGGTGGCAGGCAGTGGGCGGTGGGCAGTGGGCAGTGAGCAGCCGGGCAGCAGGCAGCAGGCAGTGGGCAGTGGGCAGCCAGGCAGTGGGCAGTGGGCAGTGGGTGGCAGGCAGTGGGCAGTGGGCAGCTGGGCAGTAGGCAGTGGGCAGTGGGCAGTGGGTGGCAGGCAGTGGGCGGTGGGCAGCGGGGCAGCGGGCAGTGGGCAGTGGGTGGCAGGCAGTGGGCAGTGGGC
>NW_004524689.1:1659760-1741580 GCF_000260255.1 Octodon degus
AGTGGGTGGCAGGCAGTGGGCAGTGGGCAGCCAGGCAGTGGGCAGTGGGCAGTGGGCAGTGGGTGGCAGGCAGTGGGCGGTGGGCAGCGGGGCAGTGGGCAGTGGGCAGTGGGTGGCAGGCAGTGGGCGGTGGGCAGCAGGGCAGTGGGCAGCGGGCGGCAGGCAGGAGGCAGCCAGGCAGCGGGCAGCCAATAGGCCGGCCTTACACACACAGCCCATGGCGCAGCCAGGCCAGGGCTTCCTTCTCACCCTCCAAATGCAAGGCTCTGGGTTACCAAAGCCCCAGAAGGGCAGATAATTATCGGAAGAGAATCTCAAGCACCGGCACCCCAGAGGACTGCAAAAATAAAGTGAGGAGGAGGAATTCTGAATAGATTTCCTCCCTTTGTATTTCTGTTTTGGACAAGCGGTGCAGACGGAGGCGAGAAAGGGAACTGGAAGGTGGAGAGAAACATCTCATTAGGCCTCGGTAGGGTTGGTGGTGGCCACCCCTGGGGGAGCGGACGGAGCTGGGGGACGAGGAGGCACATCTTTGTCCCATGTTTGCCTGTGGGCAGCCTCCAGGGGCTCCTGTGCCCCTCCGTCTTCCCCAAAAGGAGGGTCCAGCAGGCCTGAAACAGAAAGTTCTGGACCAGGATTAATGCCAGGAGCTCTGGTGGGGCCGGGAGGGGATGCAGTCTGGACCAGCAAATGGTGGCTTTGCCTGGTCACGTTGGCCTCCTATGTGCCAATTCAGACTGCAGTATGTCTAAGGCCAGGAGGCAAAGGCCACACTGCCTGGTCACAGAGGCAGGGACCTCGGGCTGCATCAGGACTTGCCAGACCCCCCCCCACCCGCCGCATGTGTCCATGGGAAAGCCTCAGCAAGGACAGGTGCACTCCCTCCCTGGCCACTGGCGCCCCCGCAGAGCCCCAGCTCTGAGGATAAGGAGAGGGCAGGACAGGGCAGGACAGCCAGCAGCTCTCACCCTCGGGGGGCAGGGTGCGGCCCTGGGTCCCAGCCATGCCAGAGCCCCCGCTTGGGCCTGGGCTGCATCTCCCCTCCTCTCCTCCGGTTCTCAGCCATCGTTGGGCTGTGACCCCGTTCCCTCCCCTGCTGGCACAGGAAATGGCCCCAGCCCAGCTGTCATTAGTAAGCCTCTGGTCCGGTGCTCCAGCACAGAGTCCCATCTCTCTCTGGGCCACTGCTCTCCACCACCACGTGTCATCTGGCCTTTCTGGAACCCCTGTACATGCAGACTCCATCCCAGGGAGTGTGCCTTTGCTCCTGGGCCCCGCAAAGCCCCTTCCTCACTCCTAGGGGGAACCAACTATATGGAACCATGCAGGCCAAGGCAGCCTGGACTGGGGGACCCCACAGCCTCCCCTGGGGAGGGCAGCCTCAGCTGTCTGGATCCCTGAGGATCTGGGAACCAGACCTCTATTCCAGCTTCCAGGGCCCATGGCGTTTGCTCAAGTGTGACCCACAGACTGGTACCCAGAGCCATCCTGAAAGCCGCATCAGCTGTCCCCATCACACTCTGGACAGGATGCCTGCAGGTGGGAAGACTTCTGGGGCAGCTGAAGGCTCCACAGGAGCTCGCTCCCCCCTCTGCCCTCCGCCTCTGCAGAATGCAGACAACAGCAGTTGCTGCCTCAAAGATGATGCGGGTACAGCATGTACAGCATATGAAATAGCACCTGGCATCAGCTCCAGTCAGGACCAAATCAGGACTAGGGGCCAGGATGATGAGGGTGGCAGTGATCGTGATGGTGGTGACGGGAAGAAAGCAAGGATAATGATGGTGGTGAAGATGGTGAAAGGGGTGGTGACGAAGGTGATGGTGGTGATGACATTGGTGGCAGTGGTTAGGATGATGGTGACAGTGACAGCAGTGATGACAGTGGCGGTGGTGATGGTGTGGTGGTGGTGACGCCAGGGACGGCCATGCGCCCTTGAGGTCCTGGCCAGGCACACTCACGCCCTGAGGCTCCGAGGAGCCAGGAGAGGCTGTCCCCAGAGGAACGAGGGACAGCAGGAGCTCCAGTGCCACCCCCAGCACCCACCGCTGTGCCCTGCGCCGCACTTCTGAGCCCCTCGCAGCCCGCTTGTCGGGGACTGCGAGAACACAGGAGAGCAGGCCTGCGAGATCAGGCGCATGGTGCTGGCGAGCGAACCTCACAACGCATGGTATTAAGAAGAAAAAAACAACAGGAAGAGGTGGAAAGAGAACTCGTAAACGACCCTCACACCCTGGCCTTCCTAGACGGCCTCTCATGCAGCGAAGTGGGCCTTGGGGAGTTAATAAGAAATACAGGACTTCCTGCGAGATAGCAAGTGAATTGTGAGCCGCGAATTACTTTTTTCCTTTGAAAAATGATGTAGTTGGGTCAAAATATTTTTGCATTTCAAACACTTGAGTGCCTTTGTCCTTGGGGCAACACGACTCAGTTTCCACGCAGCTCACAATGCAGGGAAACATCTTTGCGCTGCCAGACGGCCCCTCTGATAAGCCAGCGCAGCCAGCGGGCATTTGGGGAGCGGGCGGCGGTGAGAAAGTGGACACCTTTGCAAAGCTGGTTTGCGGCATGGCCTGAGCTTCCACCTCCTCTGCAGCTGGGCCTCAGCGCTGGCTGGTGGGCCGGGACACAGGACGGGCCCAGCCTGCCCTCCTCATGAGGCCCTGTGCCGCAGGGGCCTCGTCAGTGCGCTTGCTGCAAGGGGCCAGCGCCCCACCCTCCCTGTGCTCGCTGTGCAGGTGGGGACAGAAGGCCCAGGTGGGCGCAGTGACCTGCCCAGCGCTACACAGCTGTGCAAGGCTCCAGGCCGGTCAGCGGACCCAGGCTGCCCACCTCCTTGGGCCCCCGGGCTCTCAAGGCGCCGGGCTGCTTGTCTCTGGAAAGCCTGTCTATTGTCCATGGAAACTGGGGTGGGGGACAGCACCCCACTTGTGAGTGGCAGGGGCTCATCTAAAGAGAAACAGTGACCTAAGGAGCCTGAGCCATCGGCTTCAGCCGCCTGGGTCCCCACTGCCCGCCGGCGCCATGGACACTGCTCCGGTGAGGCGCCAGCTGAGGAAGCGATGCCCATGGTGGGGCCAGCAGGACCACAGATGCCAGGAGTGCCGCCCGCTGCCGTGGTCTCCACACCCCACTGCTCCCGCCCAAGCCCTGCGGTGATACAGCCTGGCTGCGCGTGGTGTGGAGAGGTGTCAGGTCCGAGAAGCCCTCTGCTCTGCACAAGAGTGGTGTGGTGGGCATGTATGGAGGGGCCGCTCACAGTCGGAGATGCACCCCGGCAGGCGGGCCAGGTGCACTGGGCACTGCTGCTCTGGACTCAGGGCCTTGCACCCGGAAGAGTCTCCTAGGCCAGGCTCGTGCTGCTGTGCCCTGGGCTGGCTCCCGCCCACGTGCATTCTGTCGCCCAGGGACAAAGAAAGGCCATCCGAGGAGGTCAGGGCCACAGAGGGAGTAAGGCCACTCTTCCCAGCCCAGCCTGTGGCTGGCTGGCCCCAGGGTGGGAGATCACTCGCTAGAACTCAGGAATAGTCCCGCTTAGGCGGTGCCCACTGCCCTCAGCTGCCCCACAGCCGCTCAGGACAGCTCCACAGGTTGGGGAAAACGTGGTTGTGCAGTTCTAGTTTGGGCCTGAGGCCCGAGCTGCTTGCTGGCTCTCATCCTGGGTTCCTTGAAAAATCTAGCCTCAGGGCAGGGGGTGCTGTGATGCTTGGAACAGTGCTCCCCTTTGGGGTCCAGCCTGACCCTCAGGTGACAAGCCGCATGCCCAGCCTGCTGTGCTCCAAGTCCAGCTCATGCCACCTGGTGATGCCGCTCAGCTGAGTCCTCTGGGTCAGGCTGCATTTTTGCCCTGCAAATCACCTCCTGCTCTAGGGTGGCCAAGATAAGGTGGTGCTAAAGGAAGATCACACGCAACAGCTTGGACAGGACACGTGCAGTGCCCTTCTGGGTCCTCGGCAGATGTCAGGGCAGGGGGAGTGTGGCATTCGTTTATTTAGTCATTGAGTCAGTGACTTGCTCCTATGTGGCACATCCCCGCTCAGAGTGTGTGTCCCCCTCACAAAGCCCTTTGCCTAGCACTCCGCCTCGCGACCTGCCCAGCTTCCGTCCTCCGCTGCCGTCTCCTCTGCATGGGTTCATTGAGCAGAAATACACCTGCCTTCGGCTCTGACATCTGACTGGGCCCTTCCACAGGGAGCCCTGGCCTTTTTTTTTTTTTTTGTATTGGATGATGGAACTCAGGACCGTGCACTAGCCAGGCAAGCGCTACAGCTGCTGAGCTATCTCCCTGTCCCTGCTCCGACCTCTCGAAGGTAGTAACTGCATGGGGCTCAGAGAAAGGAAGAGGCCAAGTAGGGCTGGCAGACAGGCACAGGTCAGGGGCCTCTCTGGGGGAGGACAAGAAGGGGCAACCAAGGAAGATAGGCCTTCAGGACAGCGCTGTGTCCCAGGGAATGGCCAGCTGCCCAAAGCCTCAGAACAGGGAACCTCACCCCATGCCTCGAGGGAGGGTGGGCTGCGGCTTTGCCGAGAGCCCCTCTGCTGCATGACAGGGAGAGGGCTGGGGCAGACACAGATGAGGTCACTGTGTGATTTGCACTGGAGCAGCGGACAGGTGCTATGACCATGTGACTCAGGGGCCACTTGGCAAGAGGACAAAGCGTTGCCTGGAAAGAGGGAGTGACACTGACCCAAGAGGTGCCTCCTGGGCCTGGGGTGCCTGAGTACTTGCCCAGGGTCCTGCTCCAGGTCCCAGGTGCCTGCTGGGAATGCAGGTGGGGTCTGGGAGGAGCTGGTGATGCCCGCTGGGTGGACAGGGGTAGCCAAGTGCATTTGGTGGCCCCCAGGATTGGCCCCAGACCTGTGTTCTCCCGGACCCTTTAGCACCACAGCAGCACACCCCTCGGGGCACCCTCCAGCTGGGAGCAGGCCCCATGGCCACTCTTTTCATTAAGTCCCATTGTCCTACGTCTAGCCGGGGAGATGCAGGGCTCATTCGCTGAGTCAGCAGGCGCAAGCACCGCCGTCATAAACGCGCGTTTAATAACCGTTTTCTTCTCCGGGAACCGCGCCGCTTCGGAAGTTCTGAAATAGGCTGCGCTCTCTCCGGTTGGTAATGAGAAGTTAATCAAAGTGGGATTTCGTGCAACGCTGGCCCTCTGACATCTTAATCTTTATTAAAGAGACATAAACTTCCACGGAACTGGAGGCTAGCTGGCACCAGGAGAGGTGGCTGGAGCTGGCTGTGCACCCCGATCCCCCCGAGGACAGCATGTAGGGACACTTCCCTCCCCTCAGCAGCCACCCACTAGTGTCCCACCCCTGGGAGTCGGCCAGCTGGTGGCACAGCCTGGGGCGCCCGCTGGCCAGAAGGGATGTGCCACGTGTCACGCTGAGCAGCTGCTGCCGGGCTACGGCCTCTGGGCCACTGCGGGCAGCGTCTGGGTCTCTGGCAGTCTTGCCCGAGGTGGGAGGAGCAGGCTGGCAGCCCCTGCTGTCCCCTGTCCCCGACCTCCCAACCTGGGAGCTGGGCTCATGGCTGACGTGTGTTGTGGAGCCCGTCTCTGGTTCTCTGGAACAAAAGCCATAAGGCACACAGCTCATGGTTTTGGAGGGACCCTCAGTGGTGTCTGGCCTGGTCACTCTGCCCCAGCCCAGTGGGACCTGCCTACAGGACTCGCTCCCATCCATGCTCCCAGCACCCAGCACCCAGCAGCCCCAGCAGCTTCCCTGTGTCAGATGGGCCACTGTTCCCATGAGTGGACCTTGCAGCAGGGCCTTCACGCCCGACTCCTGCCGACCCCAGGCTCCCGGCTTCCTTGAGATGTGGTGTAGCCTAGAGTCGAGCTCCTTCTGCAGTGCAGCCTGACTCCCTGCTGGATGGCCCACGCCTGTCTGTGCCCTAGCCCGCAGAGGGCCCAGGCCTCACTCGCCTCTGGCGGCCAGGTCCAGTACTGCAGAACACAGGGTGCACCCCGCTGTCCTGGGAGGAGGGGACCCCAGGGTTGCATGGCCGGCTGCTCCATGGGCGCCCTGCGCGTGCACAGCAGGCTGATCTGCTCCCCTCCCAGGCCCCACAGTGGGCAGATGCGTGAGTGAGGGCACTGCAGAGGCAGAGGCGGAGGACTCTCCCTGGAGTCCACTCGAGCCACAGCAGAGTCAGGAGTCCCCCGTTCACACTGTTGTGTATGGTTCAACTCTAAACGGGAGGGCGTGCCTGCAGCTCATGGCCCACGTCGGTGCAGACTGGCAGAGCCCATGCTGCCCTCAGGAGCCCTCGGGCATGCGATGCCCAAACCCATCACGGCCCATAGCTGCACACTGCGTGAGCATGTATGCGCCGGCCACGGGCACGGCTGGGACGTGGGCCTGTACTGGGCGGACGTGGCAGGGGGCGTGAGTGGAAGTGCATCCGTCATCTGCTAATCCACCAGGGAGGGAGAAGGGCAGGGTCTTTGTCAGTCTCCAAGCAATTAGGATAATTAAAAAAGAAAGCTTATTGGGTAAACATGCTCTGGGATTGTGACCCCTTAATTAATGGACTACAGGGAGAAATTACAGCATGGCAGGATAATTAACACATGCACTCTCAGGAGAACTGCAGCCGGGGTGTGAGAGGACAGGACAGCCTGCTGGGCAGGGCGGGGGCAGAAGGCGAGTGGCCCTTGCTGGGGACTGCCCTGTGGGGCAGGCAACCCCTGACCCCAGCTACCTGGGCCAGGTAGGAGGAAGCTGCCCCTCCATTTCTAAAGTTGGCCTTGAAAACATCCACTGCCCTCACAGGAGCCATGGCTGGCCCTTTGGGGGTGCACAGGTGAGGCCCCCAGAGGTCACCCCAGCCTGAGAGCCGGTCCCCCCCTTGGTCCTCAAAGTTTCCTGACCTTGCCCACACCTGGGCAGTGGAGGGCTGCACTCCCGAGACCCTCCAGGCCAAGAATCCAGCTGACCTGTTGGCACCTGGCTTGCCCTGACACTTCTGGCCCTGTGCTCTTCTGAGGGTCCCTCCTGCTGGCAAGCTATTGAAGTGCCCAGGCCTGGGGACGTCACCCCATTCCTGCTCTTTGGGAGCAGACAGGGCTTCCCATGGGCTCCAGAGGAGGCTGCATCCCACCCACCCCCCACCCCATGGTGGGAGGAGGCCTTCTCAAGAGGGCCTGTTTGGGTCCCTGGAAGTCTGGACGTCAGAGTTTAAAGCCCTGGAGCCCCTCAAGGAAAGGACCACGCAGTTCCCTGATTCCCTGAGGCTGCCTTACTGGACCTGGGCACCTCCTGTGGGTGGGGCACCCCTCAGGCCCTGCCTTGGGTCACCACCCAGCACCCAGAGGGACAAAGGCTGCTCTGCCCTTCAGGGTGCTTTGGAGGGAGCAAGGGAGGGATTGAGTTCCGCCAGATGTGTGAGGGGCCCTGAGCACCCCGCCCTTATGTGTACGCCTGGGGTGCAAGCCCATGTCTGTGTGTGCATGTGGGGTGAGCATGCGTTTCTGTGCATGCAAGGTGTGTGCGTGTGAATGTGAGCAGGCGTGTATGTGTACAGGCACACATGCACCTTTGTGGGGGGGTCAGCACACACATGGGTTTGTGTGCATGTGTGTGAGTGCGTGTGTGGTGTGCGTGCATCAGTGTGTACCCGTGCGGCTGGTGTGTGTGAGCAGGCATGACAGGGTGTGTGCAGGCACAGGCATTGTGTGCCCATATTCGAGGTGCATGTGTCTGTGGTGTATTTGGCAAGTGTGTGTGCACGTGTGTGGGTGCTGGAGTGTGTGTGTACATGCACGTGAGTGGGCACTTGTGTGTGCGTGTGCATGTGTGTGGGAGCATGTGTGGGTGTGTGTGGGCATTGGAGTGTGCATGTGTGGGGGTGTTGTGGATGTGTGTATGGGCACTGGAATGTGCGTGTGCATGTGTGCATGTGTGTGGGGGCACTGGAGTGTGTGTGCATGTGTGGGAACTTGTGTGTACATGTGCGTGTGCATGTGTGTGGGGTATGTGGGAGTGGGGCCACTTGAGTGTGCATGTACTTGTGGGCGTGTGTGGGTGTGTGTGGGCCCTGGAGTGTGCGTGTGCATGTGTGGGCACTTGAGTGTGTGGGTGCTGGTGTGGGCATGAGGTTTACTAGAGTGTGCATGTGCGTGTGGGGGCGTTGGAATGTGGTGTGCGTGTGTGGTTGTGGGCGTGGGGGGCACTGGAGTGTGCGTGTGTGTGTGCATGTCTGTGCACACGTGCGCGTGCGTGCGTATGAGTATGTGCACCTCGGGCACGCTCCCTCTGAGCCCAGTGTGGGGAAGCAGAAAACAAGCGTCAGAAAGTGAAACAGCCGCACCCGCCCTGGACTGATGGACGAGGACCCAGATTTTTAACTAATTGAGCACTGAATAGAGCGTCCCTTCAGAGAAGGGGCGAGGACTCACACGAGACACTCTCAAAGCTTCTTTAATAAAAGTGTATTTGGGCTCCGACCGTAATGGCTAGCCTCGCTTGCCAAAACCCGACACCCTGGCAGGTAACTTTCATCAGGCGTCTCTGAAATGGTACCTAAATGAATTAGCAATAAAGCGGACTTAGGCCGAGCAGTGGGGGCCTCCATTAATCTTGGGTTAATCACTAAAGAGGTGCCATTCACTTTTCTTAAGAAGTCACATTTTTCTCCCCTTGCTGGCGACCAGATTTCATAAAGTAACATATTTCTAATGAAAGGTCTCTGCTTGAATTAAACCCTGAAGGTTTATGCAGATTTTGCGTTTGATTACTGCTGGCATGGGCTCTTAGCCGGCACGGAAGGAAGGTCCGCTCTGAAAGGGCCTCAGCGTGCAGTTCATAATATTCTTTGAAATAAAATAGTGCACTTGTGCTTAGTGGCTTTAATCAGCCCTGACTTTTGATAGTCAAACAATAGCTAATTACAGTAGCACCTGCCTTCCAGGCCCTGTCATGTCGGCGCCTGCCGGAGAGAGGTCTTGTCTGCGCGCTGCATGATTGTTCCACACCCTCCCTGCACAAAGTAGCTGGGACTGACGGCAGCAAGTTTGGTAGCCATTAGCAAAGGGTTATTCTGCTGCTGCTGCTGCGGCTGCTGCTGCTGCTGCTGCTGCCGCCGCCACCGCTGCCGCCGCCACCGCTGTCGCCGCCACCGCTGTCACTGGCTTCTTTGTATTTGGGCACCAGTGGGCCTGGGGCAGAGAGGGTGCGCGTGTGGGCGTGGAGCCTGGGTGCCAGTCCTGAGCAGCCAGCGCCAGGTGTGGGCGCCTGCCCCAGGGATTCAGAGACAGTGCTTCGGGCTTCAGATTGGGAAGCAGGCGTCGTAGACCCCAGAGAGCACCACCATGGAGACGGAGGGTGGAGTTGCAGGTCCCCGAGAGCCCTCCCGGGAGCGGCCTGGCTGCGGCGGGCTCCCAGGCGCGCTCGGCAGCGTTGGTCTCGGCGGCGGGCAGAGTGCTCTTCTGATGAGGCGTGGTGTACTGCGGCAGCCAGGGCCCATGGAAGCCATAAATTACTCTCTCGTTTAGGTCTTTCTTTTCTCATTAATTTCGCCTGGCAAATGAGCCTGAGCTTTCCACATCCAGCCAAGTGAGGAGCATCGTTCTGTCAGCCTTGGGCTTGACAGGCACCATAACAGGGTCCCAGAAGTGAGCCAGGACGCTGGGCGTGAGAGTACCAGCCACCCTCCTTGGGCACCACAGGCCTGGCCGTGCCCCTGCTCATGGCCATGTCCATGGCCCCTGCACTCCCCTGTGCCCTGCCACAGGAGCCCCAGAGAGACGGGGGCTTGGCCGGGCCTGTCTGGGGGCAGAGGGCCTCAGGCACACAGGCAGCGTGGAGTGTGGAGCTTTGCGTCTGTGGGCAGAGCAGGAGCACCTCTGGCCTGCACCTCCCTGTCCTCAGCAGTGCCCACCAGCCCCCGTGAGGGCGGACTCTGGTCTCCGTGAGCCTTTGGCTGCCCTTGGCAGTGCCCAGTGGCTGAGACTGACTGGAGGCCCATGAGCCAGAGCCAGAGGAGAGGAGACTTGGCCGCTGCGCCCGCCACATAGCTGGCGTGGCCATCCTCCTGTGCCCACCGCACTGGGACGGACAAGGCTTCCCTTTCCTGCAGCCTCAGTGTCCCTGGGGTGTGCCCACCACATGCCTACCGCAGGACCCTCGTGCTGCTGTGCCGCTTCCGTTCTGTGGGCTTTGGTCACTGGACACTGGCCGTGTAATTACCTTCAGCCAGGGCCTGCGGAAGCCCAGAGTCGAAATGCTTGGAGGAAAGTCGGCTGGAGGGTCGGCTGTTCTGGGAGGAAGATTTGTTTTTCCTGCAACTATGTCTGACTGAAAGGTCCTTGTGCTGCAGTCACTTCCCCAAGAAGGGTTTGACCCAACCTGGCCCCACTCTTTTTACCCCGATCCAAACAGGGGCTCCCTGCAGGCCCAAGTGGGGGATCTGGCCACCGTGGGTGGCAACCAGCCTTGGAGGAAAGCTCTGGGGCCACAAAAGAAGGAAGGGAAAGGGAGGGCGGGAGGGAGGAAGGAAGGGAGGGAGGGAGGAAGAAAGGAAAAAAGGATGGAAGGAAGGGAGGGAGGAAGGAGGGAGAGAAGAGGCGGAGAGGAAGGAAAAGCCCTAAGGATGTCTGCAGCAAGGCTCTACCGCAGGAGGCTGCTCACTGGTGGCTGGGACCTGGAGCCGCCCTGGCAGGCAGCCTGAAAACCCAGCCCCTTCCCTTCTGTCCCCGTGGGCCTCCAGCTCCTGGCCTGCGGGAACTCAGTGTCCGCATCCAGGTGGCTACAGAGTCTGGCCGGAGGACAACTCCCCGCCCCAGCATGTGGGGCAGTGATGGAGCCCATGGCCAAGGGAGTCCCGCTTTTCTACCTACCTCTCTTCTCCCCTCAACGGCAGCTCCAGTGCTGCCCAAAGCCCTGGGGCTGCCCCTTGCTTCCTGTCACCCGGGGCCACCCCAGCCAGCTGGCCCCGCAGAAGGCACACAGGGGCACAAGGGGTCGCACACGGGTCAAGTTCAGCTTCGCGTCCACCACGGAGAGGCCAGTGTCTGCCTCTCGTCTCTCGCCATGTTTGCCACCACCAATCAGTTTGATTGATCATCGCTGTGGCCACGGGTTGGTAATAAAGCTGTTTTGAGAGTCCCTTGCATTTCCCCAGGACCTCGGTGGCATGATGGCCTTGACATGGGCCATTTGTCACCTGCTGCCGTGGACACTGCGCACAGCGGCCGCAGACAGACAAGAGCCAGGCCAGAAAGGCTCAGGCCAGCACGGCCATAGTCGGAGCAGAGAGAAATGGACACACGGCTGTGGCGCCGTCCTCGCTGGGCCGGGAGGCTGGCAGGGCTTGGCCTCTAGGCTGCGTCCAGGACGGCTCGGACCGGAGCTTGAAGCCTCCTCCTCCTCATCCAGGGCCCTGGGACTGCGTCGTCGGGGGCTTACACATGGTCTCATGCCCAGTGTCCTTACCTGCACAGAGAAAACCCTCCGGGCGTTCCGGGGCTCCTCACCACCCACAGACCCTCCACGGGGTGCGCACCCCCACTGGCTGCTTCGACCAGCACCCATGACCTCTGCTGCTAGAGCCACTCACAGGCCAGTAAAGGCCTCAGCGGGCAGAGTGGAGGCTCGGTGAGCGCCACGTCTGGACAGGAGCTGCCAGCTGGAGCCTCACTCCTGCTGATGCAGCTCGCATTTGGAAACCCCTCGCCAGGCATCCACATGCTCTTCAGCCAATGGACGTGCTGCAGGGCCATCCCTGTGCCAGGCGTGGGGCGTGGGCCTGAGCCTCAAGCCCAACACCAGTGCCCACCAGCCCATCCTGTAGGGAGCTCAAGACCCCAGTCATGGACTGCCCTTAGGAAGTGATCGCTGGGGCTCTCCAGTCGCAGTGACAAGTCGACATCCAGAAAACCTCTGCCTGCCCAGATGGAAGTGCCAGGGGCCCTGGAGCCGCACAAAGCAGTGTCCTGGGTGGGTGCCCCTCTGACCATGAAGAGGCCCCCCAACGCTCGGGCAGGTAACGATTCTGAGCTCCCTCCACTGTCTCTCCCAGGCCCAGCATTCCAGGCCTAGTGAGGAGCAACCCAGGCTCACAGCGTGCGCTCTGTCTGTCATCACTGGCCGCTTCCTCAGGTTGGCAGTCGGAAGGCTCCGGTTTCTCTGCGTCGACTCTGCAGGGACAGTGCATGTGGGAGGCACTGGCTGTGGCCTCCGGAGCAGCTCTGGGCCTCAAGACTCATGGTGAAGCCAGAGCCTCCCGCGCCAAAGGACAGATGCACCGGGGACCTCACTACAGGGCCTGTCCCCCCAAAGGGCCCAGGCGCCCAAGAGTGAGCACCACCTGGGCAAGGCCAGGCCCACAGCTGAGAAGTGAGGAGCGAGGTACAGCCGTGGTTCCTGCGTGGCCCAAGGTCAGGCCCAAGATCCAGTGGGACCTGGGTCGCAGGCTGGTGTCACATCAGGCAGGCAGGGCATGGGGGTGGGAGGCCACTGCCCAGAGAGTGACCATGTGGCCACACAGGTCACTGAGCTTTCCCAGACACCTGGCCTGGATGGCTTCCTTCTGAACACCTTGCCTGGTGAAGACTGAACAGACAGTTGTGGGGCCGCCAGTGCAGGGGACCAGGGGCCCATCAGGCAATGAGACACAGAGGGCACGTGCAAGGGAAGAGCGGCCGGCCTGGGACCCATGACCCACAGGAGCTCAGGGCACACGGTGGCCACAGGGAAAGGTGGCAGGGTCACTCGCCTGGGTCTGGCACATCCCTTCAGCCATGCCGCACAGCCAGCACAGGGTACACGGGCCATACCCTCACCTGCTCCATGGTGGACCCAACTCAGAGCCCAGGGTGACCCACCCTGTGGAGGCCAAATAAAAATAAATTTTATTTATTTTTAAAATGTATCTAGCACAGGGCCTATGGGGTCTCACTACACAGATCAGACTTGTAGTGATCCTCCTGTTTTCAGTCTCCCAAGTGCTGGGATTACACTCCCAAGTGTGTGTGCCACTACACCCAGTCTCATTTGCCATCTCAGGGTGCCCAGGGGTGGGGCCGGCACGGCATGCCAGGATCAAACCCCGGTCCGCCTGCCTTAAGCAAGCACTTTAATCCACTGAGCTATCTGATTGGCAAGTCTTTTTTTTTTTAAAAAAAAAATTTGTTTTTATTTTTATTTATTAGAGAGAGAGAGAGAGAGAGAGAGAGAGAGAGAGAGAGAGAGAGAGAGAGAGAGAGTGGTGTGTGTGTGTGGCCAGCTCAGCCCACCAGGGGGCGGGGCTGGCTGGCATGTGGTGCTGGGGGATTGAACCACGGTCCCTGATGCCTTGCCAAGCTTGTTCTAAGTAGGTGCTTTAGACCACTGAGCCATCTCTCCAGCCCCTTGGCAAGTCTTTTTACTTAAAGTATCGATTTTTTCCCAGTCATCACATGATGTATGCTTTTTGTGAGAGAGTCGAGGGCAGAGACCAAGAACATTTAAATAAGAAAGTCGAAGCTACCCAGGACTCCTCTGCCCGCGCAGAAAGCCCTGGTACAGGCGGAGACAGGAAAGCAGCCGCCCTCCCCACGCCAGGCAGTATGGTGCCTGTCGTGGCTGACCTTGAGTGGGTGTGTCTGGGTGTTGTGCATGAGTGTACGTGCTCCATGGGTGCAGGCCCACCCAGGGCCTGCAGATGGGCGGCAACATGTCAGGGCCCACACCTGCCACCTCTGGAGGGTGAGCTGTTCTCTCTTTGCACTGGGGGGAGAGTGTCTCTGCCTCAGTTTCTCCCACTCTCCGCCAACTCCAACCCACACCAGGGAAGTGGCCTCCTCCAAGGAGCTGCGTTTGGTGTGCAGAGAGGAGCCCGATCCAGCTATGTCTGGCCCCCAGGGAACTTCCGGGCCCTTCTTGGCTCAGACTGAGTGCTGAGGCTAGATGCAAACCAAAATCTTCTCTGAAGTCTGAAAATAATAGTTTAGCATTACTCATCAGAAAACAAGAAGTGCCGATGAGCTTGGGACAGACCGCCCCAGGGACATAGGACCCAGTGTCAGACTTGCTGTGGGCTACAGTTGGATGGATGGGTTGGTGATCATCCCACTGCTAAGCTGTGCTTTCAGATAGAAAAGCAGGGAAAGGAGCAGCCTGCAGGACCCTAGAGGGGCCAGGCCCCTGCGCCGGAGGCCCTGGGGGTGTCTTGGAGGAACCCCGGCCTGAACCAGGGGGCCTGCACTGTGGCCAAGTCACCCCTGACCTTGTGGCTGAACACATGACACAGCTGGGATCCCAAGGTCTGGAGCCTGTGCCTGGCCCCGTGACGGCAGACACCTATCTCCTGAGGCTGGCTTCCAGTCCCGCACCTGGGCCCAGCACATATAGAGGTGTGGGGTGGATACTCTGTGTACTGGGGGTCCACAGCAGGGGCACTGGGGCCACACAGGAAGGCGGCCCTTGGCCCAGTGTTCCCGGCAGGTTTCGAGACCCTGGACAGAGCCAGGGTCCCTGAGGTCTGCACACCTGGCCTGCTCAGGATGGGGTCCTGCTGAGTGGGTCCTGCCCGAGCCCTCTGGCCACGTCACACACAGCTGTCCCGTCCAGCCTCTGTGGGCCGTTGCCGTCTCCCCTCTCCCAAGGAAGCCCGAGGACATGCAAATGAGAAGCATCTGCTGTCCAACTTGGCTCTGCTCTTCCACCTATAAACAGGCCTACGCGTGAGTTCTCAGAATGTTCTAGAAGAGGAATGTGCTTGGGGCTGGGGGGCCAGGCTTTGGCATGCGGGCATTTCCATGGAGAGGTCAGGAGGCGCCAGGCCCTGGCACCAGCCCTGGAAACTCGGGCCGGCCCTGCCAGCTGAACAGCACTGGCCCTCGGTGTGCAGGGTGGGTGCGCGCGTGGTCCCCGCCCAGAGACCTGTCCCCTGGCCTGGGACATAGACACACTGTGGCCTGGCACCCACAGCCATGTAGGTTCCCTATGCTCTGTGCACATCTGAGCCCACCATTCCCCTCCATGTCCCCAGCACCCAGGCCACCACCCTTCCCAAGATTTAACCAAAATGAGGCGGGGAAGGACTCTTGGCATCAGGGTTGTGGAGGTCCGTGGACTATAGTCTCATGTCTGAAAAACACATGCCCAAAACATAAGACTGCCAGGGAGTGCCACCCGGGGCTCAGAAGCCCGAGACCACAGCTTGGTTGGGGTCATTTCCTGGCACGGTCTGCCCTCGTCAACTCCCTGGGAAGGATACACATTGCTCTCCCGACCTGGGGTCTCTGAAGGACAATGCCGGGGTCACATAAGAAGCAGCATGTCCAAAGTGTCAAGAAAGAGTCCTGGCCACGCTGGGCAGCTCCTCTGGGAATGACCGTCCCCTGACACACTGTCATCTGTCAGAGAACGTGGCCAACTGTGGTGAAAGGGTCCTGGGAGGGAGGCAGCCAGCCACAGCGTGGATCTAGGGAGAAGCAGCACTGCGTGGGTGGGCGTGGACTTGCGCTTGACTATCCTGCCGTGCCGTTCCTAAGGCTAGGGGACATGTGTGTAGGGACAGACAGCTCAGCCCTCATCCTCCTCCTTCTCTTCTGCTCAGAGCTTACTGCCGCTCAGTGAGCAGATGCCAAGGCGTGTCACCCAGTGAACTCGCCTGCAGCACTCAGTGGCTGTTGAGTGGCCTAATGGGTCACATGTGGGTCCATGGAGGACGCATCTGCTGTCACACATGGCTGGCCCACGGCCTAATGCCATCTGAGTGCCTCCCAGGGCACCCTGGCCCCTCCCCATGTGATGGGGGCCATGAAGGCATGGGGACCTGATGTCTTTTGCTCCGTCCCCTTCAGACTCCCCCAGCAAGGCAGGCCAAAGGTGGTGGCCACTGCAGCCTCCCAGGAAGGAGTTAGAATGTGGAAGTCTCCCCAGGCCCCACCGCCTGCAGGAGAGGGTCACGGGTGCCGTGCAGGGCTGGAAAGCACTGTGTGTCTGGAAGATGTAGGAAATTCGGGGACCCTAAGCCTGTCAGAGTCTGGTCAGGGCCACCGGCTGGGACACTGCCTCTGTGCCATTGGTGGCCCCCTCCTTTCCCCTCCAGACAGCCTGGGTGGGGCTGCCACCCACCTGGCGCCGGGGAAGCTGGGGTGCCAGCGCCCTCTATCGCCTGAGCGGGGAACATCGCCTCTCCAGCTGTGCAAACCAGGGAGCAATGTGCCTGTTTTCCCAGACGTTATCTGCCTTTTGGGAACCTTTAAAATAAAGAGTCAAGCGTTTCCAGCTCCTGTCTGACTCTAATATGAGCCTCGCGGTCGCTGAGGCATGAGTGCTTTCCAAGTTGTTTAAGGACATTGTTGCAAACAGGTGTGCTCCACGGGCCGTGTGGGTGGGAGAAAGACGGAGGAGGTCAGGGAAGGTGGCCTGCAGTTGTGTCCAGAGCAGAAGTGCCACGGAAACCTGCAGGAATGGTCCAGGGGCAGGTGCAGAGGGCTTCACCTTGTGCCACAGCCACAGGCCATACCTGGGGGGGGGGGCAGGACTCTAGCAACTGAGTTCAGGATGCGTGAACTGCACCCAGGTGCCCAAGGCTGGAGATGCGGCAGAAAGCTACAGCCAGTAGAACCCCTGCTGTGCACCTACCTGGGGCTGGGTCCCCTCCTGTGCCCCTGGGAGGGAGGGAACCAGTGTCTCCTGCTGGGGGCTTAAGGGCCAGGGCCCTCTTTGAGGCCCTTGGACTGTTTACCTCTTTGTGCAGGGTGCTGTCTGCACATCAGCGTGTCAGAGAGTCTCCGCTTCCCAACCGGAGTGCAACGCTGCCTGGGACGGGAGTCCCCGCTGGGCTTTTGCAAAGCCCCTTTCTGGAGGTTTGCCTGGGAGTCTGCCTTGCGGAGCCCTGCTCCACTGTAGCTGGGACACTGCCCTCTGAGGCCCTCAGACTCCATGCTTATCAGCACCTGGAAATGCCCTGGGGAGGCTTTGTTTCTCAAATGTCATTTTCCCCCCTGAGGACTAATACAAGGGTTTTTTTTTTTTTTTACAGCTGGTGATGCTTTCCATTCCAGTGACTCAGTGCAGGGACAGTTATGCCCTGGAGCGCTGGCCTGGGTTTCTAGCTCAGCAAGAGGGCTCCATGCTCACCTGGGTCCCACAAGGAGCCCTGGTGTATGGCAGCTCTGGGCCCCAAAGGCTAGGAGGGAGAGGAGCCGATGGCCAGGTGGGATCTGGAGAGCAGGCCTAAGAGCAACAGGTGCTCGAGGCTCGGGGACAGCGAGGCCAAGGCCAGCAAGCCACACGCAGGCCTGGCTGTCACAGACCTGTCTGGAGCCTGCGCCCGGCCCGCGGACCCTGTGCAGGGCATCCCAGCAGCTGCCAAGGCCAGACTGATGCTGGTCACTCCCGAGGGCCAGAACTTCCTTGTAACAACCTGGAGAGCCCTCATCACCTCCAGGGCACATCCGGAGCCAACAGCTGCAACAACGGCCCCTCCACACCCCAGCCCAGACTGCAGGCAGCAGAAGATGTGTTCCCCAGGGATGTGGGGTCCAGGCCAGGGGGCCCATGATGGAGCTCGGGGCCTAACCCAGCCCCTGGGTGTGCACACACCAGACACAGCTCCAGACAAAGGCCCGGAAAGAGGCTGTCAGGGCATCCTAAGGTCAGCCCTGATGCCTATAGAGGTTTATCTGGGAGACACCTCGCCCTCTCCTATTGTGGGTTCTCAGGGAGCACCACCCCGGAGGAGGGGAGCTCAGTGCAGTTTTTGTGGTCTCATGACCAGAGGTCAGGTGGCCCGTCCTTGGTTCCCTGAAGACCTCAGAGCACATATGAGCTCAGGACCAGGAGCCATCGCACAGAGCGACCAGCAGGGTCGGGGCAAGCCGAAGCGACAGGCGAGAGCTGGTGCAGGCTGGGGGTGCAGCCCGTGGCCACCAAGGAAGCCTCCAGGCTTGGAGCACCCAGGGGCCTGAGCCACAGTGCAGGCATGTGTGGGGCTGTGGGTGGGGTGCCTGGAGGCAGGACTGCAGCTTCAGAGCCCCAAGCTCTGGGCCAACCCAGAATGACCCCTGGGGAGGTGGCAGAGTTCTTCAGGAAGGTTTTCAGGGCCCACAGGACCACTCAGGGTCGCAGTTGCCCCGCCCTGGAGCCCTCCCTTGCTTCCAGCTACCTGGACGCTCTTGTCACCCCTCCAGGTGTGGCCAGACATGGCCAGACGAAGCTTTGCCTTCACCCCCGTTGTTCCCAGGTTCTCTCTCAGCTCGTTTTACATTTTCACCTGATCCATGTAATTTTGCAAAATCTTCCTCGCGCAGAGCGACCAGGCCGAAGCTGGATACCCATCCCCACTTGCACGCTCAGGGTGGGTACTCCCTGCCTTCGTGGCCTGGGCCTGGGAGCTGAGTGTCTCTGGCCACCGTGGCAGAACATGTTTCAGGGTCCTGTCCGTCACCAACACCCAAGGTGTCCGCATCCGAGAGGTCGCAGTGGGCTCGAGTCCCAGGACCCTGACCTCCTGGGCACTGCTCTGGGCTGTGAGGGTCTTTTCCCTCCCCTAGAAATGGGTCAGGGGTTGCCACGTGCAGCGCCCCTCTGCGGGGGCTGGGATGAGGAGGCTAGGCCTTCCGCATGTCCACCCGGATAGGGCGCTTGGCTTCGTGCAGAGCCCGGTGACCTCTGCAGAGAGGAGGGTCCCGGACCCCAGGTGGGCGGGCTGCGCGGTTTGTCTGCACCGAAGACGGAGCCCAATCAAAGGTCCCTGCGCTGCTGCCAGGAAACTCAGAAAGCCCTGCGGCATGACACACTGAAAAATAAATATCAACGAACATTTGAAGAGCTCAATACATTGATCATATTCTGCTGAACCTTCACCCCCATAACGATGGAGCCATTTAAATGCTAATGCCATTTTTAAAGTCAATTACAGGAGTTTGCAAGGAAGGCAGTCAGCAGTCCCCGGAGCCTCCGGCCTGCTCCCTTTCTGTCCGTCCACGGGCACTGGAGCGTTCGCCAGCCCTGCAGGGAATATTCCCTCGCCAAACTCCCAGCCCCTGAATCAACCCGATACAGACACCAGAAATGTTATGTGGCACAGGGGGCACACGCTGCTGCAGCCAGTGTGCGGGTGGAGGCTCTTGATGTGGGTCCACACTGCAGACACGGGCACAAGGGTGGCGTGGGGGTGCCTGTCCACAGCCCAGCCTCACACCTAGTGCGCTGGTGCCCAGCGCTCCTCAGGCCACCTTGGCAGGACATTGACAACGATGTGGCCCCTGTGCCTGGGGCAGGCCTTTTCATGTAAGGACCTTCAAGGTGCAGATGAGCCAGGACAGCGCCTTGGGCAGAGCCAGGAGGGCAGGGGCTGCGGGGGCCGCGCTGCCCTTGCTGCTTGGAGGATGAGCAGGTGCCTGGCGAACTCCAAGTGTGATTGCCCAGCGTGCTTTGCATTCTGGGCCTTCAGGTGTGGTCCCAACTGGGAGACCCAGGACATTGGCCACCACCCTCTCAGGTCCCAGAAGCCTGGCCCTGGTGCCTCAGCCTGAAGGAGGAGGCAGATGCTGCCCTGGAGCAAGGCCAGGGCTGTGCAAGAGCCCCAGAGAAGCTGGTGGCACGAAGACAGCCCTCCAGGGCAAGGGTGGCAGAGCAGAGGCCGTGGGGCAGGCTGGCGTGGGATATATGCAGTGAGGGGTCCACGATAGCCCCCACGTAGGCGCTGGGCGCAGTTCCCAGTAGGGAGGGGTGGGGGAGAGGGCCTGCGGCCGCCACTTCCCAGCAGAAGAGTGTCTGGGTCACCAGGGGCTCACTGGGGAGCACCCATCGCTACACTGCAGTCCTGATGTCTCCAGGCAGCACACAGGGCTCCGAGCATCACCTGCCGCTCCGAGGCCCACGGCCCGCCGGCTCCTCCCAGGGCAGGTTCCTGTTCAGAAGTAGAAGATGAAGAATGTCGATAAACAGGCAGCAGAGCGGAGCAGTATCCCCATTGGGCAGGCGGGGAAACTGAGTCATGGGAGGGTGGAAACTCCTTGGATCCTGCAGATCTGCCACAGGGGCGATTTCCCTCCCGGCCCAGCCGAGGTGGCCACCATGCCCGGGGCTTCATCCACTCCTGGGCCGGAGCCAGCCTGGCTCTGCCGCCCATGCATGCTGGAGACAGAGGCCAGTACTCGGCCTGACCCTCGCCGCCCGCTGCTGAAGCAGACGTGAGGCTCCTGCCCCCAGGGACTGGGCCCCATCCGGGGATGCCCGGTGGGCTCTGCACTGGCCTCCAGGAGCCCCGTATCCGCCGCCCAGAGAGAGGAATCGGATTCTAGGAGGATGCGCGGGACAGGAAGAAACCCAAGACGGCAAACGTTACCCAGCTTCCCGAGGCCGCCGATGAGGTCCCTGAAACAGGATCTGCTGCTGCGAACTTGGCCACATAATACGGCTCTGTTTGGGCAGGGCAAGGAGCACTGGGGACCAGGCTATCTTTCAAAGAGTGATAGTTACGGAAATTAGTGGTGCGGAAACCCGCACTCGTCACTCATCGGGGCCTTATTAGCTGTCCTAGGATGTGACCGGGCGGCTTGGCCTCCTGACTTGGGGCCTCAGCGAGGCCGGGCGTCTCGCCCCAGCAGAGGTGCCGGTAGCCCTGGAGACCCGGGCCTTGGCATTGTGCAAGTGCGGAGTCCCAGGGTCTGGCTCAAACGGTCCATGGGCACAGCAGGATTCCCCTCCTGAGGACAGCAACAACTCAATCGGAGGATGCAGGATAGCCCTGGAGGAGCATCAGGCCAAGAGCCGACCACACCTGTGGCCCTGGAGAGTCTACCTCTGCAGACCCCACACCCCAAGCCTCAGTTTCTCCGCCTGCACCATGGGAATCCCAACAGCAGCCACAGGTTCGTCTGCAGGTGAGAAGTGGGGGATGGCCCTGACCTATGGAAGATTCCGGAGTTTGCCACCCACCTGTCTCCCTACTAAGGTGCTCAAGGCTTGGAGACACCTTCCTGATCGAATCCAGCAGATCTTAATGGCTCCAAATGCTGGCATCCCCAGCACCCGCCCTGACCACAGGGGTCCTTGGAGGTTGTTCGAAATGTAAGTTCTCCAGATATACGTATTTCACAGTGTTACACTGTACCTCCTGAGATCTGAGGGTCTGAGGACTGGGGTGGGGCACCCCGCTGCTCACACCTCAGGGACCTTTCTCTGGCCTGAGAACCTGGAGGCGACGCGGAGGACGAGCTCTGGTTCCGTCCTTGCTCCCTGAAGTTCTCCTCTGCGGAAAGGTGACAGCATGTTCTGCTGCCTGGGATTGCCCCAGAAGCCTCGAGCACCGTGGGCCGTCTCCTCCTGGGTGGGCCCCTTCCCGAGGCCCCTCAGCCTGCCCAGCACCCCAAAGTGCCTTTGCTCTGCCCACATTGCAGAATCTCCACCCTTCACTTGAGCAGGGTCTGGTAGAAGCTGGAGCCTTTGAGCACAGAGGTCCTGGCAGGATGCAAAGCTTTCAAGGCCAAGCTCATGACCTTCTGCACCGCGGGGCACGCCACAGCGGGCCAGCTGATAGCTTCACCAGGAGGGATCTGCCGGGGACTGGGCCTGTTACTCAACACCGGCCTTATTGCACCTCGAGGTGGAGGAGGGAGAGAGGCGATAACGCCGGCCGGGTTCTCCAGGCTTGTTCATTTTTAGCCCCTGGGAATGAAAGCAGGGCCTGGGCCTGTCCGGCGGCCTTTGATCCTCTGTCCGCAGGTCTGCAACTCGGAGGCAGCGCAGAGAGACTAGAGATAAACACACTCCAGGAGCACCTCTCGCTGTCCTGGCTCCTCCAGCCCAGCCCAGGGCGAGGCCAGAGTGCTGAAAGAGCCCTGGGGCGGGCGGTGCAGTAACCTTCACCTTGACCCCGGCAGGCACAGATGTGAGCTGGGCGTGTGCAGAGGGGCAGAGGTGATGGTGTGCCCTGGCCTGCCGCCCCCCCCCCCCCCCCAAGCCCCGCCAACCCATCAGAATAGGACCTTGGGAACCGCACGGACACCGGATTTGGTAATAGCGTGCGGGGAGAGGCTGCAGCGCTCTCGGGCTGCGATTCATCGACCTGTGAGCCGGGACAAGGCGGTAATGGGAAGGAAGGAGCAGATCGCCAGGGGCGAAGCTGCGTGGCAAACTTATCAGAGGCAGGGACTGGGCGCTGCACCGTTAAATAGAATTCCATTATTGTTTCATAAACAGAGAGATTGCAGCGCCCAGGCCAGGAACGGATGATCATAGGGGAATGCGTTTCAGCTAGACCCGTGAATAGTGTTTGTTTTGAGTAAGCGGTTGTCTGCGCTAATAGTAGGGTATTTCATTGTTAAGAGCTTGTTGAGCGGGATTTATGGAAGACCCAGGGCGGCTGCTCGTCAGATCGCCGGGCGAGGTCGCTGGGAGGCCGGGAGGTGGCAGCAGCGTGGCTCCTTCTCTAGTGGCCTCACACTGCCCCTCTGAGAGGCGACCCACAGGAGTTGCGGGGCCTAAAGGGCCGCATGCCTAGAGCTGGGGCACACCCCCTCGCAGTGCACAAGAGGACGGGGTGGGGCTTCCAGCTCCCTCCCGTGCGTCGCCCGCGGGGCCAGGCGTCCCCACCCTGGGGCTGCTGAGGGTGGGCTGTGCCCAGGTGGGCGGGGCAGCACACCCAGCTGCCTTTCCCACCAGGCCCACACAGAAAGCGGGCAGCAGGGGGGACCTTCTCACCTGACCAGCTGTGACTGCAGAGCCACCTCCCCACATGCACCAGTAGGGAGACTCCTCTCAGGCATAGCCCTGGAAGAAAATCAGCACACGCCAGGGGCACACGCCAGGGGCACACGCGGACCTGTGCTGATGAAAATGCACCATAGATGTACGGTGGAATAGTAGACAGCCAGAAAGAACGAGTCTCGTTGTTTGCGGGATAAGAGACCAGCCTCAAGACTGGCTGTCACACAAGTAAGTCAGACGCAGAAAATTAAATATAGCCTCTTCTAAAACACAAGTAATTGAACAGATTAAAATAGAGGAAAGATGACAGGAAGTAGGGAGGCAGATGCTCGGAGGAGGATAGGTTGGGGGGAGGGGCTGAGAGAGACCCAAGGTCGGATGTGGGCACCGCGTCCCCAGGAAGGTGCCACAGTTCTGTGAGCACACTAAACAGAGAAAAGGAGTCAGTGTCCCGTCCACAGCCAGAACTGACCCACCCACCCTAATACAGACCCCTCCCTAGGCAACCGGCTCCGGTCCTTCGGCAGCCAGATTCGGGGCATGAGGGTCTCAGCCCTCAGGAGCAAGAGCCAGGCGTCGGGTGAGCCACCAGCCTCGAGGAAACAGCAGGCAGCGGAGAGCCAGCTGGCTAGAGGACTCCTCCTTCCTGGCCTCACTTTTCCCCTTGTTAAATGGGCACAGGGCTGACTGAAGCAGGGCAGGATGGTGTGGGGAGAGGGGTGAGAGCTGGTTGGCGGCTGGTGTGACGCCCCGCCACACCCACGACCGCGGGCTCCATGGGCGGAGGGACAGTGGCGTCCCTCCATGAGGTGTGCATTCCTGCACATGTGTGTGTAAAGAACACGGCCACCCCCAGGCTGGCTCTGACCCTCAGGCGGGGACTCGGGACCCATGCTGCACTGTGGCTCTTGGGCAGGTGCCGCTGTGGACTCCATGCCCTGCACCTGGCTCACCCTGGCTTTGTTTAGTCCAGGAGAAGCTCTGTGGCCAGGCTCTGGGCCTCAGGCTCCTTTTCCTCAGACTCTTGCAGCCTGGAGCCAACAGCTCCAGGGGAATTGGTCACCATCCTAGGAAGAGCAGATCCTGTTTGTGCTGGAGGCAGTGGGTGAGGCTTGGGTGGCTGGACAGGATGCAGGCCCCCAGAAGGCCAGCCTGGGGAGGACGTGGGGTCCTGATAGCTCTGTATAAAGCCACGCTCGGACCCCCAGCAGGACAGAGGAGCTGCCTCGACGCACATCCACTCAGTCCCAGGCCAGGCACCATACCTGCACCCTTTAACAATGGCAGCCCAGGCGCACCACCCGGGGAGGGCTCCTGGCTTGGTTTTGCCCTGACAGCCCCCTGGGTCCAGGCCCAGGGACCCAGGCAGCGTGCTTGCAGGTCGCTTCCATCTGCAGGGACGACACCTGTCCAGCTCCCAGGTGCCGAGCCGTGGAAATGGTCTGCACAAAGCTCGGATTTGGCTTCTTCTGCAGAAGCCTGAGCTCTGTGGAAGGTGGAGCTGAGCTCCAGGGAAGGGCGAGCAGGCAGGGTCCATAAACGGCAGTTTAACACCTCATCTTCCCCCTTTATGTGCAGAGGAGAGATTCCAGGGGGGAGTGGCTTCCAGCCCGGCAGAGCCTGTCTGGGGCTGCCGAATGGCCACACGGAGGGGCAAGGGACCCGGGCGATGGTGCACAGGCCTGCGGCAGAGGGGGCAGCAGACCGGCGGGGGCTGCCTAGGCAAACGTGTAAATGGGGAACGAGCCAATTTGCCTTCTGAGGTCTTTGGGGGTCTTCTCCTGCTGTTATAAGTATGCGGGCACCAGGTAACATTTCCAGCAAGGGCAGACCATAAGCTGGGTGTGCTGGCACACTTTTGCAATCCCAGGAGGCTGGGAAGCTGAGGCAGGAGAATCACAAGTTCAAGGCCAGACTCAATCTAGCTGCTTATGAAGACCTTGTCTCAAAATAAAACATATATTAAAAAAAAAAAAAAAGAGGCTGGGGATGTAGCTCAGTTGGAAGGGCCTGGTTCAATCCCAGGACATGCAAGAAAGAAAGAAAGAAACAAAAAAAGAAAGAAAGAAAGAAAGAAAGAAAGAAAGAAAGAAAGAAAGAAAGAAAGAAAGATCAGGATGGCCACGTGCACTTGGTGTCCCATAAAGTGTAATGGAGTTGACAAATTCCCATCTCACAGTGACCTTAGAACTGTGGCAGCGTCTTAGCCACTGCTGTGGCCTTCGGTGACACTGTGCAAACATACCTGTGCAGCCCGTTGCGCAGCGTAGCACACACGTGGCATGCATCTTGTCCCTTCAGAGCATGGCCATTCAGCCACCCCCAAGCTTGCTAGGCCACGCCTCCTGTGCATCTGTCATGTGTGTGGCCAGAGCCACCCCAGGTAGCCCCTTGCTCCAGGCCACGTGGTCCCAGGCACTCCACACACAGAGGGACAAGATCCACACACAGCGCTGTTCTTGGGGTGTGCCCCATCCCTGGAGACATGTACCCGGATGGGGGCCTCTGCGCCCCAAGCCCTCCCATGCAGCCTCTGCCCTGCTCACCTCTGCAGTGTCCCACCCATTGTGTCCTCTGTACCCCCGGGGGCAGCACACTTTGGGGACCCAGTGCATTTCCAGGGTCACTTGGCTGGTGGTTTCATTCGTTCCAGGTGAGGCTCCTTGTGGTGACAAGCACAGCGTCAGGGGACCAGAGAGCCCCTTCCTTCTGCTTTGGTTTGGTTTGTTAAGACATGGTCTCATTATGAATCCCAGGCTGACCTCAGACTCCCAGCAGCCCCTCCTGCCTCAGCCTCCTAAGTGCTGGGATGACAGGTGGGCCTCCACGCCTGGCTCCTGTCCACTGCTAGTTGGAGTGTTGTGATTTGTGTCTAGCTGTCCCCCCAAAGCCTCATGCAGTCAAGGGGCAGACTTGTAGAGTTTGTGACTAAGTCATGACCCACTGGGATTACGGTGTGAGTGCTGCACCCAGCTTGGACTTAAGCCTCCAACCAGCAACTAGGAGCTACATAAACCTTTCCCTCCTTCATTTTGAGTGTTGATTATTTGTCCCAGCAATGAGAGAAGGGCAGCTGACACATGGAGAGTGTTAGGACACATGTGGCTAGGAGGCAGGCAGAGGTTGTGACAGTGGGAGGGAGGATCAGGGGAGAGGACTGGGATCCCAGCCATACCCCGAAGGGAAGTGGAGCTGGGAACAGCGTGGGTCAAGAGCGCTGCCCAGCAGGGAGGGAACAAGGGTGCCTCAGCAAGCCAAGAGGAGAGCGGCCCGGGACCCAAGGGAAGCTCGCCAGGTGTCTAGGAGAAGGAGCCCAGCAGCCACAGCCCCAGTGTGGCTGCTGAGCCCGAGAGCAGCTGGTACCACTGAGGCACTGGAGTTCTTGCTGCACTTAGTTTGAACTAAGGCGGGCAGCCCGCTGTCCAGCAGCTCCCGGGCCCATTCTCTGCCCTGGGCGGGCAGCAACAGGCGCTGGGCACGTCTCAGGCCCCAGCAGTGCCTGGAAGCACCTCGTCAGCCTGTCAGAGGTGCACACGTCCGTCTAAGAGCTGCGGAAAGGCGCCGAGGGGCTCCTCCTGCCCTTTCAGTGCCTGCCTTGTTTTTGGGTCCCAGGGCTATTGCAGACACACCATCCTGGAGCCACCAGGGCCGAGGAGAGGCACCCTTGCCCCTCTGGTTCTGCATGAGCAAGAGGCCCCTGGCCTTTGCCCTTGCTGTGAGCTGTCCTGTGGCTCCGACCTGTCTGTCCCCCACAGTGCCCCAGGCCTCAGGATGGGGTCCTGTGTGCTGCAGGCTGGACCTCTGTCCAGCCCTTCCTGGGCTGTCCTGGAAGGAGGGTCCCACCTTCAGGGTCACATGATGTCTTCTAGAGCTCTTACCTGCATGCCACTGCCGGCACACAGTCGTCTCGCTCCTGCTGGGCACTAGCCCGGCCACTGCGGAAATGTCACACTGTGGCTCTAAAGGCGTCAGCCCCCATCAGCGTTTCCTAGATTTCAGAACAATTTTATCTGTGTAATTGGGCCGGAGCTTGCACTCAGGGAGCTGGATCCTCAGTGACGTTTGGCTGTCCCCACCTGGCTCCTGCAGATCAGTGCCTGTCACCAACCTCCCCCGAGTTCCCTCTGTGCTGCTTTTTCCCTGCCTTGCCAAGCACCCCATGTAGGTGCGTGACATAAGCCAGGGTGGGCTCTGCAGGCAGAAGTGCTTTCCCCACCATCCTACAGAAGTAGCCGGGGGCTGTTGTGGTCTGTCTGCCCTGGCCCTGGCCCTGGCCCTGGCCCTGGCCCTGGCCCTGGCCCTGGCCCTGGCCCTGGCCCTGGCCCTGGCCCTGGCCCTGGCCCTGGCCCTGGCCCTGGCCCTGGCCCTGGCCCTGGCCCTGGCCCTGGCCCTGCCTGCCTGCCTGCCTGCCTGCCTGGCGGCGCTTGTCCTCAACTCCCACTCCTTTCTTCAAGTATGCAGCAAGGGTGGGCACAGTCCCTGCCCTCTCTGCCCCTGAGCTGAGGCTGGGCTCAGGAACGATTTCCTAGACATACAAGTGAATGCCAAGTGGAGAAAGGCATTGGTGGCAGGGCTGGCTCGGACTTGGTCCTCCTGAGCAGCTGCCTAGCCCCTGGGCCTCTGTGGTCTTTGGGTTTTGGTGTCCCCGTGCCGAGGCATCCTAAGGGATCCTCTGACTCATCCGGGCCACATCCAGAATGTGCAGATGCTGAGTGGCTGGACATGGGCAGGTTGCACCCACAGGACACCAGGAGGCAGCCAGGACCTGTTATTGCCTGCCAGGCGGCTGCCCCGCAAAGCCACAGCCCAGCAGGCCCGCTGTCCAGCAGCTCCCGGGCCCATTCTCTGCCCTGTGCGTGCCTGTTGACAGAGCCAAGGTCTCCAGAGGATGCTACACAGAGACCGGGCGGGGAAGGGGCATGACCTGAATTCCGGCCCAAGTTTCTCTCTGGCTGAATTAGGAAATGAGAATGCAGGCCGGTCCGGTTGTGTAGACACAGCCCACCTGGGTACACTCAGCTGCAGGCTGGGCAGGAGCCCTGCGCCAGGGCTTCTGTGACGGGTGCTCTGGTCCCTCCCGGGTGTGCACCTGGGGGGGATGCTAGGTCGCTCGGAGGTGCTGTATAGCTCTCATGGAGCTTCTGAAATGTTTTCCGGCAGCCCACCAGCGGCATGTGGCAAATCTGGTCTCTCTGTGCCCCTGCCTGTGACTGTAGCCGTCCCGAGGAGTGGCACTCCCCTGCGGGGGTCCTGTGTGCTGCTTGGAGAGGACACCCTGGGGCATGGGGGAGGCCAGCCTGGAGGATCCCTGTGGACTCCCTGCCACATCTGGGACCAGGACTCACAGGACTCGCAGCAGCCCATTCTGCTGCGACCGAGTTTGTGGGCCAAGGCTGTGTGCGCCCCACTCAGTGCCAGACAAGGGAGCCTCGTGCTTTGTCCTCCCTTGTGGTGCTCCCTGTCTCCCACCCCGTGGGAGTGTCCCTGTGCCAGTTCCCTGGCCACCCTCGTGCTGCTGACCAAACGCGAGCCATGTTGGGAAAGTTTCTCAAGACCAGTATCATGGTGTGGCCAGTGCACACCTGGAAGGGAAGCTGTGACCACGGGGGAGCAAGTAGGCGTGGCCGCTCTGGTGGCAGCCCATGCAGGTGGTGCTCGCAGGCACGAGGACTGCTTTGGTCCTTCCTGGGAGGATAGTTCTATCAGTATCTATGGAGCAGCATCTGAAGAGCTGAAGGCTGTAGGGGCCACTGAAGCCCACCGCCCCGTAGCCGGCCCAGGTGGGATCTGGATGGCCTCTACCCAGCCCCGGCCGCCTCACTCGAGGCAGGGAGGGAAGGCGGCACGGGTCCCCAGGGCTGGCTTCCACTTTCTGATTCCTGAGCCTGGGCTGGGCCTGGCCTGGGGCGGGATGCCTTCTGCCATTCAGGGGGCCTGGGTCCACCTCAGCTGTGGTGCTCCCTGTCTCCCACCCCGCACCTGTATGGTCAGAGCTGAGACCCTGCCAGGAGCTGAGTCGGGACTCACAGTATGTTCGCCTCTCCCTTGTCCACCTGCGCCCAGCTCCAAGCCAGGCAGCGGGCTGGGCACGAGAGACCTCAGGCTGCCTGGGCAAGTCCACATGCCATTTGCAGGCAAAGGCAGCCACTGGGGATGGCCACCAGTGCCAGAGTCCCCCACGGAGATGCCCTTGGCTCGAGGCCCTGGGCGCTGGGTGATGCCAGCCCTGCCCAGAGCCCGCTCCGCCCATTTGTCCTGGTGTCTGATTCCCATTTGGGAATCACATGCAGCAGGGAGACCCCTGCCATGGCCACCACACACGAACACGAGGACCATCCCCACCATCCTGACGACCAGGCCCATGGACTGGACACCAGCCAGTTCTCCACACCAGGGGGCTATCTGAGCATGCAGCTCCATGCTGGGGACGTCCAGCGACACGGCTCAGAAAACTGGCTCTGCAACAAAGGGCACTTTGCAAATGGCTTTTCTTATTTAAGAAGGTTGGGAATGAGCAGTGCATTTTAGGACTTTCCTGTAGGTGAAAGCCGATGGTTGGAAGTGGTGCGTGTTGGCAGTGCCACCTGGAATGTGTGGGTGCCCAGAGGCCAGGGAGCACAGCTGGATGCAGCTGGACAGCAGTGGACGTCTGTGGCAGAGGCTGGGCCGCCTCTGAACACCCACCTGGGAGCCCTCCTACAGCAGGCTCGGGGTGCGTTGGAGACATTCTGGGCGCCCGTCCCAGGAGACGGGGCTGCTGGGAATGCTTGTGGAGCCGTGACTGAGAGTCGGAGATGGCTTCAGGGTGCAGCTGGCACTCCAGACAGTTTGCCCGATTAAATGTGCCCGGCCACCATGGTTTCCAGTGTGGCCACCATGGTGCAGCGTCCCCTGGGGACATCCAGGACACACTTGGGCTGCCTGTCCTGGGCATTGCCCATAAACATGCAAACGCATGGCGGCCTCTTGAGCCTGACACCTTCTGAGTGCGGGCCAGTGTGGGCCGCTCTTCATGAGCATATGTGTCGCTGTGTGGGCAACCAGTACACGTGTCCACCCTCTGCTGATGCGCATGCGGGCTGTTGCCACCCTTGGTCCTTAGCAACAGCGCCCGCACCGCAGGCAGTCATGGTGGAGCGTTTGCCCAAGCTCCTTCCCCTGTATGCGCCCAGAGTGGCATGGCATGCTGTGCTGTGGCAGCTCTTTGCTCCACACTTGAGAACCCCACCCACCCAGGCTGTGCCACAGGGGACAGGGTTCCCCCTGGTGGGGTGCAGGGCCCACCCCTGCACATCCTCGGCCACCCGGGTGCTGTCCTGGTCCTGTCTGAGCCTCTCCTCGGCCTCCCCACATGTCTGTGCCTTGTCCCTGGTCACGTTCTAGCTTCAGAGGGCCCATAAGGGAGAGAGCAGTGGAGCCCGTGGGTGCCGGGCCCTGGCCCTCAGGCCTTTGGCAGGCTCTGGGGGTGAAGCCTGGCAGGACGATGGAGATCCCCCTGCGGAAGATCCCTCGTGCGGCTGGGAGCACAGACGCACCTCCTCCTGCAGCGCCGTGTTGATGTGCTCAGGTTCACACTGTGGCAGTGTCTCAGGGGCCTCCTGAGCTTTTGCCTCGAGCCTTAAAACAGCTGGCCCAGCGGCAGCTTCTCATGTCTTCCTCCTGCTCTGGGGAAGACACTAGCTCAGAGTCCAGGACCCGGCCAGCAAGGGGCAGCCCGGCCACGGCTTGAGCCAGACCACAGCTTGGCCTCCACTGCGCTACTCCCCGGCTGGTGACACTGGCGGGCACCCTCACAGCTCTGCGCCTCAGCTGTCCCTCTCTAGGGGACCATAATGCTGGTGCCTCGGGAGTATGATGTCACTGGAGAACTGTAATGACGCCAACCGCCTGGCTCCTCTGTGCTCCTCTGACCCCGGCTGCGGCGTGGTCTCCAGCCGCCGGCTCTCCCAGGCCCAGCCTGGGTTTCCGTGTGTGGATGGAGAGAGGCTGACGCCCTGGGCCTCTCGCCTGTCTTCCACCCTGGGCCTCTCGCCTGTCTTCCGCTCTCCCCCACAACTCTGGGCTCGCCGTCGACCTCTGCTCCTCCTGTGTGTTGCAGAGCTGCCCCAGCGGGAGGCTGCGCCCTTCTGATCCTGCGCTGGGATGAGGCTCTGCCTGGGTGCGGTGCCCAGGGTTGGCCCCAGCCCAGGGTGCAAAGCGGGTTGGCCACACTTCCCAGAGACACCGCTCTGAGGCCTGCAGTAGTTTTCCTACCTGGTCTGTGTGTGGATCTCTTCTGTAAAAGATCATGAAGACACACGGGGCTCAGGGGACATGGTGTGGAGACACACAGGGGTCAGCGAGCAGAAGGATGGGGGGGGAGACACAGGCATGGCAGAGGACACAGATAGCTGAGCCGAACCGGGCGTCGTTGCTCTGTCACCAGGCCTTCCGCCCCATACACCAAGACTCCGGAGGCGAGGACAACGCTGGCCAGGGGAGAGGCCCTGAACCCAGGTCCCTCACCGGTGCCCACTGTGGTCAGGGCCTGACTCAGGGAGGCCACGGCAAACCCACAGGGCCCAGGCAGCTGAGTGTGTCCGCCGAGGGAAAGTATAGCGTGCTTGGAAGGACCTCAGGTCCCCACTGATGCCAAGGGCGGCTTCCTCCCGGCTCTGCCGGCCGCCAGGGTGCCGCAGAGCAGGCGGCCCCTTCCAGGGCATGTGCACGACTGCATGCACAGATTGCACTGCATTTCTACCACTTTCTTTTTCACCTGGGACGCAAAGCTGAAAATCAGGCGCCATGCACCTCCACACATGGGCCCGTCGGTTTGACTGTACCAGGGAGCTCAGGCTGCACCTGGGGCTCCCGAGCTCCCCCACCTGTGGGCTAGTGTGGGCTGCAAGCCTCCTCCCAGTGCTGTGAGGCTCCCTCACTGGGACGGAGGGAGGGCAGGGGAGGGATGTGGGTGCTTCCTTCCCCTCAGCCTGGGGTTAAGTATCCCATCACACACACCCTGAGGAAACACCTCTGCAAGGTGAGGTGACCCCAGCAGTCTCCCTGAGGACCCCACCTTGGTGGGCCAGTGGCATCTGTGTCCCTCCTGCCAGCTCCGGATCACAGGTGCCAGGAGCCTCCAAGGCTCAGTGGCTCCAGGCAGAGAGATGGTCCTGCCGGGGACTGCAGAACTGTGAGCCAGGAGTACCTTGGTCCCCACGTGCCTGTCTATGCCCAGCCGGCTCTTATCACACGCCCGCCAGAGCCCCTGGGCCCCTCACAGCCACCCCCACCTTCCTCCTCTGCCGCCCACTTTCCCTGGCCTCTGATGACTCTGGTCATGCTTTACACTGCCTCAGAGTGGCTGGCGCAGGGAGGACAGAGGCGTACGCCCGGTGTGCCTGGATGTGTGTGTGAGAACACGCTTGCACCCATGTGGGTAGAATGTGAGTGTGCACGCAAGGGTGTGTGCCTGTGTGGGAGTGTGTTTGTGAGCAGGCGGTGTCAGATCGTGTGGGTGCCCGTGTGCGTGCCCATGGGGAATTATGACAGTAGGCACGCTTGGGTGTGTACTTGTTTGAGAGATGGCAGCAGGATGCCGTCCTCTGACCCTGACCCGGAGATGCCCGACCTGGGTGCCCGCGTGTGCGGTGAGGGGTGAGGGGGGCAGAGTGTGAGTCTCACCCCAGCCTGCGGAGTCGGTCCTGAGACCTGGCTTCTACTGGAAACCAGAGCCCTCCGGCAACAGTCACAACAGTGTTACCCACCCCAGGGCACAGCCAGACCGCTCCCCGACAGATCGCTTTAGGAAACAGATGGGGGGGCGGGCGGGGGCAGGCCAGAGATATCGAGCAGAGGCGGAGATACCCAGAGCTCCTTGGGCAGAGGGGTTTTCTTTCCTTCCAGAATTACATAGAAGCCTGGCCATGGTGCCCACCTCACTCTCCCGAGCCAGCCGCTCTAGGGCACGATCCTAACTTGTGGGACATCAGTGTGGCCACGGAGCCATGGTCCTCAGGCAGGTCCCAGGGAAGCCCAGGGTGGCAGCAGGAGACAGAGAAATGAGGGCTCAGGGTCGCTTGAGGGTTAAAGACCAGGCCAGGCGTGACACAGATTTGCCTGTTTCAACCCTTGCTCTGGCCTTCTAGCTGGGGAGAAACTGAGGCATAAGGAAGTCTAGGTCAGGAGCTCAATTTGGTGGCACAGCCAGGACACCATAGCCATGTGCACGTCTGGGCCTTCTGGTACCCCGAGTCACCCAAAGGCACCAGAGCGGGCCCACGCCCCTGCCTGGCCAGGGAAGGCGCTGAATGTGACAGCCCAGAGCCACCGGCTCCTCCCGGATGGAACCAAAACCTGCCACGGCCCCTGACCTGCCTCTTGCCCCAGTCCAGAGGGGCTTCGAGCCCCCATTCCCAGCCCTACTCTCTTCCTGGGGCCTGATGCACAGCTCCAAGCTGCAGTGCCAAAGCCACTGCGCCCAGGGCACCCTAGGAAAGCGGCTGGGGAAAGCTCAGGGCAGGCGTCCCGGGCGGCTTGACTCAGGGGCTGAGAGCAGGGTCCACACCCCATTCAGCCATGCTGGGGGCCCAGAGCTCTGGCCCAGCCCTCCCCCTCCTTCTGTACACAGAGGGCCTTCCGTGACACTGGGGGACTGAGTGAGACCAGGCTCCACTCCAGGGTGCAGCAGGCCTCGCACAGCACGGGCGTCACCAGCAGCCCACCCTCTGCCAGTCCTGAGGCGGTGAGGAGACCCAGAGAGGAGGTGGTCCCAGGCTTGAGAGCCCACGGCTCAGTGTAGCTGGGGAGCGGCCACCTGTCACGAGGCAGGTGACATGAAGGCCACAGGATAGTAGGGGACAGAGCCCATCCGCTGCGCCTGGACACCCACTGCCAGCCGACCAGGGGCACCACCTGGGCCGAGCGAAGGGGGGCTTCTGGAGAGGGACCCTCCACCTTCCCCACAAACCGGCAACAGCCAAGCCGCACCACGCTGAGAGCTGGAATTCCGAGCTTACACATAAAACATTCCAGGGCACTCACAGCGTGTTCCAGGTAGACGTTTGTGTTGGCCTGGGCGCTGTTTTCTTTTTGTTGCTGTCATGTGATTCAACATTTTTCCAGAAATAACTTCTCAAAAGCGTGCCTGGGTTTTGACCACGTGTGTGACTCTATCATGCGGGGAAAGGGCCTTTAAAACACACAGGCGCGCACACACGCTCACACGCATGCGCGCGGCATCCCCCGGGTGCACTGGCTTGGCGTGTCCCGCCCTACCAGCTGAAGGGCCCTCAGGGAGGCCGGGGCTTTCCTGGGTAGGGCCATGTTCACTGGTGGCGACACACACATGTGGTGGCGCCCACGTGGGCACTCGGGCTGTGTTCCCCGGGCCCCACAGATGTTGGCACTGTAGCTGCTGCTGTAAATGCCCTTCCTGGTGACTGGTGCTGAAAAGGATGTGGTTTCACCGCCTCGGCCCCTGGCCTCCTGCCCAGGGAGGTTGGAGTGGTGGTGAGAGCAATTTTTATAAAGGACGAAACTGCTACCACCTATGAGACCTCGGAGGCCCGCGCCACCTCTGCCCCTGGAGCCGACCTACCTCTGCCATAGTAACTCTGAAGCCCTGAGTCACAGTCAGAGAGTGGGCAGTGCCCAGCCCCAACGGCCGACGTAGCAGACACCCGGGAAGCCAGGTTCGGTGCCAGGGTGTTCCGGGCAGACCTGAGAGGCCGGGGAGCCCTGGAGGAGGGCACCCAAGAGGGTCAAGCACAGCAAGACCCCGCTCTGCGCCCCCATACCCTGGGGGCGCAGGTAAGAGAGACAAGTAGGACACGGTGCACTTGCAAACACGTTTCCAAAATTAGAAATGGCCTTTGCGGGCCAAGCCTGGCAGTGTCCTCTGGGCCTGGCTGTCAGGCCCCTCAATTCGGGCTGGGGATGCCGAGTCCGGCACCAGGGTCCCCGGGGGCTGAGGGGCAGCTGCCGACTCTGCCTGGGCAGCCCTGAAGCTGCTCCCACCCGGCGAGCGTGGGATTTGTGAATGTGTGAAGGGCTCAGCTGCCCACGAGCCTGGAGCGCCGCCGCCGAGAGGCCCGCTCGCAGCAAGGCTGGAAGGCCGGCTGGCCGCGGCCCAGGCAGGGCCTGGAAGCATTAGCAGGCGCGAATGCGCACGCTGTTAGCACCGCGCGATTTATCGCCCCACGCCGGGAACGGCTGCAGAGGTCACAGAAAGCATAATTAATGAGTCGTGGAGCGTCAGACCAGGAAGTCAAGCCACTGCCGTCCGTCCGTCTCCCCAGAGAGCGGGAACCGGAGCAAGCTGCAGCCACCAAGGCTGAAAGCTTGCGTCCTGGGGCCTCAGGGTGCGGGGTCTCTGCGGATGGTGACAAGGACTTCTGAGAGCTCAGAGGCCTGGGCAGAGGCTGGCTAAGCGGGCCACCCGGTGTTTGGGCTGAGGGCTTCTCTGAACACCCTGCTGCCCAGGATGGGCTGTGAAGGTCGTTGGAGGAGGCCAGCGCGGGCTCGTTGGGAAGCACCGCAGGGCTTGTCTGAGTGGCTAAAGAGATAACCCTGCCGCTGGAGAGTCACAGGTCAGGAGGAGGCCAGCTCAAAGACCAGGCTTAGGAACCCTCCAGTTTTAAGCAGTTTCCCCCCAAACCACCTTGGCCCGTCACCCTGCCCTGTCCTAGGAGCCAACTTAGCCTGCCAAGTGCCAAGTCCTTTCCTCTCTCTCCCTTTCTCCTCCCACAGCGCGGCCACCCGTCTGTGTTTTGGGGTGGTGGTGGTTTCCCCATCACCCCGTAGTCTGCTTGTTCTTAGCGCTGCTCCGCCCCCTCCTCCTCTCCTCCTGAGTTCTTTGATCTTCCGTTCAGGTTCAGTTGCTTCATTTTTTGCAATTACCAGCCTGGAGGGAGGATGCCCCTGACCTGCGGCTGCAGTCTGGCAGACAGATGGGGCAGGAAGCTGGGAGTTTATTTCAACCTTCGCCCCTATTCATCTTGGGTAGATTACAACAGTAGCAGCTCCAAACGTCTTCATAGTCCATTTATGATAAAGCGATTGGCAACATCACACGAGAAGAGAAATGTGCAGATTAGCTATATCCGGGGAAAGATGGATTGACCAAGTGCGCGGCTGCTTGGAACAAAACCCCCACTTCCCCAGGCAGATACCAGCCCCTCCTGGAAGGGCCGGAGCCCCCATGCAGGACAGCCAAGCTCCAGTACACCTCTGGGCGCGCGCTCTCTCTCTCTCTCTCCCTCCTTCCCTCCCTACCTCCTTCTCTTCCCTTCTCTCTCCCTCCCGCGTTCCTTGCTTTTCCAAGTTTTTGAGCAGCTACAGAGCAACTCCGCGGCAGCCCAAATAAATCAAGCTGCCGTAGCCCCTTTGCAGTGGACTGGGGATTTCTATTTGAATTTCAGGAAGCGGGACGCATCTATCACGCTGGACCGCTGCCCTGCCGGTAGATACTCAAGTAGCCTGCTCTGCGCAGGGCAGGAGGAGGGGAGGAGGGGCTCCGCCGAAGGGCACGGTGCATTTAGGGGCACAAGGAGAGCCATTCAGACCCACGCTTTCCCTTTGTTCTTTTTAAGAGGAAGCACTTAACAAGTTGTTGTTCTCTGTTGTACTTTTTTAATGAGCCAGGAGAACCCTGTCGGTGGATGAGCCCGAGAACAGGGTTGGTGGATGACCCACGGCCCGCAGAGGAGGGGT
This sequence comes from Octodon degus, assembly GCF_000260255.1. Classification (NCBI taxonomy): domain Eukaryota; kingdom Metazoa; phylum Chordata; class Mammalia; order Rodentia; family Octodontidae; genus Octodon; species Octodon degus. Next base: position 1,696,109 of record NW_004524689.1, read on the forward strand.
GAAGCTTTTGTCTTTTGCATTTTTCATCCTCTTCCTTTGCATGGAAACTGACAAGGCCCTCCACCCCCCATGAAGGAAAGCTGATCCGCCGGCCGCTTTCAAAGAGCTCCAATTTAGGGCGTCCCCAGCGACTTCATTTCTAATCACGCTTAGCTTGCCTACCTACCAGTCGGAGCCCCCAGTCCCTCTGGTGGATATTGATTAGAGCCGGGCTCCGAGGCCATGCGAGGCCGGGTCGAGTGGGGGATGCGCTGGCTCGGCCAGTGGCATCGGCCCTGCCTGCAGAGGTATCCAGGGTTTGAATGACATCTCAGGGGACAGGGTCGGGCTTCCAAATTCCTTTCATCCATCAGATGAGAAAACAGTGCGGCTTTCAGCGGGGTGGGGCGGGGCTTCTCCTGGAGGAAAAGGCTCAGCCACAGAGATAAACAGCCCGGGCTGGACCCAGCGGAGGGGTCCTCTGTCACCGTTGGGCTGTGGGGGCCGGAGGCCCGGCCAGCTCTGCCTGAGGTCTCCGGCAAGTCGGCCCTTGTCCAGCTCCTCCATGGTTGACCTGTGACTCGGGGTGGGTGGGTGGGGTGGAGCCTCTTCCCCCTGGTGGGGCCCGCCCGAGATTGCTCCCCAGACACTCAGGCCCAGCTCCTGAGAGTCTAAGTCCTGGGAGGGAGCCAGAGAACTGAGACAGGGTAGACAGTGTGACAGAGCTGGTGACATAGTGACACGGTGTAGCTAGGAAGCAATCATGATACAGCGTGGCCAAGAATCAGTGGTACCGGGACACAATGTAACCAAGTGGGGTGGCATCCTCAGGACACGGCTCTGGCCGCCCCACAGCCCAGGGCACAGCGTGAGGGCAGACCTTGGCCTGCGGTCTGTCAGGGCCACAGATCGGCCAGTGGGAGGACTGTCTCTTTGTGGCCCCTTGGCAGCTTGCCCTAGGGGACACTGCGAGCCCTTAACCTGGGAGAGATTACAGGAAGGAGTCAGGGAAAAATCCTCCTACGTGTCCCCTCACGGGCTTGTGGGGGAAATCCCAGGGCACAAGGACAGGCTGGGTGTGCGTGTCCTCGGGGAGCAGCACAGCTAGGGCAGAGAGGGCCTGGGCCACAGGGCGCTGGCGTCCAGCTGCGAGGCAGTCGGAGCTTTTGGGTGGGGTGTCCCTGTGTGTGCAGGTCCAGCTCCAGCTCAGAAAAGGAGTGTGTGTGTGTGTGTGTGTGTGTGTGTGTGTGTGTGTGTGTGTGCCCTGCACCACACCACCGCTGGGGCGATCTCTCCTGCCGGCCTCTGACCACCCTGGCCACCAGACAGAGCTGAGTCTAGAGTCCTCTGAGGGCAGCCTGGTGGGCTCGAAGATGTCACGTGGGTCCTGGGCCTTCATGCAGACACTGCCACCAGGGCTGCCACCACCATGTCCTCCGGACACCCCTGACCGTGAGGGATACACGTTGCTTATAGGATTATTTCCTTTAATAAAGACAGGAAAGTTTCCAAAGGCAAAATGACAGATGGTTAACTTTGTATCCCAACTCCAGAAAGATACATTTTCTTCTTGTAATGCACTAGTTAGTGGTTACTGGCACATCACATTAACTAATTTGAGATCCAATTATCAAATTTGCCCATTGCTGCTAGCGCTAATCTGAAACCTTACAATGAAGCGGGCTTGAGAAGCACATGAAAGGCCGCCACCCACCGCGGCCCCGAGGCCATCCCCGGAGCGTCCCAGCGGCCCCGCCAAGGGTTCGGGGTAATTGCAGTCATGAGCCGGGGTTGATTGAAGAAAATTATACCCCGGTTTTTTACTACAAGTTTTTTTTTGTGTGGCTTTTCTTAAATGATGCGGTGAAACTCAATTATAAGGGAAGACGCGTACAGGATTTTAATAACTGTATTAAGGGTGTCCTTGGTCCACTTCCGGCCCCGGCTTCTCGGGCTGTGAACCTACAGCTCTGTGCTCTGGGCATTTGGGTGGCGTGGGTTATTTTGAAGAAAATCACTACCTGGTTCAACTTTGCTTCTTCCCGTGTCCTTTTTCTTTTTATTCTTTTCCAATTTAAGCTGGAGAACGTGGGCAGGAAAGAGTCAGCCCATCATATACATATAAAATGTATTCTCCAACTTGGGATGCTTTGCCAGACAAGCCCTCGTGGCCCCTGCGCTTCTCCACAGGGCGGCGAGGCTGCTCGGCAACCGCATTTCCAAGTTGCATGTAACAAAAATAAATGGCTCGTCATCTCCGTGGGGAGGCATGCCAGAAGGGATCCCCTAGCCTGCCCAGCGCGGAAGGATTTGTAGCAATAAAAGTCACAAAAGTGCCAAGAGTGTGGAGCTGGATGCAGTGTTCTCCCCTTCACCCTGGAAAGTCACAACTGAGGAAAAATCGAGGCCTGGAGCTCTGTAATTCATTCATTCATGTTGTTAATGCCGGAAAGGGCGACGCTTGGAGTGACACCCAGGCCTTCCAACCGCGAGCCCTTCCTCAGCCGCCCTGGGCAGTGCCACCCAGTGTGGCCCTCAGCACGTGAACAGAAACTGGACAGGAGTGGACGTGGCTGCTTGGGGGACACAGGCTCTGGCCAGCCTCCTCTCCCTGCTCAGAGGGGCTGGCGGCGGGCTCTGCACTCAGAAGCCAGCACTCACTGTCCTCTTCCGGCGCCCTGTGTGTTTGTGCCAAGCAGCCTGGCCGCCACCAGTGTGGGCTGGGGGCTGCTGAGGCAGAAAGCAAGGCTGCAGGGTGACAGCTGTGCCTGAGGGGGAGGGCTGAGGCCATCGGCTTGGCCCCAGTCCCAGCATCACAAGCAGTGAGGACCCAGCGGGGCATTTCCGGGGTCTACTTGGTAGCCTGGTAGGGAGACTGAGGCCAGGGAAGCTGCCACCTGCCCCGTGGGAAGGGCAGTGTGGCGGTCAAGCAAAGCTGAGCTCCGAGTGCTGGGTCCTCCCCTCTGCTGCCCCAGCTCTCCCACGTGAGAAGCAGCATTTCAGGGTCGTCTGGGACACCAGGGGGTCCTCAGTGTGGAAGAGTGAGCAGGGCTGCTGGGGAGGAGGGCATGAGGTCCTGGAGGAGGCGCCCCCAGCCCAGCCCGGAGCCCCACCCCACAGCCTCTCCCACTTCCCACGGGCTTTGGTGTCCTCTGCACCATTTTCAGGTCAAGGTGAGAGTAGCCACGTCAGACCAATAAGCCTTCTACTTCGGGGATACAGCCGCTGTCCTATCCACAAGACCCTGGCTACATATGGCAGGAGACACTGGCAAAGCCATCTCTAGGAAAGTTGCGCAGGGCTGGCAGCCACTTCTTAGGGTTAGGGTGCAGTGGTGGCGAACGTGTGGGACTCATGCCAGGGCGGGCTGTTACCACTGAAAGCTCGAAAAGGTTCACCATCGCTGGGTGACTGTTGGGGTTAGGGACCCCTGCCCCTGCTGGATGCAGACAGGGCAGGATGCACACCAGCGCCCTGTGCTGTTAGCCCCTCGCAGCCCCATTATGCTGCACCATGTGCTCTCCAAGTGGGGAAACCAGGAAGCCTGGGGAGGCAGGAAAGGAGGTTATCTCGTGGGAACCTGAGGTTGCAGCCTTCGGCTCTGCCCTGTCCAACTCAAAAGGGCCCGTGTGCCTGTGGCCAGGTGAGGCCACGCTGGGGGCTGCTCCTGGGCAACCACAAAGTGGCGCTCCTGGGCACTCCTTGGTTTCCAGGAGGCCCAGGTGACTGCTGTTATGATCTCGAGGCACGAAGTCTGATCCCCTAGCCCAGAGCAGGCAGAGAGGAGGCATCAATACACTGCCCTGCCCGTTCGGCGAAAGTCCTGTCCTTCCCACCACGTCTGTCCCCTGGTACTGCACATAGCCACCTCCCAACCCCCAGATAAGACCAAGTCCTTTGATCGCCATCATCCGGGCTAGGGTGACTCAGAGCCCTGCCAGGACAGCCACTGCGGTGACAGGAAACAGTTTCTGAGATCTGCTTGTTGGCAGCTCCTGCCTGGCTCTGTCCAGAGCCAGACTAGGCCAGGTGTCCAGGGGCATGGCTGGCACCTCCCCATGTGCTTGCTCTGCCAGCAGCCAGGTGCTGCCCAGCTCTGCACCTGCATGCGATGCCCACCTTGCCCTCCTCCTGGGCACCCTAGCACAGCCAAAGACAGGTGAAGTGTGGGCACAGCTCCATCCCAGCCGCCCACGGAGCACTTGGGGCTCTCTGGGGCTGGAGAATCTCCCCACATGAAGAGGAGCAGGTGCTCAGGAGAGCAGGGAAGCGAGGTGTTTGTGTAGTGCCCTTGAGCAGCAGCAGCAAGGGACTGGGCAGCCACTCCCAGGTGTGAAAGCGTGGATGCACACGCATGTGGGTGTGCAGCTGTGAGCTCGGGGCTCTGCTCTTGGCACATGAGAGGATGGTGTACGCCTGTGTGTGGGTGTGGCCTGGGCGTGTGTGGGTGTGGTGTGTGTGCATGGGGGGTGCCAAGGCCCTCGGGGAAGGCCCTCTCTGAACAGCATGCCTTGCTACCACTTCCTCCTCTTCCCATCTGGGAGCCAACAGAGCCCCCATGTGTAGTGGACTCGTGTGTACAAGCCTGTGCATATGTGGGTATTTGTGTGGGTGCACACGTGTGTCTGTATGTACTGTGATGAGGATGTATGTGTGTGTGTACACAGTACATGAGGCCGTGTGAACACAGGCCAGCCCTCTGCACCACCCGGCCCTGGTGGCCGCCTTACCCCAGCCTAGAGGTGCTGGCGGAGCTCCCTTCCCTCCTAAGCCTATAAATCTCACACTCCTAGTAAAAACAGACTGTAAAGAAAACCGCGCCTCCTGGGTCCCGTGGTCCAGCCCTGTGGCCTGGGGAAAGCTGGTGAGTGTGTCCCGCTGCCCGCCCAGGTCCTCAGGACCCCACAGCAGGAGCCAGCGCCTCCTTCTCCTGGGGTGCAGGCTGGGGAGGGGAGGAGGCAGCTGCACCCCAACCCTCAGAGCTGCGCTCCTGGTGCTCAGCAGGCAGCCCCTGCAGTGGGCTCGTTCCCAGGCTCTGGGTTTTGGTGTCTTCTCACCAATGCTCTGCTCTCCGGGGCTCAGCCAGTGCCCTGGAAAGTCCCGTGCCCAGTGGCATGGGCTCCAGGCCCTCTGGTGCCTTGCAGAGTCCGTGTCTGTTGGCCGGGAACCTTCTGCTGGGATGCTCCATGTCTGGTGGGGAAACCATGCCGTTGTTGTCGTCATCTTTTCAGACCTGAGGTTGGGTGTGACCTGGGGGCTTGGGGCAAGCCCAACAGCCACCTTGTCCGAGACTGCTTTGAAGGGCTGACGTCCTGGGCTTGGAGCAGCTCAGGAAGTAAGAAAACGCTGCGCTGCCTCCGCGGAGGCTGGGCAGTCAGGGTGCTGTCTTGGAGGCCCAGGGAAGGGGGAGACCACCCCGGGTGCTCCTGTGAGCTGGGGCCCTCATGAGTCCCTCCAGGGCTGGAAATGGAAACCGGGGTGCAGATGAGAAGCTCCGTCTCCTGCGGGTGGAGCAGCACAGCCCCCACAGGCCCAGTCGCCCTTAATCCTGGGCAGTAAAACCTGCAGGCCTCACACCTCAGGGCCGTCAACAAGAGGGCCTTGCCTGAGCTTCCTGGCTTCTGCTCCCAATGTGTAAAGACGTGACGTGTTGGGTCACGGTGTGGGGAGGCCTCCTGGGGATGTTCCGGGGCAACCTGAGTGGTTTCCTCACTGGCGGGGAGGGGAGGGGAGGGTGCCATGGATGAGGCCTGGGGCTGGCTCACTCCCCAACACGGCTCCTACCAGGCACTCCCTGCCCCCGCCCCGAGGCCCTGCAAGGAAGGGGCATGCTGGCCCAGCCTCGCAGTCCCAGCCAAGGCCCTGGAGGGCACTGACAGAGGCTATATTCATGTCCTGAGCAGCACTGGAGCTGTCTGCCCTGGAGCTACCTCCACTGCACTCGCCAGGCATGGTGACCACGCATGCTTGTCCTGGGCCAGAAGTCTGGGCTGGAGGTCTCTACCAGAGGCCTCCGTATGGGGCCTATGCCCAGCTGCTTCCTGCCTCTGAGCCATGGCTGCGCTCACGTCTCCTGGGCCCATGGCCACATCCTCTGACACCTGCTTCCACCTGTCTCCACCTGCCACTCACCTGGAGGACACAGGTCAGTGCCCATCCTGGCCACCTGTGAAGACCCTGTTCCTAAGTGGGTGGCATCTGAGATTCCAGGAGGACAGGCTTGGGGTGATGTTGGGCTCCCCACCTGGCAAGTAGATACTGTCAGCCAAGGAGGTGGCCAGAGGAGACTGTCCCTTCCCCCAGCCCCTGGTGTCACCTACTCTGTACCCCAGCTGCAGCCCCCCACCAGGGCCCAGAGCAGAGGGCACCGCAGGAGGCCTGGAAGATAGGGATGCCCTCTGGACAGGCGAGCCCTGTCAGGCCCTTGGCGTCATCCTCCCGGGGGCCGGTGCAGGTGTAGGCTGCCTCATCTGAGGGTCAGGGATGGAGAAGCTGTCCCTTGCCCTGTGGGCCACATGCAGCCTCTCTGGGCACAATGTCGCCTCTGTCTCAGGCCGAAAACCACCACTGACAGGAATCAGCTTTCAGGCCTGCCGCCAGGCGGAGGCCCGAAGATAACCTGCCTAGGAGAAGAGCAGCTTGGATGGGCTGGGTGGGCCCCAGGGGGCGGGCGCCAGCCTGCGGGCAGGGCAGGAGGCCCTGGCTCTCACGAAACTAAAATCTGAAATAGTTTTTGCTTTGTATTCTCAACCTTTTCCTTCCCAAATTGTCACTTGGCAGCGGTCCCCTCAAACCCTCTCTCAAAAGTAAGGCTTCGGGGACAACATGGTCTCCACCGTGTGTTCTCATTCCACCTAGGCTCTCACTGAGGCTCTGCACGGCGTACAGTGGCAGCAGGGCTTCTGGGGCTCATTCCCAGTGAGAAGCCGAGGTGGAAGAACCCTATCTCGCCTTGTCCCGCCTCTGTGGACGCTGGACCCTCCACCACCCTCACCCTCGGCCCCCCGACTGTGTACTCCAGAATCATCTTTCAATGACCTCTCTGTGCAGTCAGGACCAACAACTGGGTGGGAAGGTAGGGACTGTCATTCTGCAGGAGTCATCTGACCGTGCCGATCTGGTTACCGCGGCACAGCGCATGGCCTGCTGCACTCGGTAGCCTCCTGCAGACACTGGGTGGGAAGCTGAGCTCCTCGGGCGGGGCAGCGGAGGTGCAGCGGGGGACAGAGGCAGCAGCGGGTGGGCAGAGGCAGCAGCGGGTGGGCAGAGGCAGCAGCAGGTGGGCAGAGGCAGCAGCGGGGCGCAGCAGGTGGGTGCACAGCACCCTTCTGTCCGCCCCATGCTGGTTCACGATGGTGGAAGGACAGCCACCGATCTGGTGGTCCACGGGTCCCAAGTGACCCTTGCCTGCTGCACGTGCTGACCATGATAGACCATGCCCCAGGGATCAGGTGTTATTGACACACAGACCCAGGCTGGGGCTGGGGACTCAGAAAGTGGATCAAGGCACGGGTCTCGGAACCCAAGCGCCAGGGAGAAAGAAGACGGGAGGGTGAGCCCCTGGGTGAAGACGTGGGGTCCGCCGGAGCCCTGAGTGACAGCTCTCTGGACACCCCTAGCCCATCCTCATGACAGCTGCTGCCCAGAGAAGCCCCGGGTGCCCCAAGCACCACCTGCAAGGGCCTCTGTGTTTGCTGGCTGTAGACTGGGCCCTCCCCAGCCAGGGCCTCTTGGCCTCGAAGCTGCTGCGCTCGATTTGAGTTCTGTCACACAGGGTCATCTATACCTTGCAGTAGCCTCCGTCCACTGGACAACAGAGAGCCCCTTGCATCCAGAGGTTCACCCCTGTCACCGCAGGCGGTGGGTCACAGCAAGGGACACCGCTCCAGGGCAAGATCACAAGGTCTCTCCTCTAGGACAGAGGCCTGACCAGACTCCTTGCCTAGGGTTTGATGAAGTGGCCCTCACCACAGAGAGCCTGGCTCGGGCGATGGGCCCTGGCAAGGCCCTGAGCACACAGCCACTCACACAGCTGGGTGGGGTCCTCGGCCTGTCATCCGACCCTCTGTGACTCACTTTCCCTCCAGTGGAGAGAAGGAGCGAGACTCTAACCATGCTCAGCCTCCTGCTTGGAGTCCAGCGGGGCCAGTGGTGGTGACATCAGGCTCGGGCTGAGCTGGCAGTTGGGGCAGCTAATGTTGAGACCTGGACATCAGGGAGTGGGACTGTGGTGGGAACAGAGGCAGGCAGGAGCCACGGCCATGGCAGGAGGGACCAGCCCCAGCTTAGCCCCCGGGGACAGCCCATGCTGTGAGCCCAGGGGCTCTCAGGTCCCTCAGGGTAGAGCACACCCGGCTGACTTCCCCACTGCATCTCACATCTAGGCAGGAGAGGGGTCCATGGCCCCTGGGCGCTGGGCCACTAGGGACCAGCAGCTCCAGCCTGGCCTGGTCCCCGCATAAGGAGCAGAGGACAGTACAAGCTCCTGAGGACGGGTCCCCTGGCCTTAGGTGCTTCTGGGAGCTGAGAGTGGTCGTTCCTGCTGCCAGGGAAACGACTCACACCCCATCCCCAGTTCAGGTCAGTTCCTACTGCTCGCTGCCTGCTCAGCCAGGGAGCCAGGGGCAAGCCGGAGTTCTGAGGAGCCTAGCACAGCCGCCTGAAGACTCCGCCTGTGCAGCGCCTCTGATCCTGCCCTTCCTGCTCACAACCAACCTCAGGGTGCCAGCGGCTGGGAGAGCTCCCAGCCTGAGGTCCAGGGTGTCCCTGACCCTCCTGGCCACCGCTGCACCTTGGCCTCCCCGTCACAGGTGGCCACGCTTACTGCTCACAGAGAGCGTTCCTTCCCCTCCCTGCCTCACTCCTCTTTTGAGGGCGACGTCTGGGCTGTGGACGCCCGTCCTTTCTGTCTCACTGCCCTGCCCCAGGGTCTTGGCTATGTCCTCCACCCCTGTCCGGCGCTCCATGTCAGTGGCCCCACAGGCAATGAGGTGAACGCAGAGGGCTGGGCTTGGCAGTTGGGCTTTCCAGGAGCCCCCAGTGGGGCGTCCAACCTGGGAGCCCCCCGCCCCTTCTCCTCCCCCTCCACAGCCGCAGCCAGCACCTCTCACCTGTGGAAATTGGAGCCCTGGCGTGTGTCCGCCCAGGTCAGGGGTGAGCAGGTAAGGGCCAGCCTTTGTGTCCCAGCCTGGCTTTCCGCTCGCAGGAAGTAGCTGAAGCGCAAATGCTAGTCAGCACCGTCTGACAGGCCAGGGCCAAGCCCCACCTGGGTGGCCAAGGGGAAGCAGCTCTTGGCCCATTGCCAGGGACCCCGGGGAACAGGCTGCTCCTCTGTGGTGTGGGAGGCACCTGGGGCTGCCGTGTGGCGTCCTCAGAGTCACAGCTCCTGCAGAGCCCCCAAAAGAGGGCTCATGAGCCACAGGTACAGGCTCGTGTTCATAGAATATGCGAGTGGGGGGACCACAAGGGACTGTTACGGCTCCGTTTTCAGGCTGTGGAACAGATGCAAAGATGCGCGGAGGCCAGGAGGTGCTGGGAGGGGCCTCTCTGAGCCTGAGCCTCAACAGAGCCAGGCCTTGCTGGGCACCCCTTGGGCCAAATCCCCTCAGTAGCTGTGGCAGGCAGCCCTGTGGGTGGGAAGCAGCACAGGGGAGCCCCACCCTGCCAGCTCCCCTTGAACTGGGGCTGCAGGTGGAGCCGTCGCCCCACGCCCTTGCTAGCCAGCATGGCCAGGGCCCAGGCTCCCAGACCTGGTCAGCAGCCTCCTCCTCAGGCTGGTCAGCGTGAGCTCCAAGCTCTCCATGGCCAGCTTTGCACCCCGCGGGGTCCGGGACTCAGGCTCACTCCCCCAGATACCCCCAGTCCCCTCGAAGCACAGGAGGGGACTCGGGCCATGTCCAGGCAGAGGCGCCAGCCCCAGGTATGGCCACCCTCGTCCTACCAGCCCCATCCTCCACCCTCCCGAGAGAAGGCGGACTGGCCCTGCGCGGCCTGCCTCTGAGAGGAGTGTAGGCTCCGACCATAATGAGATTCTGCTTCACGTCGTGTACTGGTTCCCCAGAAAATCATCTATTAATTGATTCCAATTACTCTTAATTGTTTCTCATACATTTCAATTAGGGATCCTGTTGTTTCGGCAGGAGCTGGATTAGACGCCATCCCCGAGTCTCTAATCGCAGGGCAGCGGGGGACGAGGGGGCGGGAAGGCGGATGGCTGGGAGCAGGCACAGGAGTGGGGGCCAGGCAACACCAGCCCAGAGCTCTGGCCGCCTCAGGGCGGGGTGGGCAGACAGCCCCAGGCCCAGCACCTGCGAGGGGACAAGGGAGAAGAGCAGGTAACAGCAGCTGCAGACCCCGAGGGCAGCAGACAAGACAAGCCCTGGGGGCTCCCCTGAGGGTCCACTTGCCTGTGTTTGGATTTTTTCCCCATTCTAAACCAGGCTCGAGTGCTAATGGTTGAGGTGTGCGTGCACACATGTGTGTATGTGCATGTGCATGTGTGTATCTGTGCGTGTGCATGTGTGTGACAATGAACATAAATTTAACATCTGTACCATGTCCAAGTGTGCAGCTGCGGGTTGTGCAGTCCTCTCCTCCCGCAGCCCCGAGTGCCCTCATCCCCCCCAGGGAAGCCAGCATGTGGCTCAGCCAGGTGCCCTGCCCGCCCTGGTGCCCACTCTCAGATTCCCACGTAACGCTGTCCCCTCGCACTGCCTGTCATGCAGAACACAGAATTGCGGCGTCCATGCGGGGCGGGGCACAGCCAGGCTGTGTCCTGCTGCACCAGCTGTTCCGTGGGTCAGGGGCTTTGCACGTGCCACGGAAGGGCCCTGGGGCTGCACCACCTCTTCATGACTCGTCAGGCCGCCAGGAGTATGAACATCCAAGGTCTTGTTTGCGCCGCTCTGTTCCTGGGGTGCAGACCTGGGGAGATTGCAGGCCACTGGCCCCTCTGCTTGTCTTGTGGGGACAGAAGGCTGAGGTCTCTTTGGTGACACCCCACTGGACAGACACTGGGAGAGACTCAGGGGCAGGGAGACTCCTTAGCTGGACCTGACACGCATTGTGGGACACTCACAGGTCGGGGAGGACAGACTCATCCCTCCTTCCACCAAATCTCCTGCAATCTTCTCTCTTGTCCTACCATGAAGGTCACAAATGTGGGGTCCAGCCAACGTGACTCACACTCCATGTCCCAGCCATGTGGGCCCATTCACACCATACAACACCAGGACATTGGCATCCCATGTCACCAAGGGTGGACAGGTTCACAGAGGGGCCCCGACCAGATGCGGCCTGCCCAACAGGCAAGTAGACGCGTACTGGGCAGGACCTCGTCCAGACCCCGCGTTCTCTGAAGGGCAGCCTGTGTGTCCCTGGGCTCGTTTCCCACCCCAGGCATGGCTGGGCCAGCCCAGTTTTGGCAGGGGCTCATTGCAGCCCCCAGGCCCAACTTTGTGCTTGTTAGAGCTGCCCCTCGCTGCTCTTGTGGGGAAAGAAGGCATAGAGCCAGCCCCATGGCTGTGACCGCCTCGCCGAGCCAGCCCCCGGCTGCAGGAGGTGCCTACCTGGCGTCCCTCTAGCTCCACCACCTGTGGTCTCAGTCACGGCCCACACCGTCCAGAGCACTCCACAGCCTCCATCATCCCCCTTCAGTCTTCTCCTTTCAGCTGCCCCTTCAGACCTGCCCCAGCCCCACCAAGCCTTGGGTGCAGCAGATGCTGGCCCATCCCACAGTATGAGGCTTCCGAGAGGCCGGCTATCAGGGCAGTGCCCGTGGCCCTGCCCACTGCCTTCCATGTCCCCGCCCTGTCAGACAATGCACATACAAGAAAGAGACATCACCCCGTGCTCGGGGCCACTGTAGCCAGGGCATAGCCAGTGGGGAGGAGGGGATGAGAGACCAAGGTGCCCGGGCAGGAGCCAGAACTCCCTGCAAGGCCTGGGTTGGGCCCTGAGGAAGAAGTAGGGTGTGGACCGGCCACCCTCCAGGGCCGAGCCTTTTGCTCCAGGGTTTGCAGTACAAACAGGTTCAAGAGACAGATGCTGCCCACTGCTGCAGGCCACCAAGAGAGAGGGCACAGGGACAGAGTTGGCGCGTGGGCAGGCAGCATAGGGACAGCAGGGCTGTGAAGCCTTAGAGGACACAGACGGGCCTCTGCGGTGCCCACAGGGGCCACGCGCCCTGCCTGGCCGTGGTGAGCCGGCCACATGTCTGGAGTGTGCAGACCAAATCTGGAAGGGAGCGGAGTTTATTTTGACTTCTTACCAGCCAACCCAAACAAATAAACAGGACTTCAAACAGGCAGAGTCGGCCAGGGGACAGCTAAAAGCTAACCTTTGGCTGGAGTTTAAAAAAAAAAAAAAAAAAAATCAGGCCCCTGGACATAAATCTGCACATAAGCTTTCCGAAGAAAAACACATCCTTTCCATTCCCTTAGCCCGCGTTCCGTCCTGCGCCCTGCAGGAAGGTGCTGCCCGCTTCAGGGCCCCAGAGCTGGCTGGGAGGCCGCAGTACATGCTGGCTTATGCACACGCCAAGAGTGTGGACCAGACGCCTGTGTGAGTGGACGGGGTCTGCGTGTCTTGTGTGCAGGTGTGCCCAAGCGTGCATGAGATGGCATCTGCTGAGTACACATGGGGGAGGTCTGTGCTTGTGTGTGTGCGGGCATTGGCAGAGGGTGTGAGCCCTTACATGTGTACAGGCATGTGCACACATGTGCTGCAGAGTGCCTTTGTGTGTGATGCACAAGCGTGCTCTCCTTCCCAGCTCAGAGCGTGCTAATGCCAGCGGCACTGGAAGCTGCGGGGGTGGCTCTCCCCCAGGGCTGCCCTGCCTGGCACCTTGCTGGCTGGGTGGGGTCTGGGCCTCCTGGGGGTTCTTGGGAAGAGCCAGCTTCGGGAGCTGTGGCCCCTGGGCTGGGCAGGGCCTGTGCCAGGTCACCAAGGCGTCTCATGAGCTCGCTATCTTTTTAAAGCTGTTTTTTTTAACTGACGCACACTCGTTGTGCGTGTCGTCGGGCACATGGTGACATTTCCGTGCATGGGCGCACTGCGTAATGACCAGACCAGTAATTGGCCCGTCCATCAGCTTGAACAGTGATCACGTCTTCGTGTTGAGAACTTTCAAAATCCTCTCGACTGGCTATTTTGAAATATACAATTAATTGTTGTCAACCACCGTTACCCACTGTGCTGTAGAACATTAGAAATTATTCCTCGTATCTAGCCTCACCTCCCTGCCCGTTAATTATGCCCCCCTTCCCAGCACTGGGAGCCACTGTTCTCCTCGACTGCTATGAATAGCCGTCGCTTTTCAGCTGCCGCGCAGGCGTAGGTACCGGCAGCATTCGTCTGTGAGCCTGGCTTAGCCCACTTAGTGTGAGGTCCTCCGGGCTTGTCCTTGTGACTGCAATGGACGGATCTCTCTCTCTTTTTTAAGGCTTAATAATATTCCATCATTCGCCTCTCTGCTCCACCCTCAGTGGACATCTCAGCTATTCCTCATCTTGGCTTTTACCAGAAAATGGCTTCACTGCACGTGGAAATCCAGGTGTCTCTCGGGCACCTTCATCTCAGTTCCTTTGGATTTTCCTGGGCATCCCAGAGAGGCTAGTGTAGTGTCTCCCCAGGCTCAGCCCCATGAGGCCGGCCACCACCCGAGGGCCACCTGGCTGGCTGGGATGTCCTGGGATTCAGCCACAGCCAGGACAGACGGAGGGTGAGCCCAGTGCAGTCCACACACCTGTGCATCCTCACGTCCCTGTGGCCGGCGGGAGTGCTGGGCTGCAGACCTGGGCCTGCTCTCTCCAGAGAGCCGACTTCAGAGTTGTTAGTGGGGAGTATCTCTCTGTCTTCTGTCTCTGTCTCTGTCTCTGTCTCTCTCTCTTCCTCCTTTTCTTTTTTTTTTTTTTTTAATGTATTCGGTATGGGGTCTCACTACGAAGCTCAGACTTGCAGTGATCCTCCTGCTGTCGGCCTTCCCAGGGCTGGGATTATAGGTGTGTGCCACCAACAGGGTCTCGGTGGCCAGCTCAGCATACCCAAGGGGCGGGCCAGTGTAGCATGTGGCTCAAGGGATCAAACCTGGGCCCTGTGCTTGCCTAAGCAGGCGCTTAGTCCACTGAGCTATCTCATCTCTTTCTTTCTTTCTTTCTTTCTTTCTTTCTTTCTTTCTTTCTTTCTTTCTTTCTTTCTTTCTTTCTCTTTCTTCTTTCTTCTTCCTTGGCACTGAGACAGCTCTCTCTGTGTAGCCAGCCCAGGCTGGCCTCCAATGCATACTGATGCTCCTGCCTCAGCCTCCATCACGGGCTGCCGTGCCCTGGATAGTCCGAGTCGCTCCACTGCCTGTCTCTCCTGTGCGCCACCCTCCAGGCCCTCAGAGGTGCCTCCTTCTGGCCCTCGCAGCAGCCTGCTGGGCTCTGCTGACCGGGCCACACCTGGTGGGGATGCCATTCGTGCCAGAAACTGAAAACAAACTTGCCCTGCACGAACAGGGTCCTGCGGCCTCATCATTTCAGGCTCTGCATTGGGTGAGCAAGGGCCAAGCATCCCGATGCTGCTGTGGATGGAGGGACAAGGGGCTGCATGACCACGGTGCCGATGGTCCACGGCCCCCGGAAGGTGTTCAGCGCAGAGGGGGAAGACCCCGGCCTCACCTGGGGCAGCCCGGGGGCTTTCTGGAGGAAGTGCTGTGTGGCTGCCACTGAGAAAGCAAGAAGCCTGGTCCCCGTTGGATGGCCCAGGGTCTGCGGGAGGCTTCCGTGACCTTGGCTTCGGGTCCCCACCGCTTCCACAGTGGCCCACTGCCAAGGAGCAGGCAGAGCACAGGCCACTGGTCTGCCCGGCGCCCCGGAGAACCTCAGCCCTCTTCCGTCCCCGTGTGCCAGAGTCCACAGGGAAAGCTCATCAGTCGAAGGAGGAGGAAGCTCCAGCTCCAGCTGGGCAGACCCTGGATGCCAGGGGCAGGACCCGAGGGAGGGCGCATCTCTGGCACAGCTGTGGGCAGTGTGGGCTGCGCCCTGGCTGTTCCTCTGCAGAATTTCCGCCCATGCTTTGGTCAATGCCAGGGGTCACACTGCTGTCTGGGAGGGAGCTGCCCGCTCGCCGCCTGAGCTGGCCAGCCTGCCCCCAGCACCTGTGCTGAATCTACCTCGTGGGTGCTGTGTGGACGCAATTTCTGCTGGCGGGACTCTGCGTGGCCCCCATTCTGGGTCTCCCTTCCCTAATGGGGTTCTGCCCTGCCACACCCTCACCCCTGTCCCCCAGAAGGTCAGCCAGAAGGGGTGCGGGCTGCTGCCACGCCTGCCCAGGGCCCCCTGAAGTGAGGGGACAGCAGGGGCACCTACCCCATGGCCCTGGAGACAGGCAGCAGGAAGCCGGCCAGCCACACACTGCCCCCCACCCCGAGGCCGCGTTACAAGTCGGCGCGTCGGGTGTATCTGGAACCCTCCCCGGGAAAATAAAACAATTATTTTTGACAACTTGCATCAATACCACCCTCGTGTTCCCTGTGCTCTCCCTCCCCACGCTGGCTCCTCTGCTGAGCTTACCCATGTCTTCGGGAAATAGAGCTGGGAAGCTCAATAAGCCAATTGTGGGCTCCATCGATCTCATTTGAGGGCCTGAAATTCAGCAGACAGCGCAGTGTTAAATTATTAACTAAATGTTTCCACTCACTGGGGACGTGCTTGGGAGGGCCGTCCACAGGAACAACGGCCTCTTTATGAAGCCAACAGCCCTGGGGCCAGCGGGGAGCAGGCAGACCATGGCGTGGCCAGGGAGGGGACCTGTGCCCCAGGCTGGGTGGTGGGCAGCCCTGAGCCTGCAGGCAGAGTGCTCCCGGAGGAGCCTGCACCCCAGGGTGCCTTCCACAAGACATGTGGCTGCAAGGGCTCTGGGCTGGGGGTCTGACGGATCAGCAAGCCATGACAGTGAGGGACGTAGGGCAGAGGCCGGCTGATGGTGGCGTTTGTCGAGAGGCTGCCATAGGAGGTGGTGACTGGCACATGTCCCCCTCCTGTCCTGCAGAGCTGGGGCTCCCATGGGAGCTTCCTGCCCAGGGAGGAAAGCATATGGTATAGCCAAGGACTGAATCCAGCAACCAGGGAAGGATCACTGTGTCGGGTCAGTCTGGCCAGGGTCACCTGCCACGAGGAATGGATGAAAACAGGAAGACTGGGGTTTCTAAGAACACACATCCGCTTACACTCGGAGGCCAGGAACAGCGCGGCCAGTGTCGCAGGCTTACAGTGGTATCTTCTGCCCAGCTTGGCCCAGACAGGAGCTGCGGAGCCCCTCGATGCTCAGTGGCCTCTGAGCGGGCCTCTGGGCCGCGCTGCTCCTGCCGACACCACCCCGCGGACCCCGAGAGGACTCTGACACCCACGTTTCTGCACCAGCTTCTTGGGGTTCTTCTCCTCAGCCTGAAAAATGCCAAGTTCTTGTGGGGGAGATTCAGGAGAAAGAAGTAAGCAACCCCGAGGGTGGGAAGCCCCCAGGACAGGCAGGAGCAGTCAGGCCCCCATGGCACAGCGCTTTCTGCCTGCAGGAGTGTAGGTGCAGGCTGCACCCGCAGCCTGTGAACAGAGTGACAGTCAAGGCTCCCCAGGCAGCCTGGCCTCAGAGCCCAGGGTCAGTGGACTAGCGTGGTATGTGACACATGCATGCCACCTCAGGGGACCCTAACAGCCACGTGCCTGCTGGGATCAGGAGAGGAGGTGCCTGCGTTACCCTGGTGCCTTCGGGTCAGGAGCCCCATGCCCAGTGGGCAGCCGCTGTTCCCTGGCCACCGCCTTAGCCTGGTCCCACCTGCCTGAACCTGAAACAAAGATGCTATCCACGTGCACCCGTCCAAGTCTCCCTCTTCCATTCAGTGCGGGGCTGTCACGTGCCCTGGTGTTCGCTCAAGGCCTGTCCTCTCTTCTCACCAAGCAGAAGCATCCCAGCATGACTAGTACAGGTCACATAAGCATTATCCGGTGGTGGTCATTGTGGATCATGCCCAGACGTGGCACGTATAGATAAAGGTGCTGTGAAGGTGCACTTCCAAGATGGTCCGTGGACCTAAGCTTTCGTGTCCCAGTGCAAGTCTGTGCAGAGCTGAGTGGGGGGTCACTGTGCAGGTGTAAGTCTGAGGACTATCACCCTGGTGGACTCTTCCACCTTTGGTGAACTGTTTTGCCTTTGGGAGTCCCATTTTCTTCCATCCTTGCTGACATTTGGTGGTGGTAGTCTGTCACACTTTAGCTTTGAAATGATGGTGAAAATTACTCCCCCTCCCAGCTTAAGCATGCATTTCCCTGGACGCCAGTATTTCCTGGTACTTAGGAGCTGTGGGTTTGGCTGCTTTCGTAGACTGTGTGCTGCAGCCTGCGGTCCACGACTTTACTGGATGACTTGTCTCTTACTGCATTGTTGATTGGCAAAGGTCTTTGTGTGCTCCCGCTGCGAGTCCCGTCCTCTGCACCCCGTAGCTCTGCTCCCTGCGTGGGACTGTCTTCATTTCCTTCACTGAGTCTTTGGATCAGTGAGGCTCAGGCTTTTCGTGCTTTGCATTGGTGCTTTTTGCCACATGGGCTCTGCTCGTTTTGTTTCTGTGTGCTTTACCGCTGCCTGGGCTGGAGCCGCCTCCAAGCTCACTCCTTCTGCTCTCTGCCTCCTCTTGTTGGTGGAAGCCCCGCTCAGCGTGTGTCCATGCCACACACTGATTTCAACTCTGGGCTTCCCACTGGCTCCTAATTACAGGTCCATCTCTCCTGGGCACTTCCCATCTGCTTGCTCCTTGTGATTACCTTTTCCTTTAAGTCTGTGGACATGCCGGCAAGAACTGCGTCTTACCGTGTGCCAAGTTCCACACTTGGGCCGTAGCAGAATTGGTTGGCAGTGGCTTCTGTTTCCCTTGCCTGTGGGTCATGTTTCCTATTACTTTTACTTGAGCAATTTTTTATTAGACCGGACACTGCAGATTGCCCGCTAGGGACAGCCGGATGCTGGAGCATCTGTCTCCTCGTGTAGGTGTTTCCGTCCCTGCCTGCTCCCAGGGAGCATGTACGAGCTGGGCCCTTGGTTAGGGTGGCTCTGCTGTAGACTTCTCCTCGGCCCGAGGATACAAGCCTAGAGCCTTCTGGAGCTTTGCTAAAAAGCCAAAGGTGTGCAGCCAGCCCCGTCGGCATGGGCAGGACTCATTCCGTTCTCCTTCCTCTGCCGTGGGAGGCAGCAGAGATGCTGTGCAGCAGCTGCCTGCAGCTGTGGCTCTCTAGGGACCCCTGCAGGGCACATGGGAGCCAGCCCTTTATTCCGGGAGTCGCTGCTCTGTGGCTCCTCCCGTGGCTCCCACATTTCCCCTCCCACCACCAAGTGCTCTGGCATTGCCAGCCCTGCCCTCTGGCTTCCCAATCCCATGAGCCTCTCTGGTCCAGCTGCAGCCCCTTATGCCCAGTTGACAGCGCAGTGGCCTGCAGGACAAGGCCAGATGTCCTTGGGCTTCCCAGGCCATGAGCAGAGGTTCAGTCTCATCTGTTTCTACCTGCTTTTTGTCATTTTGTAGGATGTTCAAATACTTTTAAAAATAGTTATCCAGGGGCCAGTGAGATAACTCAGCTGACTAAAGCACCTGCTTAAGGAAGCTTAGGCAAGTGCAGGGTCCAAGGTCGGTTCCCTGGCACCACATGCTGCGCAACCCAGCCTTCAGGGCACGCTGCGCCAGCCGGAGGCTGAGGGGGCTGGTGCAGTGGTGCGTGCCTGCAATCCCAGCGCTGAGAGGGCTGAGAGCAGGACAGTCACCACAAGTCCAAGCTGCATAATGAGACCCCATAACAACCACATAAAAAGAAAAAAAATTATCCAGGGCCAGGAGTGGTGGCGCACGTGTATAATCCTAGTGCTTGGGAAGCTGAGGTAGGAGGACCACTGCAAATTCAAGGCCAGTCTGGGCTGCATGGTGAGAACGTGTCTCAAAGAACACAATATTTATCCAGAGTATAGAGCTGTCACCTGCTGGCGTGTGAGTCTGGTGCCATCCACTCCGCGGCTGCCAGAACCAGAGCCTCCCACGCCCCGATGACTAGCTCTTGCCTTCTCGCTAAACCATAACTTCACCCATCGCTGGCCACATCCCTCATTCTGTCACCCTTGCCATGGCTGTAGGAAATGCCCAGCTCCACATCACCCCATTCTACAGGCAGCAATGCTGAGGTTCGAGCTGCTCTACACCCCAGCTGAGGACGCCCAGCTGCTGGACAAGGTGTTGGGTCATGACCGTGGTGTGCTGGGTGCATCTCCATGTTCTCCGGCTCCTGGTTCCAAAGGCGCCTGGGGCTGTGGCAGGACCGGCCCCGACTGCCGCCTGGGTCCTCCTGTGCTGCGTTTCCTGGCTACCTCCGTGCTTCGGGGGCTGCCCCCTCCCCAACCTGGGCTCCCAGGAGCCAACAAGGGCCCCAAAGAGGTGGCTCCGTGGCTGTGGGCCAGGGTCTCCACCACGCGGGTCTTGGGCTGCCAGGATGTGAGCATAAAGGAGGGCATTGAGGGGCGGGCTCCGAGGAGACACATCCCCATCAGCGCCACAATGCGGGCTTTGTGAGACCGGGCAGGGCTACGCCGAGCGGGAACTCTCCCTTTGCTCCAAGGGAGAGATTATTTAATTTAAAAATAATTGAATGTGGAAAATGTTGGGGATGGAAACTGTTTATCAGGTTTCCTTTCTGTTCTCCCTCAGCTTTGCCTGTGCAGCGAATGGCGTCGCCCTCCCCGGGGTGTCGTGGGGATGCAGGGGGCTGGAGCTCCGTGAAAGGTGGGTGGGTGGGGCTCCGCTCGGTGTCGGAGGGGCTGCAAGCGTGGGCGCCAAGGCCTGGGGTGCTGGGGAGAACCCACGACACCAGGGCCTGCCCCATAGGTGGTGGCCCTCAGCCCACGCCGGCCACCACGGCAGACTAGTCCCACCAGTCCCTGCGTGGCCTGTTGAGTCCTTGGACAGACTGAGCGGCTGGCTGACTAACAGGCAGATTCTGGGGCTCGCCTGCCTGCCGCCCGCCTGGTCTGTGCTCTTGCGGCTCCTTCCCAGTGTGGAGCGAGGCTCTGGAGGGGCAGCTCTGGCCCCGAGCCTCACCTTGCCCTGAGCCTGGGGTCTCCCAGAGTCCTCAGCACTAGCCCCAGCCCACCCAGGCTGAGGAGAGCCAGGAAGCACCTCACACTGGGCGTCTCAATCTCCAGCAGGTTCAGCAGACCCTCCCAGACCTTTCCAGCCACGGCGGAGGTTCCTTGCCCTCTGCATCAGTCCAGGAAAGTCTCAGAGCACCCTGCATCAGCCAGACAAGCACCTGAGATGAGTGGCAGCCGGGCCAGTGCTCGGGGGCAGCAATGGGCATGTGAGAGCCCGCAGAGGGGCAGGGGCAGCTCTGCAAACAGCTCTGGGCAGTGGGAGCCGGGGGCCCAGGCCGTGGCCTCCCGGCCCAGGTTGTCTGTAGTCAGGTACAGCTTGGACTTCTGGGGATGCCCACATGGTCAGCAGACCGAGGCTGGTCTTGGGTGAGGGCAGGTTTGGGGGCCTCCAGCCTGGCCCTGCCCCAAGCAGGAAGGAGCAGGGAGGCAGCTGCCTATTCTGTTGTTATAAGAAGAGAGGATTGTCCCACACAGCAGTCACCCGGGTCTGTCCCTTTGGCTGTGGGGTCTGGCACATACCTAGTATGTGGACGCTGCCCTGTGTCGGGGTCCCTGCTGTGTGCAGGCCAGAGCAGCCCTCCTGGCCAGGCTGCTTGGGCCTCTGGGCAGCAGGAGCCCACCAGGTAGCTGACAGCAGAGCTGGCCTGCGGCACCCGGTCCTCAGAGCCCCAGGGCCTCTGCGCCATGTCAGCTGCGGGACCACGCACCACTGCCTGCCCTGGGCCTTGTGCTTCCTGGAGCCGCGCTTGTAACTGCACTGCAGGGCTGGTGGCTCTTTAGGATTCGTGTGTGAGGCCCGGGGCAAGCCAAGAGTGGAGAGGGTAGGGGCAGATATTCAGGGCCATCCCCAAAAGCAGTATCCAAGGACATCAGGACAAAGAGCTGTCTTCACTCAGAGGCGTGGGCTGTGTGGGACTGCGAGAGGACCCGCGGTTTCTCAAAGCCACCTTCCCCCCCGCAGCCCGATGCCCAGAGGACAGGATTCCTCCGAGCCTTGGAGATCCAGAGGCCCCTAGTGGGGGTGACCGTGATGTGGTCAGGTGCCACAGAGCCCCTTGGTGGAGGTGCCACAGAGCCCCGTGCTGGGGGCTCGAGTCCTTCTCGGGGACACTGTCCTGCCTCCTCTGCTCTGGCCCGCCCCTCCAGCTCTCCCAGGGGTTCCAAGCTGCGGCATCCTCCCCAGGCTATGTCCCCCGGCAGGCACCTCAGGGCCATGGCCCTTCCTGCTGCCTCCTTGAGGCCTTATGTGTGGGGAGCCCGGGTTCATGCTCCTTATCGCCGCTTTGGTGATTGTTGGGCTTTAAGAGCAGAAGTCAGCGCATCTGCAGTTTAGTGGGTGAAAAGCTGGTCCCCTCTGCCCACCCGTCGCAGCCCCCGCCAGCCCCGCCGTCTGGACACAGCATTCCTGAGCCCGCTGTCCGGCTCCCAGCAAGGGTCCCTGCCCCATGGGAGATAAGATAGACTCCTGTCAGGGAGGAGGTGTGGACGGGGCGAACCACACGCTGTGAGTGATAAAAGGGGCTTTAGAAAGGTGCTGACGTGGCCACCGCACTTAATGAGGTCATCGCCGAAGCTGTTGCCCCGATAACCTGGGGGTCAGGCTCCCGAAGTGGAGGCGGCGGGAGGCAGGGCCCTCTGCCCCGCCTGTCAGCGCCCCGTCACAGTGGTGAGCACAGGTGCCTGCCGGGCTCGGCTCCTCGTCCATCTCAGGATGTCCCCTTGGGCCCCACGTGCTGGCAGGAGGGCAAGGGGTGAGGGGAGTTCCTGAGACAGCCGCTGCCGAGCCTTCCCAGGCCTGGCTCAGGCAAGCGGGACGTGCTTGACAGTTCCCGCGCCAGGCTGCCCTGTGGTCTTGGGACTGTGGCCTTTGAGGCCAGGACCAGGGGGAAGGCATGGTGCCCGGAGGCCGGCAACCCTGCAGGCCTGGGCTAGGGTCGCTCAGGTGCACTCTGCCCAACTCCAGCTCCTCTTCCTGCCTGGCAGTCCCCATACCCTAAGCCTAGAAGGAGGAGATCATCAGAGGCTGGACCCACCATGGGGAGCCGCCCTTCAGTAGGGGTGCAGGGAATACACGAACCCAGAGGCAGAGGAGCCAGGCTGTGCGATGCGTCCCCCTCAGCCCAGTCAGGAGCTGCAGTCTTGGGCCCAGCTGGGGACACAGAGTGTAAAGACAAAGTCTGGCATGCCTGGCATGCCCCCACCCACACCCCAGGAGATGAGTCCCCTCCGGTGGCCCTGTGGTGGTCTGACTCCTCCCTCCCTGGCTCTGAGCTGTGTGTCTGGGGGCCACCGCACTTAATGAAGTCAGTTTCCCTCCTTGGGTTTAGTGGGTTTGGCCATGCCAGGTGCCCCTGAGGTACATTCCCCCAGCCTGGCAAAGCCCAGTCTGGACCCCTGTGTGCTCTGTCTTGGTGGTTCCCTTTGTACTGTGGACCCTGGAGAAAAATAGCAGAAACCATTTCCAAAATGTAGCCAGCAGAGAGGAAGGGAGGGGCTGTGTGCGGGCTCAGTAGCTGCCCTCGCCCGGGCACAGGCTGGCCAGGGAGTGGCCACCACTCGGCCAGCTGGGCTTCTGTGTGCACCCTGGCCAGCGAGTGGGCCTCTGAGCAGAGCCGGAGCAGACCCCCTGCTCACGTGGGTCCAGCGCCCACTTCATTTCCGCCTAGCACCCGCCAGACCCCCCACAGGTGTCACTTCCTGTAGGAAGATCCAGCCTGGCACAGTGTCCTGAAGACGCCCCAGCATCTCCTGCCCTGGGGCGTGCATCCTCTTGGGCTGTGTCTAGGACAGAACTGTCTGGCACCGGCTCTGGTCTGGGCACCCTACAAAACCTGCTGCAGGGGCACAGAGGAGGTGACACTGGGAGTAGGGACTGTACTCCTCCCAGCACAGTGCTCCAGGCCTGGAGCCAGCACCAGCTGGGGCAGCCCCTCCCTGGACAGGGACCCTGGGGCTAGCTCGGGTGTGGCAGACCATGAGGCCTGGTGACACCTGTTCAGGCGGCTGAGGGTTGTGCACACACTCAGTGGAATGTGTTTGTCTTTGATTAGTTTTTTCCCAACTTCATCACAACAGCTGCATGGACCCCGGAAGCTCCCAGCCCCTCCCCTGCCCTCATGCAGTTCAAGGCAGAGCCAGACTTTGGCCAAGAGCCAGGTGAGGGAGGGAAGGAGGCCCTGTCCCCACCCCAGCCCTCCTCCGACACAGACCCTCAGGAAACTTTCCCACCAAATAAAGCCTCCCAAACATCGCTGTCTTCCTAAATCCCAGGAAGGGGCTTCTGATGCAGGTGCGCCCCAGCACTCTCATTGGGACCCAGGCCGGTGGGCAGCCTGCACCTGCGACTTGGAGTCCAGTGGGGACAGAAGGGCGGTGGGAAGGGGCAGCACTGTGGTGGCCTGTACCTTCACCTCAACCTGGGTGAGCTGGCCCCCTTCCCCAGACCTGAGTGGCTGAGTGGGAGGGGCGGGAGCCTGGCTGGGAGAAGCCCGGGGAGGGCTGCAGGTGACGCTGGAGAGGACAGCCCCCAGCCGGCCAGGAGCTGGTCTGCTGATCCCTCCCCTCTGTCCACCCCATGCTGTCTGCCTGGGCCAGGACCGCCCTGCCCAAGGGCTGATTTATTTCTGCGTCCACCCCGCGACCCCTCCTCCGGCAGGCCTTCCCAGGGCCAGTGGCTGTCCCCACTGCGGGCTGCAGCTTTTAATTGTTTTTCTCCCCCTTCGCGCTCTGCCCCCCCAACTCCTGTGGGGGCTGGAGGCCGGGGGAGGGTCAGGGATCCCAGTAGCGTTTCCGCCTCCCTGCCCTGCCGTTTTATTTGTTCTCCTTTCCGTTCCCTTTCTTCTCCCTGCGTGGCCGGCCTCTGTGATTAAGCCTCCAGGTCTCCTGCTGCTTCTAATAGGCCTGCGGGCCTGACCATCTGATGAGAGCTGGGCACAGCTTGCTCCCGAACGCTTGCGCTGGAATCTCCTCATGCGCAGTATTAGCCATCACTGCCAGTGCGCACGGGCCCAAAAACATCCACCCAGCATAAAATTATACTAAACAGGGAAAAGTGCCTGCCATTGGCCACACGCTGAACACAGACCTCAGGCAGCCCCCACCCCAGGCCCGGAACCCAGGCTGACGGACAATAAGCAGCGTGGTGTGGGGCGCGGCCATCGGGTCCCCAGGATGGCTCTGTGTCACGTGCGCCAGGGTTTCCAAGGTGAGGGAGGAGCTGGGCCTGGCTCTAGGGGTGCCACTGAGTGGGACGCAGGGACCTGGGGCTGCTCTGGCCACTCAGCCCCCAGCCGGGCTGAGGCTGTTTCCAGGCAGCGCCCCAGGTGCGCAAGGACAACTGGGCTTGTGCAGAGCGACAGCTCCCCAAGACGGGGCAGGGAGCAGGGAAAGCAGGGGCCTGGCCCTGGGCCCAGACTCCCCGCGCCCTCAGGACGCCCAGCCAGGGAGATCTGTGAAATCAGGGTCTGAGGTATGGCATGGTGGCTCGCCTGCCACCTGCAGCTGGGGGCTCTTGGGGTGAGGATGGAACCCTGTGTTTTCATCACACCTCTCATGGGCCCTGGCCCCGGAGGGCCAGCACCCTCAGCACATCTCTGAGGCTACCAGGAACACCTAGCTAAGAGCCTCAGCCTGGGCACTGTTCACGCCCTGCAAGGGGGAGCACCAGGACAAGCAGAGGCGAGACCCCGGCCTTCAGGGCTGGACTGGACAATGGGGGCCTTCCAAGGGCCACGCCCCCTCCTGCCACTGGCTTCCTTGTGCTGCTGTGCTCAAGAGCTTGGCCAGGAGAACTAGCTGGCCCAGCCAGGCTGGTGGGGCTGGGGGCGTCCAGGCAGGTGCAGGCCACACTCACCCACATACTCAGCCCCTCAGGCCAAGTGGAAGGGACGCCAAAGCGGGCTGGCTCCTGGCAGGCTTCCCGCAGCGTCTGCAGGAAGGGGACATTTCTTGTCAGGCCCTGGCTCCTGTATCTAAGACTAGAAATTTCCTTTAAGAGCTCAACGCTAAAAAAAAAAAAAAAAAAGAGCTCAACGCTGAGGGGTCCCAACTTGTATGCTCTCTGGGGGACTGGCCAGGGGGCAGCTGCTGTGGGTAGTGGGCACCTGGTTCTCCACTGGCTCCTGGGGCTTCTGGGCCTCTGGTCACAGGCAGCAACCACAGGTGGAGAGGGGACAGCACAGGGCCTTGAGGCCAGAGCCACTGACTCCAGGGCAGAGCCAAGGGTGGTCAGGAGCAATCCAGGTGCACCCCACATGAGGAACCATTTCCTCCCCCCCCCCTTTTTTTTTTACCGGGCATCGAACTCAGGACCTTGCACATACCAGGCAGGCAAATACACTGCTGAGCTGTCTCTCCAGCCCATTTGTCCTTTAAATTTGACTGGTAAATACAGCAAGAATGTGTGTGGCCTTCCTGACTACTCCCAGAGGGTCCTGCTGGACAGAGGAGGCCAGAGGCCATGGGTCTGGTGCCAAATGTGGTGGGCTTTGTGGCCAGTCCTGGGAGGATACAGGACTGCTTGGGCCATCCTGGGACCAAGGTGGGCAGGACCCCCTGTGTGTGTGGCCTCAAGTGCAGGCTTGGCAGCTGCATCTGGGCAGGCCATCGTCTACTTCCTCACCCAGGCTGTGAACAGCTGGACCTCGACATCCTGTCCCCTGGCCTGGCTAGGGCTGGGCACGGAGTCTGGTGGAGCCTTCTGAGGTCCAGCACCATGAGCAGGCGGTCCCCAGCCCCTGTGTAGCCCGCAAACTCCAACCCAAGTGGCAAGGTGAGCAGGCTGCTGGACCCGCCACAGGGAGAGGGGTCACGGCTTCTCAACGGCAGTTCACGCTCACAGGGATGCAGGGGCCCTGGGCTGGTGGTGTCCCTGTGGCAGAGCATGAGGGGGTGGCACCTGTGTGCTACTGTGACCCTCAGGCCCCCGCTCCAGACCTCTGCACTCCAGGGTCACACAGCTGAGGCAGCAGAGTCTGGAGAGGTTCAGCCAGCAGCCTGTGGGGTGCTGTCCTGGCCTCCCTGCCGCCTGCCGGCCCCTGTGGAGTCTTCTCCTTCCTCTCCCCCAACACCCTGACAGGAGACCCCCCAGGCATGGGCCCCTGGGGCGGCGGCTGAGCGCTGGCTCAGCGCAGGAGACAGTCTCCTCCGGACCCCAGCGTGAGCACAGCCAGGATCTGGAAATAGAGCCGTTTGCTTTTCCCAGGATTCCCATGACAGCACTCGCAGAACCTCCTTAATCTTGAGCAAATACCATCCTGCCCCACATCAGTCGGCGGCGGGCAAAGGGTCACTGCGCTGAGTGGGCACCCCGCCCCCCGCGTCTGGTGCGGGTGGCATTGTTCCAACGCCCCAGCCCTCTGTGTGGAGCCCCCGCTCCCAGCCAGAAGCTGACAGAGCAGCCCTGGGCGGAGGAGTCGCCGTCTGCTTCCTCACATCAGCTGCCGTCTGATCAGCCGGGAGGTCCAGCCATTCGCACCCACGTCCCTCTCCCAGGAGACAGGAGGGGCGGGAGGTTGGAAGCCTCCTCTCCAGCTGCAGGAGGGCATGAGAAGGGTCCCCTCGGCCTGGGCTTCCCCAGCCTGAGGGAGGAGTGTTTAAAGCACAAACAGCAGCTGCAAGCCGGCCTCCAGCATCCCCCGGGTCTAGCTGTGCGCGGGAGTGTCTCAGAGCAGCCACGCACGGAGCGCTGCTGGGGGTTGGTGAGTCAGTCCATGACCCCATTTTACAGATAAGCAAGCTGAGAGCCGCCACCAAGGCTCCACCATATTCTGGGCTGGGGAGACAGAGGCCCCAACAATGAGCGCCTCTGCTTTCAGCTTTGTAGACCTGGCGCACACGCACTCCCTGTAAGCTGCTCAACTATGGAGCCGTAACAACCCTGAGGAGGGACCCTGGGATCCGTCAGCCCTGCCTGGTAAGAGCCAGGCCACCCTCAACTGACCCAAGCTTGTGGCCTCTGTCACAGGCAGAGCCCTGGCCCAGGGCAGTGGGGGGAGCCAGTGGCAGGGCCCCACCCTCAGGGCTCGCTGGAACGTGGTCTGTTCATGACAGTATTTACTACTCAGACAAAACCATTCTTCTGTGTACCCCAGCCAGCTCCACAGGCCACCGACGCTCGAGTCCACAGGCCTGGGGCTCCTGTGGGTGCTGGGCAGAGCCACTGGACCGCCACGTCCTCTTCCACGGCTTTCCAGACCCCTGGGCGTCCGGCCCTGCCTCCTCCCCTTCCCTGGACCTGCTGTCCCCATGGGGCGCTGGACAGTGCCGTCGGGAGCCGTGTAGGTGGCTGGCCACACTCCAGCCAGGGACTGCGCCTCTCCTGCTGCTCCTGCAGTCACAGGAGTGGCAGTGACAGTGAGCGCGGCTTCTGTCTCCAGAGTGTCCGGTGTTTGGAGGGCGTGCTATCTCATGACAAGGGAACATCTGGAGACAGTTGTGGTTGTCATCGAGGGGGCGCTACTGGCCTCTGCTGAGCGGAGCTGGGGGACCCTGCTCAACACCCTGCTGGGCCCAGCACGGCCTCCCCCAGCAGAAAATGACAGGGGCCCACGTGGCTGCACAGGGAGCAGGAGCTCTGCCGGGAGAGTGCCCAACCCCTGCCATGCGCTACGCTAAGCAAAGGTCCTGGTGGTGATCCTGCTGAGTGCCCGGGAGGCACTAAGGACCAGGGCCTACCCCACGTACGGTGCCGACCTAGCGCCAGAGGGGTGTACAGAAAACACAGGATGCACGGTGTGCCAGGCTATTTCCTGGCCTAGGGGGCAGCTTGTCCCTCAGCACTGCACACAGATAAAAGTCTCCATGAAACGGCATCCGCCTCATTGCCTAAGCCGACTCGTCAGGGGGCTGGAAGGGGCTTTCTCTGACTTAAGACTTTCGCCTTGGGGGTGCCGGACTAGGGCACCAGGGTGCTGGGTGGCAGCCAGGCAGTGGAGGGTGGGAGATCTGATGGCCAGAGAAAGCTGCTTGCAGCCCTGCAGTACGGCTCACCTTGCTGTAATGCCAGGCATAACTTGGGCTCAGCCAGAATGAGGTTGTGCACCCCTTTCCCAAAGACTCCCCCCAAGCCTAGGGATCTGCGCCTCATCTGGATCACCTTCCTCGTGTCCCAACCCCTCCTGAAAGTCCTGGTCCATCCTGCAGCAGGGGGCTGCTCTCCTGAGTGGCCACCAGATGGACTCCTTCAAGGTGACCCCAGGGTCCTAGGAGACAGCGCCTGGCGTCCCCCACCCTTGTCTCCACACGGCCACAGTGTGGCTGCTCTGTGGTGAGCGCGTGGGAGCTCAGGCTGACCTCAGGCCATCCTGTGGGTCCGAGAACTCTTCCCAGCTCCCTGTGAGACACGGGTAGGGGCCGGTGCCCACGATGGCTGAGGCAGAGGTGCTGCCGCCACAGCCGTGTCCTCTCAGGTCCGCACGCGTCTGCTCCTCTTGCATGGTCTGCTGCCAACTGCAGTCTTCAAGGGCATGGACATTTCCATGTTCTTTAGATGCAGGCTTGTTTCCTGAGCACAGAAAATCAGAGGCACCAGTGAAACTTACACCGGCCTTGCTACCCCTCCCCCGCCGCCCCGTCCTGGTATCAGCTCACAAAATAGCTGCCCCTGACCGCCACCCAGACTCTTCAGGTGTCCTCCAGCCCAGGGCCGTGGCGAGGGTCCAGGAAGAGGCCTGCCCAGCAACACCACTGCAGCCTCCCGAGGGGCAGCCTTCCCACACCATCTGCAACAGATCTCTCTTTGCAGCTACTTTGGAGTTCAGATTTCACGTCCCCTCCACCTGTCACCGTTGTTTATCCCTATCCGCATTCACAGCTCTGTTCTCCAGGCCTTCTCTTAAAGGGTCTTTAGAAAATTGTTGGCAACCTTCACTTCTCTCCCCCTAGGAAAAGAGGAAAAATAAAACTGGGCTGATGACGCGGCTGGAGGGAACGCAGGCTCCTCCGGCAGCGGCAGTGGCACTTGGGATCACAGAGCCAGCCTGTCAGGCAGCACCTGCATCCCAGGCCATGAGTAGATGCTGGCATAGGATGGGGGCCTCCAATGTGTCTGGCATGGCGTCCTCTCAGGACGATGTGTGTGTGCATTCCACACCTGGCACTGTGTAGCTCAAGACCCACACGTGCCCCCAGAGTACTCCGGCAGGCTTGGTGGCCCGGGAGCAGCAGCCAGCAGGCGTGATTGGCTCCACGCGTCCTATTAGCAGGTCACAGTCCTTGTCCCTGATTGTCACAGAGCTGAAAGCTCTGGGAAGTGAATCAAACACTTCTTTTATCTGTCATCTCGGACACGACGACACTTTAATGATGACCATATGGCATAGCTCGTGTGTCACCGATCAGGGACTCGGGGCCTCACAGCCCAACTGTGGCGGAGGCCCTCGCAGTCTCCAGAGCCCGGGCCCGCTGGACGCTGGCTCCTCCACAGCCCGGGCTGCTCTTTGTTCTCAGAGGCAAGATCAGCTCTGCGGGGAGGAGCTCTCTGGGCTCTGTGATGACCACGGATCCTGAGACAGGACAGGGACAGCACCCGTGGCTGGGGACCAGTGTGCTGGCCGTGGGCACAGGGCCGGCTGACAAGGGCGACAGCGGACTCTAGTGTGCGTACCCAGAGCCCCACAGCTACGTGGCCACACGGCCGTCCTTATCCTTGAGCGACCCCCCCCCCAAACTCATGGAGGAGAGCCGGCCGGCTGTGCACCAGGCCCTGTTTTGATGTCTGTCCTGGTCTCTGGGAAGATCCCAGCAGCTCAGTGCTATGCTTAGCAAAGCCACCAGGGCCCAGACTGACTGACCTTGGGCTGTCGCTGTGGCACCTGGAGGTGACCCCAGGAGCCAGGCAAGCTGTCCTGTCCTGGACCTCATCTTCCAAGGCAGACCCTGTCTGGGGACGTAGAAATGGAGCCAGCTTTGGGGGTGGCCACAGCAGCAGCGGGTGGGGTTGGGGAGCTGGTCCTAGCCATCTCATTCCCAGCAGGGCTACCTGTGGGTGACTGGCAGAGACACAGGCTTAAGAGTTGCTGCAGGGTCTGGGTCTGTACCCTGCTGGGCGGCAGAGAGCCGGCCTGAAATGAGGATGAGCCGGGGAGGCAGCGTTCCCTGCCTAGCCTTTCAGCTCCAAGGAGCTGCAGACACCTTGGGGAGGTTCCCCCTCCCCGTGCAGAGCACCCCCAGCCACATGTAGTGCAAAGGAAAGGACAGACAGCCACCAAGCTAAGACCTTTACGCTCCTTTGGGGGCACCCCCAAGCAAAGCCCCACCAAACGGGGGGTGCAGGAAAGACTGAGCCCAGGGCAGTTGGAAGGAGCCCCAGCAAACGGGCCAGGAAGGAAACAAGGGCCTGCAGCTGTAGCGACAGCGGCCAGGCCACGTGCACTGAGCGGCGGGCTGTCTGGCCTGCTGGAGTCCTCCCTGGATGGGTGGCCCTCAGCCACAGTTCCTGTCCCCATGTCCGCTCTGGGGTCAGCACTTCCAGCAAATGCCCGGCCAACCTTGACAGGGCTGAGACCAGACTTCCTGCACAGTCTGGGACCAGGCCACATGGCAACAGGGGGCTTGTACCTGAAGACCCTGGCAACTAAAGAGGAAGATGCGCTGTGGACTGGCAGGCCACGGAGTGCAGAGCAATCACAACGGGGAGGTCAGGAGCTCCTTGGCAGGCAGACAGAGGCGGACAGGAGATGCGAGAGCAGCCTGCAGGCAGGCACACGGCGGGCACTCAGGCAGGTGGTACAGTTGGGGTTGCTCCAGAGACTGGCAGACAGGCCGGAGGAAGCGGCGTTGCCTGGGCTTGCGTGGGCCTGGCGAGCCTGAGGTGCCCGTACACTCTGCTCCTTCCTGACGAGCTGTCACGGGGCTCATCACCAGGCTCTGCAAGCGGGCACTGCAGAGGACACGGGGAGAGCCTTGCCGGGCTGACGCCCCCGCGACCGGCCTACACATGCAGAGCAGTCTCCTTGCCGCTCCCGACACCCTGCTGAGGACATCGTTGAAGGACCCTCAAAGCCTGGAGTCGCCGGAGTTGGCACGCACCCAAGCCCCCCTCCAGCTCTGCTTTGACTTAGCGTTGGAGGACAGCGCAGCTCGCAATCTCTCGATGAGCTGGAGGACCCTGGACCCCGGGGACTGCGTGTGCCCTTGTCAGGGCAAGTTCCTTTCTGGTGGGTCAAAGCCACTCCACCGTGGGCCACTGGCCCTGCAGCTGGGTCAGACACCAGGCAAGGCCCTGGAGGCCTTCAGCCCCAGACTGGGCTGCAGGGCTGTGGTCTGCTGATTGAGCCCCAGCCCCGTGGGGCGGTGCCCCTTTAATGGCTGTAGGTGCCCTGCAGTATTCCTGTGACAGCTGGTTCAGCACAGCGATGCTCCACAAGAAGTGGGCATGCTGCGTCATCCTTAATTAAACATTCCACGAGCAGCGTCCAGCTCTGGGGAAGCCTTCCCGCCCATGGAGGAGTCGCCAGGCTTTCAGTCCCTGGAATGCTGCTCAGGGCAGAGGAATCTGGGACCTGAAGGCCTCTGGCCAGCCCGCACGGCCGCCCCTTCCAGCAGGGTCCCTCTCCTCCTCAGGCCCCCAGAGCCATGCAGAGATGTCTCCATTTCCGAGAAGCACATCCAGCCTCGATTTCATATCAAGGATCAAATTCACAGTAAGTTCCTGCCACTCTCCAGCAAGGCCGCCTGCCCGACAAGCCCCGTGCAGCCCAGAGTCTGGCTTGGGTGGACAGCCATGCAGCTGCCCACTCAGCGCCCTTCTTCCCCTGTAATGATCTCTACCCATCTATGAGAAGAGACACAGGAAGCTGAGATGCGAGGGCCGAACTCCTTCGAAGGAGGAGAAGGAAGAAAAAGAAATGGGAGCAGAAAGCGTATCGAGGAGAAAAAGGAGAACCCAGCACCAGACAGCAGGCCGACCGAGTCCCTGAAGGAGAAACAGTGTGGCTGATGCCTCTGGTTGGGGACCGGAGCGCCCCAGATGGCCTCTGCTTGGGTCGCCGGGATCTTAGGGTGACTTTTCCGTGGGTGGCCCAGGCGTGGAAACTGGCCAACAGGCTGCAGACAGCTTCCCCAGAGGCTGCGCACATGTCAATTCTCTGGCCTCCACCCTGTTTCCAGAAAGGCACAGGGGTTGGGCCAGCCCGGCTGCTGCCCAGCCTGGCTGTGGGGCGGTGGACAGCACCATACCCTGGAGAACGCAGGGCATGCGGTCCCCGTGGGGCCAGGGGCAGCAGGTCTGTGCTGCAGGTGATGTCCTGGGTGGGGAGTCTCCTGGCCCTGAACCCTCCCTGGCAGCCTCTCCTTGACCTAGCAGTGCCTGGGAGGAGGTGCACCGTCAAAGCACCCCAAGGTGCACTCGGTGAGCCCCTCCAACCCATGTGCTTCTAGAGGACCTGGTGACAGTGCCTTATCCAGAGCCATCCACATCTGTGCCTACAGCCCCCACACCTCCCTCCTGGAAGTGGTCCAGTGGCCCAGAGCCCGCTGTGTGGAAAAAAATTAAGCCAGGCTGGGCAGCCAAAAAGTTAGTCCCTGCGAGGCAATTCCTTTTTCCCCTCTCAGCGACCTGCTCCGTGGGGAGCCAGGACCCCAGCCCCGTTTAGTTGTCAGGGCCCCCTGAGCTGAGCAGGTGCCTGGCACCCAGGCCTGATCGGCCCTACGCCCCAAGTGGGTCACATTTATTGCTCCATGAGGAAGCAGAGTTTGAGACGGCCCCTCGCTCTTTCCAGACCCCTGCTGCCACTGCCGCTGTATGCCCGGCCCTCTTTCCTCCCCCAGCCCAGGGAAGGCGTTCCATGTGCCAGGTCCCTGAAGTTCCTCTTGGGAGGCGCACAGGGAGGAAAAGCATCAGGGACTCCCAGAAAAAACAGGGCTTCCTTGTTAGCAGGCACGTGGAAGCCCTGGGAGCCTGGCGCCCCCTCCGGGTGTGGGCTCTCCCTCCCTGAGGCTCAGGGAGGGACAGGAGGTGGGGAGTGGCTTCCTGGGGCCCCAGGGCTGCTTCTGCATTTGTCCTCCCAGGGTGGGGGCTGCAGCCCCCACCACCTCTGCGCTGTGTGTAACGGGCCACGAGCCGCGGGCATCCCCCGCGTCAGACAGGAGGAGAAGAGCCTGGGCTCCGTGCGGGGCAGCCGGCAGCGCCAGATGTCAGCCCTGATGTCAGCTGCAGGCCAGAGGTGTCAGGGCCGGTGTGGCTGCCGCACACACAAGTCATAAATATGGCCCAACTGGCTCCTGTCACTGGGCCACGGCCTCCGCCCCAGCCGCAGCAGTCCAGGGTGATTAATGAGGATTATCATTAGCGCTAATCAGAGCCGTTTGGAGGAGGCCGGGGGTAGGAAATGCCCTCCATGGGGCCTTGGGGATCCCTCTAAAGGTGTGGGTGCATGCATGCGTGCACATGTGCGAGTCCACATGAACACACACGTGTGGCTTGCACACAGGATGGCCCACAGTGGGGCTGGGAGGGAGGGGGTACTAGTAGAAAATCGCCCTTCCTGGGCCGTGGACTGTAATGAGCCCTGCTGTCCGGCGCTCCGACAGCCCGAGAACACAGGCTTTGCACAGCTCGGCCCGCCTGGAATGAATTCTCCCCACTGCCACTGCTGAACTCGATCATGACTCAATGCGCCCGGCAGCTGCTGGCACTTGAGACCGGCTTGCCAAAATTAGATGTGGGGCCGTGGCTGACGCTCTGACGGAAGGGCGGACGCTCTTCCTCCTGCAAGCGCCTGGCCTCCTGTGCTGGGCACTCTGCTCCCTCTGTCCGTCCGAGGAAGTGGCCAAGCGCCCAGGGCTGGGCAGCCAGCTCCGGGATCTCGCAGCCTCACTCGGGGCCCCCTTGTGGCTTTCAGATACAAAGTGTCCTTTTATTGGAAATACCAATTCAGAAAGGGGCTAGTAGTAAGCTGAGAATATTTGGATAAACTTGACAGCTCCGAAGACTAAGAAAGACCCTTTGTCCCCCCGAGAAGAAGGCTGCCGTGCCACCCTTGGTTCCCTGGAGCAGCTAAACGGAGGTCAAAGCAGAAAAACGATTGAGGCGTCTCGTGAAAGATCTGTACTCTCAGCCCGTGTTTATTATTATTTATTTATTTTTATTAGAGTGTGTGGTTAACATCCTACTGCATAATACCAGGCTGTAATTGTGTCTGGGAATACCCCAGCCAGTCTGCCCGGGCCTACCCTGCACAAAGACGACTTTGTGGCCTTCGGAGGCGGGGAGGGGGTCGCACGTGTGCTTTAGTTTGCTCGACTTTGTTTTTGAGATGTTGGCAACCAGTTTGAGAAGGTGTGAGCATCGCTAGTGTTTGCACGCCGGCCAGCAAAGAGGCCGCGGCCGCACGGCAAGGAACTGCCGCCGGGAGGGGTCCCCTCTGCGAGTGGGCGACAGGAAGCCTTGTGCACCGCACACCCGGAGGGGGCTTGGCCAGACAGAGCTGGTTGACGCGAGCTCTTTGTTGTTGCTGAGGGGGGCTGGGCACCCCAGATGCTGCCTCTCGCCTGGCCCCCCACCCCATGCATCAACAGCCAACTAAATGCCCTTTGGGGGCATCTGGAAACTAAGGGGGCGGTAAGGTCTCCAAGCCCCCTAAAAGCACTGGGCCCAGATCACAACTGTCAAAAAGCTGCAGCCTTGTGGTTCCTCGTTTCCTCCAGGTGGGGTCTTCCACCCTGGAACATCCACCCTGCCCAAGGGCCACAGGAGCACCACCCCCAGGGCGACAGAACTCCGAGGCTGCCCAGTCCCTTAAAGGACAAAATGGGGCAACATTTGCGTAGAGCCTGGGTCATCCTCCCAGACACCCTAGGGGATTCATAGTGCCCGCCACAATGTAACCTTATGTAAGCGCTGGGCCAAGGAAAGGGTCAGCCGTGCTCAGTGGAGAAAACTTGCCATCTGTGTTGAGTCCACGAACAGGGCCTTCCAGAATGAAGAGGGCTGGCTCTGCCGTGTATGATCAAAAGATACGGTGGACATTAAATTTTTTTACACGTGTTACAGTAAAAAGTGCATTGCCGCGATCCCCCTTGAAGACCCCCCCTTGCTTCACGCACGCTCGCTTCCTCTTTCTTGCCGCCTCCTGAGGCGGTGCTAGAGTCCTCGTTCCCAGAGAGCTGCATCTGTGGCTGCCTCTAAGCCCGCGCGGACTCAGACATTGACGTTTCATGGACGTTTAACTGGGAAGAGCCGGGAGCCGCAGTGCCAGGTCCTGCGGTTCGGGCAGCAGGGGCAGAGTCGTGTTTGTATGAGCTTGGATGGCCCTGGGCAGCAACATTCACTATGTTTTTGATCACAGCCTATAGAGCCACTCAGAAAAGAGGACACCAGAACCACTTGGCAAGCGTCAAGAATGATGGGGTGCATGTGTTCAAAGTGAGGGGGGTTGGGGCCGGGGAGATAGCTCAGTAGAATAAGCACTTCCCCAGCAAGCACAAGGATCTGAGTTTGATCCCTGGTTCCGCAAAAAAAAAAAGTGAGGGGGATTAATGACTGTGTATTTTATTGTAATACCATTTTTTCTAAGCGTCCACCACGTTTTTGATTACCGCTTGGATACCTAAGTATAAAATATTGACCAAAGTAGAAGTGGTATATTTAGAGTAATTACATTTCTGAATGTACTTTTCCTATTGATATGGCTGGGTTACTAGAGTGGATAGTGGCCAAACTCATTTTAAATGTTACAATTGTTATATTTTTCATTAAATTTGTAAGAAATTTAAATTGGATCTGAAATTTCCAAAACAGGTCTGTCTTCCAAACAGGGCTCTTGGAGAAGAATCAAAGTGATTCTTTTTAATCTTTTTAAAAGAGTCATTGTTTAGCGATAAAGACTAAACAAAAGTAACCTAAAATAAGAGTGAAGTGACGTGAGCCAAGCCGGGCGCGGTGGTGTGCGTCTGCGATCCCAGGGGCTCCGAAGACAGCTCCTTCAGGGCCAGCCTGGGCAACCTGCTACACACAACCCTGATGAAAAGTAAAGAGACCCGGGGGCTGGCTCGGAGGTAGAGCCCTTTTATAACAAATATTTTTAAGTAAGGCGCATTAAAGCCTGACGAGGCAAAGACAAAAGGGCTCAGGCGCCTCGATGCCTCAGCAGAGAGCAGAACCTCCTCAGAGCCAGAGAACATTCTAGAGACAGCCCTTCCTCTGCGACAGCGAGGGGGTGACCGCGCTCGCCCCTGCCGGGGTCACTGAGGTTTGCGCCTCTCCCTTGGGCCCTGAGTCCCACTGTGGAGGCCGCCGCGACCGTCCCGGCCCCCTGGAGGGAGGGAGGCCAGTGTGTCCTCAGGCATCTCTGTCCTTTTCAATGGGAAAAAATATACACAGTAGCACAACTGCCAGGAAAGATACCAATTAAAATGTCCCAAGGTGCCGGAACCGCTCACACCTGGGTAGCGAGCTGAGCGGGGCTGCAGGGCGGCTGGGGAAGCGCGGGACCATTTACGACAACACGTGAGAGCTCGCGCTTGGCTTTCTCACAAACCTCTTCAGTTCCATTTCCTGGGCCTAAATAGCTGCTTGAGCGTGGCTGGTGTGGTGGGGGACTCGGCCTGAGCCCCTCTGCTCATCACAACTGAGGGTGCCCTCCATGCCCCCACACTCGGGGAGCCGAGTCATTACAAAAAACTGCTTGAGAAAAGCACGCACCCGTCTCAAGCAAAAATGAGGCCTCGGGCCTGGCAGCAGTCCCTGTGCAGGCCTACCTGCGCCCACCCCGGGAAGATGGGGTTGGCTTTTCACAGCGCCTCCAAAGTCAACACTGTCCGGACCAAATGCCTTTTGCCGATGGCCACTTTTGTATGCCATGGAGCAGCCGGAGGCGTTCTTTGTGAGGACTGTCAAGGTAGTTGCTTGGACTTGGCCTGCTGAGATTTGAGCTATTTGCAACCGCTGAGCTCAAAACATCAGGCTGATACGGAAGGCAGTGAGTCACCAGCCACCTTGGCACCAAGGAGCTCCCTGGAGAGGAAGGAGGCGTGGGCTCCGGGGACCGAGTCAGCATCAGGGACCAGCTCCACACAGCCTGGCTGTCTGCAGCCTCACTGGGTGCCTGCTGTGTGCCGGGTGCCTCGGCCCGCCCCAGCCTCTGCTCTAGAGAGCGGTCCTGCCCTGTCATGCCCAGAGAACATTCTGGCAGCACCGCACTCGGGACCGGGACTCTGGAACGTGGGCCTGGGGAGAGTGTAGCCCTGGTTTCCAGGAGCAGAGTTTGCGATCTTTCTACAGAACTGAGAGGCGTCAGGGGAAAAGAGGCCCAGCGAGAAAAGGAGACGAGGAAAGGAGCACCAGTGGCAGCGGAAGGCTTTGCGTCACCCACGGCCCCCGCCGAGCTCTGAGAGCCCACAGTCTTCCTGGCTCTGGGACTCAGCCAGACAAAACCTTCAAGGCCCTCACCATCACAGGGCAGGGGTCTGTGCTGTGGAGGGCGGGGCTGGAGGGCCTCAGAGAGACCTCTCCCTGATAGGAGAGTCCAGGACAGCCTCCCAGAGAGCGGCCGTGTGTACTGCACCTCTGCACCTGCTGGCAGGGCATTCTTTCATATCTCACTGTGGGTGTTGGGGAAGCCAGAGGGGTCCGAGCTGACTGTGGGTAATCTGCTCCTCATCCCCCCAAAACCTATCCAGCCATCAGCCCTGCAGGGAGGTTGGATAGGTGGACGGGTGGACGGGTAGACGGGTGGATGGGTGGGTGAGTTGTTGGAGAGGTGAATAGACAAATGCGGGATGGATGGATATTGAATGGGTTATTGGATGAATATTGGGGAGAGCGGTCCCCGCCCTATCCACACATCCATCCATCCAGCCCCCCACTCATTCCTGAATCCACCCCCATCCATCCATCTCTGCCCACCTACGCATCCATGCGTGGTCCGTCCACCTGGGAAGCCGCAGGGCAGGACTGTGACCCTGGTTCTGACAGCGTGAAAGTGGCCTTAGGGGCAGCCAGTGCCCACTGTCCAGCTTGTCTGCCCCTATTTGGCTATACAAGTTCTAGCCAATTATTGAATCCATCGGTGCCACAATTTCTTCTAGTATTGTGTCATGGTCTGGGATGACGGTGCCAGGGGGACACATCCCTTCTGCCCCGGGCTGAGTGGGAAAGAGCCCCCGGCAAGTGCTGGGAAGCTTGGGCTCTGCGCCCCACCCTGCTGCCTTCTCTAGAGAACAGAGAAGTTGGAAGACTCCGGGAGGCTCCTGACTGAGACGCATGTCTCTTCTGCGGGTCCCTCTGGGTCGCTTCCTGCATGCTGGCCACTCGACGGTGATGGGACACAGGGAGGGTCTGACAGTCCACAGTGCCTCCTGAGGTTCGTTGCTTCACAGCACAGGGAGGGAACCCTGGGTCCATGGTGGGGCTCCATACATTAGGACCCCGCGTGGGGTCCGTGCCTGCCCAAGGCCCTGCTCCCATGGCTGGGATCGCACATGCCTGCTATTTTGGGAAGCCCCACCTGCACTGGTGTGAGCCAGCTGCCCTGCCATGGGGAACTCCTCCCGCATCCGCTGTGGGGTTTGTCACATTCGCAAGCCCTGCACTCTGCCACCCTCTGAGAGCCAGAGAAGGCTGCAAGTGTGACAGTCGGGGCCTCGCCTCCCCAGGGGGAGCAGCTTCCTGTGGCAGACCCAGCCCTACTTGCCCTGGACAGGGTGCAGCCACAAGTGTTTGGTTTGGGGTTGTGGGGGGCTTTTTTTTTTTTAAACGTATCTTTCTTATGATCAAAACCAAACCAAAGCAAGAGCACCTCACTTCAGAATGTCAGGGCCGAGCCCCAGCCAGTGAACGAGCCTGCGGCTGTGACCAGCCACGATTAGCTTTGAAAGGTGGCGAGAGTGCTTGTGGCTCTGCTGTACACGGGCAGGAGAGTGGCCGCAGCCACCACTGCCCTGCATCCCTCCGGAGGCCTGGGTCAGGGCCTCACGTGGACCCTGACGCCTGAGGGCGACTTTGCAAGCCAGCTGGGAGCCCAGGGGCAGCAGACTGCCCCAGATGCTGTTGTGCGGGTGGGCTTGGGCATTACAGGCTGGAGTCAGCCGGCAGCTGCAGGCCCCGAGGTAGGCATCCCCCCCCAGGGGGCAGACAGTGAGCAGAGCTCTGCCACGCGCAGAGCACCTCGGGGCTGTGTGCTGGGAGCACCTCGTGACAGCGCTCTGGTCCTCCCGTGGTATGCCAGGCACTGACAGCACGCAGGATGAACAGGCACTGATACCCAGCCTGTCCCCAGTGTGCCTGATGACCGGAGGTCAGAAATCCTGGTTGCTGGGGAACGTGAGGGATGCACCCCAGGACTCCGGAGGGCCCATGTCTGCAGGTGGTTGCTGTGACTCCAACCATCGACTCAGGTGGCGGGGGTGTGTCCACAGCTTTGGTGTCCACACCAGCTCCCTCTCTGCGGCATGTGCCTGCTCAGCCCCCAGATCCTTGCTCTGGCCCCGTCGTCTACACAGCAGCTGAAATTCCATCTCAGTGCTTGTGCTAAAATCCCCCAGCAAGGCCACAGATGACGGTCAGGAGGACCCAGTTAAGACCACGCACTTGGACACCCTCCTGGGGCAGGTGGGGTGCGGGCATCGGGAATGGTGTCCACCCCTGAGCTTCAGGTAGAGGGGCAGCAGCATATCCACCAGGAGCTAGACCACGAGCCTGCCCAGTGTCCCTACATCCCACGAGGATGCCCAAGACACTGCATCATAGGCAGCAGCCAGGCAGAGCTCGGGTCAGCCCTGCGTGTAGAGTGTCAGTTTGCCTGTCACTCACCTGCTGTCCAAGGAGTGGCTCTGGGGTCTGGTGCTGCTTACAGGAACCTAGTTTACAAACAAATTGCAGGGACAAAAACATCTAACATCCCAGCCAGCATCCAATAGATACAGCCAAAGGCCCAGAGCTCCCTGCAAACTGGATTTTGGGGTGCAAACAACAGCTGCCTGCCCCACAGTTGGGACCCTGAGGAAGGGCCAGGTTTCCCCAAGAAGCCTCTGGCTCAGCCAGCACCTAGAGCCGGCCTGGGTCTGT
The DNA here is from genome assembly GCF_000260255.1 of Octodon degus. NCBI lineage: Eukaryota > Metazoa > Chordata > Mammalia > Rodentia > Octodontidae > Octodon > Octodon degus. The sequence goes on from NW_004524689.1 coordinate 1,736,250, forward strand.
GAGGAGCCCCAGCCGGAGTTCCCTGAAGTGCCTGTGAGCTCTAGTGGCAACTCGCACACCCACAGAGCTAAAAGTGACAGGACAGCCTCCCATAGGCAGCTCTGGGTGGGAAGGAGAAGTGGGGTTGAGCTACGTGAGCCCTCTCCCCTGCTCCCCTCGAGGCCTGGCTGTCCCTCTGGGGTTCCCCAAGGGCTCCTGGTGCTCACCCTCCTCATGTCCTGGACACCCACCCGGTGGGGGCCCTGCTCCCACTGCAGTGCTGTGTGTCTGAAGAGCAGGTGGCAGTGGGAGATGGAGGCAACACGGCACCCCGCCGAGTGTGGCCATTGGGCAGGGCGGCGCGCCTTCAGCCAGGCACGGGGTGGTGTGCACAGTGCTCTGCTTCATGTTTGTCCAGCAGCTAGCGGGTGGGGGGAGCCAGGGGTTTTGTGGCGCTCACCGCTGTGCAGGCAGCCTGGGCCCCTAGCACTGGAAAGCAGAAAAGAGATACTGAGGCAGGACCCCAGAGAAGCCACCCCATCAGGCTGGGCTTTCGGGGCTCTCTCTGGAGGGCCCATGTCCCCGCCTCCTGCTGCCGGGGCGCAGCTGGCAGACCTGTTCGCAGAGGTCAGCCTGAGCGTCCGGAGGTCTCTGTATCCTTTCTCTGGCCCGCCACAGGCATAGCATGGGACACGATTCTCCTGGCTACCCTTCCATTTCTGGTGGCTCAGGGCAAACCGCAGGCTTGCTGAGGGAGAGCCACGTGCTGGGGGTGCCCAGCAACTCCCCGCTCCACTCTGGGGCGGTCCTGGCAGGACAGTTTGGGCCACCCCAGAGCCTTGGGATTCAGGCCACATGAAGCGTCCACCAGGCCCCCAGAGGGCTCAGTGATGGGCCCCAGAGCCCACTGTCTCACCCTCTGCTCTTTGGCAGAGTTTGCAATTGTGATAGGGTGAGGGGGGAATCTCTCCATCCCTGCCCTGGCCGAAGGAGGAAAAGAAGGGAAAGTAAATAGCACCGGACAGTGACTAGCGGGGGACAGAGGCACGGCTGGGTGTGCTGCACCCCCAGGGCTCCACAGCACCTGAGCGTCTGGGGGAGCAGGTCTGTGGGCCCGGAGGTGTGCGTGGTGCTGCTGGGGTGTCACGTGGCGTCAGTACTTTCTGCCTCATGAGGTCCTTGAAGGCGTGTGTGGCTCCACAGTGGTCCAAAGGGCTGGGCTCAGGGGGTCCCCCATATGCATGCTCCTGGTCTGGCTCTGACTTGGGGTGCTCCAGCCCTTTCTTGGTCATCAAAGGAAGCACTCAAATCCTGGGCTGTGCCTGGAGACCCTGGAACCCTACCTTGATTTCCACCGGCAGAAACCTCAGCCCTGGAACTGCCCAGGAGGCCACGGCCAGCGGGGTCCACAGAGCCCAGCTGGCCCCAGAAAACACCAGTCCTTCTCTGCCCTTCAACACCTCTCTGTTCCTGCTCTCAGCCAAGGAGGTGGGCCCAGGCCTGTGACCTGGCGGGCGGGCACCCTGTCTGCTCCGAGGCAGTGTGACCCCATCCTGCCAGCCACGTTTCTCCCTGGTGCTCGGTCACACCGCCACGGAGCCCATAACGAGCATCAGCTTGGGAATTTATGAGCTCATGCAGGCCCGGCGTCCGCACCGTACAGAAGTGTTTCCAGAAGGCCGCCCCTCCTCCCCCTGCACAAGAATGGACTTGCTGTTTCAGCCACTAGTGATCACCATAAATCATAAGCATTGTGTGTGCCCGTGCCTGGTTGTGCATGCGTGTGTAGCCGTGTGTGGCTGTGTGCACGTACGTGTATGACCACGGGTGTGCATGCATGTGTGTGCTCCGGTGGCCCAGTGCACATGCCTACCTACAGAGAAGTGATCCACGCGGCCTTACAGCTGGACTCGTCACCCTGACTCAGCTCTGAGTCCCAAAGGAGGGGTGGGACGAGGACAGCCCCAATCCCCTGCTACCCTGGAGCATGTGGCAGACACAGGGTTTGTGCTTCTCTCCGCCCCGCGCGCTCGAAATCCATTAGCCAGCTGATGACGGATGCCCCGAGTCCCTGCTTCCACGATGGCCCACCGGCCGCCCGAGGGCTGTGCCACTAGCCGGGAAAAGCAGCCCAGCAGAGAGCCAGGAGCAGACAGAAGTGAGGGGACATGCGGACAGTGTGCAGAGCGAACTGTCCGGTTAAGAGACTCTCTCCTCCCTCTGTATCGTAACTCCGCGCTTCCAATGGCAGTGATTCTGGAGCTGGGGACGCTGGCCAAAGCCGTGGGGGGCTGGAAGGCCAACTGGGGGTTCAGAGCAAGCTCCAGAGCTTCTGAGGCTCCTGGAGCGCAGCCCAAGACTCCCCAGGGCCAGGTCCCTGAGTGGCAGGCAGCGGATTCCCGGTCTGGAGAGAGGCTTCTCCCTGGGGACACTGCATCTACGGGGAGCTCCAGCCAGAGGCGAGCTGGGCGGCCTGGGGGCTGCCAGGCTGGGGAGCTGGCCGAGCTCTGTCACTGGGAGCATGGGGGCTCGAGTGGCAGGCCTGCTGTCTGGATTGCAGAGCAGGGCATGGGAACGCTCCTGCCCATCCTGCGGGAGGCTCTGAACACTCCGGGCTCACAGCTCTGGGGCAGGGTGCTATGCGGGCTACTGCCTGGGGGTGCTGTCCCTTCTCCTATGAAATGGGAGCAGTAACGGGTGAGAGGACACTAGGTCTACATGCTGTTCTGCCTTCTCTGGAATCAGAGGCGGCCCGGACCCCAACCAGGAAGCCAGCCTAAGCCAGGCCTGTACCCGACCAGCCAGGTCACCTCGGCACACTCCTCCAGGGGCAGGAGAGTGACAGCCATGTCGCCTACCATCGGTAGGCTCTCAGCTGGACACTGCCAGACTCTGCTGAGCCAGCCCACAGTGGATCTCATGCTGAAGAGGCAGTAAGACCCAGTGCCTCTCCCTGCTGCCACAGTTGCTCAGAGCCCGGGGCGGGGGTGGGGGGGAGGCTCAGCGATTCGGTTCCTGGGAGGGAGTAGAGAGCACTCTGGCATGCCCGCCCAGCAGGGGCTTCCACATCTCTGGGGGCCACCAGGAAGTGGTCACCCATAACCTTTTAAGGGTCAGGAGCTGGGGGCCAGACCTTCCAGCTATGAGGAACATGGACCTGGGACACAGAAAGACAGGGAGGAGAGCACTGCCCATCAGAGTGGGCCCAGGCTACAGGGCAGCCTCGCATTCCAAGGGGAGCTCTGTGTCCAGCAGGGACAGGAACAGGCCAGAGGCCGTGAGCAGTGTCCCATGGAGAGGCGCAACCAGTCATCCCCGCAGTCAGCACGCTCGAAGGAACCAGAGCCCTTCCCCAGCATAGGAGGAGTTAGAAGGGTGGCAGGACACGTGGCTGTGGGAGGTGTGGGGCGCTCCTGAGAGGCTCCGGCCCCATGAGGACTGCGCTGCTGCCTGGTGACTGGTAGCTAAGGTCCCTCAGGGTGCCCAGGAGGGACCCTGACGCAGGCGGGTACCGGGGCTGGGCAGCGCCCTCAGGCTGCCTGGGGCATTTCTCAATGGGGTGACTGATCTCTCAGATCACACTGGCTGCCCCTGTGGCCTACCTGCTGGCACCCCGACACCCATACACACCCTGGCACACAGCCACATGCCCTTAGACATACACACGTGTGTGCACACCCACACACACATTGTACCCACACGCACATGCACACACGGATGCCAGCGAGTGGCCAAGCACTTCACATAGCTGTTCACTAGCTCCTGATGGTTCTTCAGGTAAGGCCTAGGGGAGAGAGGCCGCGCCCAGGGTGTCGAGGCCAGGCTAATGTCCTGGGGTCAGCAACCAGCCCTGGAGAACGCAGGGCAAGAGTCCTGCATGGTGACAGCACCAGGCGCTGCCCCACACAGATGGGGACAGGGAGACACAGACACCCACAGGCGGATGGAGGCAGCCCGAGCCCCTGTCTGCACAAAGCTGTGTGTGCAGGGTCCCTGAGAGGCGGCAGGGGTGGAGGGTTCAGAGCCCTGCAGCAGCTTCTCCTCCCTGTGAACAAGGGCCAGTGCTCACGGGCTGGAGGCCGCTAACCTCTCAGCCGTTTCCTGCGGCTGAGACAGAGAGGCCTGAGTGCTTGGAGCGGCCCGATGTGGGGCTGGGGCTCCAAGACTTCTCGCTGGGGGATGGGAGAGCCGTCCCCTGCCCATCAGCCCTGTGACCTCCTCCCCCGCATCCAGCCAGGCTGCTGGCAGGTTTGGTGCTGGGCCGAGCCCAGGGGGCACTGAGGGCAGTGATCTGGGACAGCAAGAGGATCCTGGAAGGGCCCCACGGTGAGAGGCCATGACCCCTCCACCTGAGCCCTGAACAAACAACGGGAACACCTGCCTGCCTGCAGTGACGGGCCCAGGCTGAGGAGGGGCAGGCATGCCACGTCCTGGTGTCTGTGGCATCCAGGGCCAGCCTCTTGGGAGGCAACCTGGCCCTGGGCCCTGGGCCCTGTGCTCCAAGAAGGAGCAGAGGCTCCTGCCACACCTACCGGATGCACCCAGTCCGCTGCTTCGGGGCGGCGGGCAAGTTAGGGTCCCCGTGAAGCTGGGGAGCCCACAGGCCTCCCCCGCCCTGGGCTCACAGGAGCAGAGCCAGCGGCGCGCCCACGTGTGCAGGCTGTGAAGGCTCCCTCACAGCACACACCGGGGTGCTGCCGGCATTATCTCCTGCATTTTAGAGTCCCTTTCACCTGGGACCTGGACGCTTTGTGGCCGGCTCAAGCTGGTGTGGAGAGGTCAGCCTCCCAGCTGGCACAGAGCAAACTGGAAACATGGGAATACATGGTCGAAGGACTCAGCACTACCCAAGCCCCTGCTGGATGGGACCACCAGGAGAGCCCCCTTCGCTCTGGAGGGAGCAGCACCCCTGTGCTCCATGGCCTCCTGCACCACAGCCCCAGATATCCTGTGCCTGACACTTGGGCCCTCGCTGCTCACGCTTCGCCAGGAACCCGGGTCGTTGGCAGATGTCAGCTGGGGACAGTGAGCGGGGTGTGAGTGAGACCAAGACTCCCACATGCACTCGGGGTGCAGCTTCCTGCTGTGTCTGGAGGATAGGGGCGGGGGCACGCGGGTCATCAGGTAGAGCCACATGTCGTTCCTGGCTTGAGCTAGCGTTGAACTTCGGGAAAGTGCTGGGTGAGCAGCTGGGTGAGCCAGGCTGGAGGCCTGTGCAGGTGAGGAGACCACTGGGCACCAGGGTCTAGGCCAGAGCCTCCTGGGGGTGGGGATGCAAGCCCCCCAGGCCCGCCTTCCTGCTCTCCCTCCGGCCCTGTCCTGTCCCCAAGAGGCAGAGTTCTCAGAACCGGG
>NW_004524689.1:1747605-1749868 GCF_000260255.1 Octodon degus
AGGGTGTCAGTGGTGGCATGGCCAGCGGCCAGCAGGGCTGGGGAACGGGGCCGGGCTGCGACTGCACTCCCTGCACCTTGCTGCCTGCCTCCAGCTACCCGAGCGCCCCCGTGCAGAAGAGCAGCACACGCCTCGCCTGCTGGGACAGTCTCCAAGGATGCTAGCCCGTCCCGGGCAGGGCAGGGCAGGGCAGGGCTGGGGCGCCACGCTGAGCCTGTGGCCTGCAGGCTGAAGCCACCCCAGCCTCCGCTGCAGACGCTGAGCGTGAGGGGTCGCATCTCCCCGGATGGTGCAGCCCCTCCTGGGAGCTGGAACTGCAGGCGTTTGCTTGGAAGCCGGGCCAGCGCCACACCGCACCACATCCTTGCCTAAGCCAGCACTTGTTTTTAATGAAAACCTGGTGCTGCTGCCGGGTGCAGCCTGCGGCCGAGCTGCTCTCTTTTGCTTTTGCTTCCTTGGCCCGACCCAGACCCCTCTTCCCTGTCAGGGCGCATGATCTGCCAGCACTGGAATTTTAAACAGGGGGCGTCTGACATCGATCATCTCGTGCTGACCCCCTGACATTTCCTTACCTCTTTTGCTTTTATCCAACATCATTTTCAAAATTAAAAATCATAAATTTTTAATTTTGTCGGTTCAGATGGTAGCCTCCAACGATTAGGCACAATTTTCTCTTTGAAAATGAGAAGGGGAGGTTAGGGGACTAGTTGTAGCATTTCTTAACCAGTTGACAAAAGACTTTCAAAATGTATCAAATTTGTTTTGATTCAGAAAAAGTGTCACATGTTGCCGGGTGCTCTCAGGAACCAACTGATCCTCTTTTGGGAGAACAAAATGTTTGAATTTGGCGGCACCTTCGCCATAAAGAACCAGTGGTCAGAATGCACATACCAATCCTTTTTAATCAGATACAACTCTTTATCAGAAGAAGGCCTGACGAACGCTGACAAATGAACTAAGGACAAACAATTTGTATTTTTACAAGCTGCACACCTAACAAAGGAACAAGTCCATGAGCTGCTGGAAAAGAAGCAGAGTGTACGGCAACAAAATAATAAAGATTTGGGCACAAATAAAATTTGGCAATACATGGGACAGGATTGCAGCCAATCCCAGGGCAGCCCATTCCCCGAGCCTGCCCAGGGTGGCCAGCCCGTAGCCACTGTCCCCTTGCTCCTGCCCAGTTCTGAGGACACAGTCCTCAACACAGGCCAGGCGAAGGCTGCACGTAGGAAGCAGACATGAAACCCCCATGCTGGTCCCACAGAGCCATCCCCGCTGGGTCTGGGAGTTGCTTTCTCAACACCAAACACTCACTCTGTGGCCAGCCTTGGGGCTCTGGTGTCAGCTTTCTACAGAGGGACACGGCGCGTGGTTGCAGGCTGAGCGAGCAGTTTGTGACACTCCCACGGTCCCGGAGGCCTACAGACAGCACGGAGCCCAGCAAACCTCACAGATGCTGAGAGACCCGAGAAAAGCCCCGGGATCACCTTGAGGCCCGCGTCCTGACCAGCAGGACAGGCGACAGGCAGGCGGGGGTGCTGGGTGAGTGTGGCGTCCCTTTAGAGAAACTCAGACTCCACCTGGCTCGGGCTCCTAGGTGACAGAGGCCTCAGCCGTTCCTGCCCTTCGCGGTGCAAGCCTTGTGAACTCAGAGGTCCGGGGTGATGAAAGCGTGGGCTTCGTTTTTTAAGAAAGGTGCAGGGAAAGACATTTGTCCAGTTTTATTCCCACGAGCCTTGCCAACAACTCCAGCTTCTTAGAGGAGTCAAGCAAGAGGAAGAACGACAAAGTTGGGTGGGAGTGCGTTTGACGGACTGAAAGAATCCTGGGTCCGGGAGGAGATGCGCTCCCCGCCCCCCACCTGCACCCCTGGACGCTGAGGCTGCAGTCTGCTCCTCTTGGGCACTCTGGGCATATATGGCGTAATGAAAATGCGAACAATTCTCAAACTGAGTAGGAATGAACCGTGTGAGAGCCCTGTAGGCCAGAGTAGTGTCTGCCCTTGACAACTGATCTGACGTTTATGGAAACGCCCCAGGAACCCCCACGAGGCCCCATCCGCATGCAGTAGGCACTGCCGGTGTCGCGGGCTCCTCAGCGTGTGTGGGGCGCCGGTCCTGTGCAGAGCCGGCTTTCCTCTGGCAGCCTCTCTCTGCCTCTCGTGGAGAGCGGGGCCACCTGCTCACCCTCAGGCGGGCTCCTCTGCCTCCAAGGAACTCCTCTTTTTGCCTGGAACATGGTGAAAGAGGAGGACAGTCCG
>NW_004524689.1:1749968-1754805 GCF_000260255.1 Octodon degus
AGAGCAAACGGGAAACATGGGAATACATGGTCGAAGGACTCAGCACTACCCAAGCCCCTGCTGGATGGGACCACCAGGAGAGCCCCCTTCGCTCTGGAGGGAGCAGCACCCCTGTGCTCCGTGGCCTCCTGCACCACAGCCCCAGATATCCTGTGCCTGACACTTGGGCCCTCGCTGCTCACGCTTCGCCAGGAACCCGGGTCGTTGGCAGATGTCAGCTGGGGACAGTGAGCGGGGTGTGAGTGAGACCAAGACTCCCACATGCACTCGGGGTGCAGCTTCCTGCTGTGTCTGGAGGATAGGGGCGGGGGCACGCGGGTCATCAGGTAGAGCCACATGTCGTTCCTGGCTTGAGCTAGCGTTGAACTTCGGGAAAGTGCTGGGTGAGCAGCTGGGTGAGCCAGGCTGGAGGCCTGTGCAGGTGAGGAGATCACTGGGCACCAGGGTCTAGGCCAGAGCCTCCTGGGGGTGGGGATGCAAGCCCCCCAGGCCCGCCTTCCTGCTCTCCCTCCGGCCCTGTCCTGTCCCCAAGAGGCAGAGTTCTCAGAACCGGGCTGTGCAGCCTCCACGGGGTCCAGTGGAGCTGGGCGGGGGCATTTCCACTCAGACTCGGTATGAAAGGCAGGTATTGCCACAGAGGCTGCCCACAGGCTCCTGGCACCTAGCAGCACAGGCGGGAGGCAGTAAGCAGGAGGCAGGACCCCAGCAATAGCCAGCAGGCCAGGCCTTCTCGAGAGCTCTTCTCAGAGGTGGGAGCACAGGGCAGATTAGAAACAGCCCTGAGAAGCTGCCATCTGCCTGCACATCACTGCTGCACTCAAAAGACAACAGCAAGAACAAAGGAAAGCCAAGCCCTGGCGAGCTCTGGAGGCCAGGGCGGGCGTGGTGTGAAGGCCGGGCACTCGCATGTCCATGGGCATCCGACTGAAACTTTCCAGGGCTCAGGGAATGGCCTGGGTTTCCTCCTTCGGGACGACGTGCAGGCCGAGAGTGTGCACACACAGCACAAGATGTATTCTTAGAGACACACGCACACGGACACAGCCTCCACGCAGCTGTGTGCCCCAGTGACACCTTTACCTTCAAAAGCCTTTGTTCTAGCCAGCACCCAGCCGTCCTTGCAGAGGGCCCTGTGCTCAAACGCGGTGGCCTCAGCTTCTCACACCTGGGCCGGCGCCGCTGGGGAGGTTTTGCCTTGCCGGAGACTCCCTCAGTGCCTGGGCAGGGCAGTGGTCTGCTCGGTGAGAAGAGGCTGCGCTGCCTTCCGCTTCTCTGCCTACTGGCAGAGCTCTGGGCTCGGGCGTCTGGGGTCCTGGCCACACTGGTGCCTGGGGCTGGCTGGGTCCTGCGTCCACGTGCTGCCGTCCCAGGAGCCTGCAGGCCCTCTGACCGTTGCTGTGCTTCTGCCCGCCAGATCTCCGAGGACCTGGGCAGTGAGAAGTTCTGTGTGGAAGCTGGCCAGGCAGGGGCCGGCAGCTGGCTGAAGTACATCCGCACGGCCTGCTCCTGCGACGACCAAAACCTCACCATGTGTCAGATCAACGAGCAGGTAGGTGCAGCCTGGACGCCGGCGTCTGCCCCTCAGTGTTGGCCCTGCGACATGGCGCCAATGTGAGGGGCTGCAGAGCCTCTGCCAGGGTCCTCTGCCAAGTGCCGCGCTGCCATGGGGGACCGCTTGACGCTTGGCCTGCCCTGGCTTTCCGGGGAGCTCAGCTACCTGGGACCACTCCGTAGAAGCCGTGGGGCAGCCACGCCGAGGCCCACAGAGCTTGCTGCTGAAAGATGATGCTTCTGAAAAGAAGCCCAGTTGGAGGCAGCAGGCGGGATCCCTGAGCCCCAGGCCAGCCTCCCCTGCAAATGCTGCTAGAGGTGAGGCGCGGAGCAAATGTGCCAGACCCCCGGCACAGGGCTCAGCCAGCAGGAGAGCCGCTCAGGGGTGTTCTTGCCCAGGCCAGGCTGGCACGCGGCCCCACTGCCTGGAGTCTCCAGGAGTAGGCAGGGCCTTGTCTCGGCACCGGGTCCCGGCCACTACAGCCCCCCAGGAGTCTCCCCAGCATGGGCTCTGAGTCCAGCTCAGGATCTGTTAGGACCAGGGCCCCCTTCCACCCTGTTCCCAGCTCCCAAGGCTCATGACCCCCACTGGCTCCCCGGCTCTAAGGCTTATCACAGCCCCCCAGGCTGCCCCAAGACATCTGACTCTGGAGGTCGGCCCCACTCTAGCCATGCCCCAGTGGTGGCTTTTACCCTGTGAACCCTGGGCTCTGGGTCCTTCTGGGATGCTGAGACCCGCAGCCCCTTCTGCTTTTTTTTTTTTTTTTCGGAACTAGGAATTAAACTCAGGCCCTTGTACTTGCCAGGCAAGTGCTTATTCTACTGAGCCATCTCCCCAGCCCCATTCCAGCCCCTTCTGGAGGGCTGTTTGATTTTGCCTATACCTTAGGGCTATGTGTGCGATTTTGTTCACAAGGAATGGATTTGCTTGCTATAAAGAATGTTTGAGAAGCATATGTCCCCAAGGCTCTGTCTGCAGGAGCCACAAAAGCTGCTAAGGGTAGCTGAAGCCTTTGACGTTAGAGAAATATTTGTCGTTTACAAGTTCCACAAATGAGCCCCAGAAAGCCCAGCTGTGCCTCCCACTTGGGACACGGGACACTGGCCCGCTCCGGGCAGGGCACAGATCTGCCTTCTGTGGGCTTCAGTTAGAACCAAAATTCTTGAGGAAAAAAAAAAAACCAAACTAACAAACAAAAACCACTTCTGGTTGAAAAATTAGACCACAGAAGAAGAATTAAAGGAAAAGGAAAAATTTAAACATTAAAGCAAAACTAAAAAAAAAAAAAAAAAAAACCAATAACAACAACAACAAAACCCTGCTTCCAAATAAATGCAAGTGAGCGCGCCAAATCCTAATCACTAGACTACCAGGGAGCGTCTCCAAACGCAAGTGAAATCCAGCAAAGGAATGAAGGTTGAAGGCACACAGTGCTCCGGAACAAAGCCTGCTGGGAGTCTGCGCTTGGCCTGCCTGAGCGGCCGGAACTACGGGAGGGCAGGCAGGGCCAACCAGGGCGGCCTCGGTGAGATGCAAGGCAAGGGGCGGACGAGGGGTTTTATTTAGGAAGTAAAAGCTCTGAGGCGTCTAAGCTAAGCCGAAGCAAGCAAGGAGGACGGCACCTTTGCGAGGCAAGCTTTTCAAACAGAAGTCACCTGCCCAGGAAAAGCCTGTCTTTGGGTGGGTGTAGCGGCAACAGGTTAAGCCTGCCTGAGCTGCGGCAAGACCTTCCCTCAGCAGGAGAGGGGAAGAGAGAAGTTTGTGGAAGTCTTTGTTTTCTTGTGGATGTTTTGGGGGAGCTTTTACTTGAGCCCCACCTGAGGTCCAACAGGCGGGGGGGGGGTGCCTTACAAGCTATCTGTGTGATGTCGGGACCGGAGGGTGGAAATCCCCGTGCCGGGAGGGCGAGAGGCAGCCCGGCTCCCGAGCTCCCTTCTGCTTGGCCCCATGTGTCCGCCATGGCCCACTCCGAGGGCCACACTTACAGAGGAGTGTGCGGCCTCTGGACTGTCACCTGCCGGCCCCTCTCCCTCACAGCCTTGTCGGTCACTCTCTCTGGTTTTGGCTCATGGACTCAGTGATGTCCCCCAAAGGAACTCGGGGTGCACATCTAAGCAAATGCAACCCCCGAAAGCTCCACAGCAGAGGGAAGGGCCTGAGCAGAGGGAGAGAGGAGCCCCACCCTGGGGGCAGCCCCTCACACCTGGCAGGACACAGGTACCTCCCCAGATGCCTGCCAGTGTCCCCTAGAGCTGCGCGTCTGAACCTGACAAAGCCACATGGCAGCAGCTTCTGAAGTCCAGGCAGAAGGGCGCAGAGGGGTGCAGGCCCCTCCGATCCAGCCCCACTCCCAGCTCAGAATTTCAGCTATCTGAGGAAACAGCAGTTCGCAGGATGTGTCTGTCTGCCTTCAAACAGTAACAGTCGTACTTTAATAACACGAGGAGCCGCTCTCAGAAGCCCACAGGCTCTCGGTGCCCAGCGGTTGCCAGAACAAAGTAGCTTTCAGAGCTGCCTTTCGGAAAGGGAATGGAGACAGGCTTGTGCTCCTTGCTCGGTGGCCTCCGGGAGGCAAGTGGCTCTCTCGGGACGGCCGCGGCCTCAGCACAAAGCACTTCCGCTTCCCGGTCCCGACCGGGCAGGCACACAAGCTGCTTTGACTCTCTGCGGGGCTAAATAAAAACTGTCCTCAAATACTACTAATAAAAAATATTTTTGAAGACAGAATTCTCTTTCCAAGACAGAGCTTCCTTGGAAAGGAAATATCATACGATATTAATGGGGTTTCTCAGATTTCTGGGATCCCAAGGGCTTCCGCAAGGATTTCCGGGTAGCTGTGGGCACCGCACACCCACCATGTGCACACACGTGCACAGACACACACAGGCTTGTACCTGCATGCACACACATGCATGTGCACACGTACGCACACGTGCGGGTGAGCAACCTGTCTCACACAAAGACACACTTCAGTGGACGAGCTCCGGCTCTCCTACGGCACGCCCGCACGCCCGCACACCGCCTCCGCTGCAGCACGGGCGCAGCGGCACAGGGTGGCGTCAGAGTATCGATGCACACAGAAAAGTGTTGACCTTGCCCAGGGTGTTCAGCAGGGAAAATCCTGAGCCAGAAAAGCCTGAGCCTGGATTTGAAGTCCGAGACCCATGAGCTCAGTTCCAGCTCCCCAGAGGGTGACAGGGCCAGAGAGACAGCTCTGTGGCACAGTGCCTGCCTGGCAAAGCAAGGTCCTGAGTTTGATTCTCAAAAAATAATTAAATAAATAAA
>NW_004524689.1:1754905-1756120 GCF_000260255.1 Octodon degus
ATATATATATATATATAAAGGAATTCAATTCCCCTGAGAGGAGCTGGGCAGAAGAGGCTCTCGGCTTCCTCAGACATTTGAAAGCCACACCTGTGGGACAGTAAGCCTCCCGCACACAGAAGCGAGGCCACGGATAGGAAGATGAGATGGCACGTGGACTTCAGTGTGACCAAGAACCTGCTGCTTGTAGCGAGCCGCTCACATGCAAACTCAGACACCTGGCCTGCCACGCCTGTGTCCTCAGAGAGACCCACAATGGGACACGAAGGAGGCTGAGGACCCGGGCCACAGAAGCAGTGCCACACACCTGCTCCGGCTCCGTGCAGCCCACAGCTGCCTGGGCCCTGCTCGCCAGCCGCTGCCCCTGCCCAGCCTCGCCCACTGACCTGCCTCCACCCAGACGAAAGTGGCTGCTTGCTCCTGTGCAGCCACTGGAGCTGGGAGCAGGACATGAGCTAAAGGATGGACCGGAGTGGGCACTGAGGGGCTCAGTGCCGCCCACCACCCTTCCTGGACACCTCCCTCCAGCACACCGCCTCTTGGCTCTCAGGCATGAGGGATGCAGGGCAGCTGGCACAGCAGGGCCTGCCAGCCTCTGCACCCCACTGTCTTGGGCTCCAGTCCCAAGACCTCAGCGCCCCCACAGCCGTGGGGCTGCAGGAAAGTCCTCGCTGGTGCTGGCTCCTTGCTCCTTGCCCTGCCAGGCATGAGATCCTCCTCCTGATTCTGACAGCTTTCCGTCCAAGGGACCTCATGAGGAGGGACTGAGTCTATCCCTCATACCCCCACAGCCCTCCCTATGGCAGGACAGCAGAGCCAGGTGGCGGCAGCAGCCACGCTGGGACATAATTTTCTCCCAGGCCTGGCCCTGTCACCTAAAAGCTGACTTTGCTTTCCATCCATAGAGAGCAGCCCCTAGCTAGGGGCTCACAGGCCCTTCCGTGGCCAGTGATACCCCACTTCCAAACCCAAAAGCTCTTGGGTGGCCCATCCAGTAGGTACAAAATGTCCGCACAGACAGAGGGGCAGGTCTCCATCCCCAGGTGCTGGGGCGTCGGATCAGCTGGAGCCCCGCGTACACCGGGCACGTCGGCCCTTGATGCCCTTCAGTCCTGCTGAGCCTGAAGGCAGGGAGTCACCCGAGTCCTGAGTTTGCTCTGGGCGCCTCCGGCTGCGCTGTCCTGCCACCAGGCGGGGCGGCCAGGTCGCCCTGGG
>NW_004524689.1:1758065-1809339 GCF_000260255.1 Octodon degus
AGCTTCTTAGAGGAGTCAAGCAAGAGGAAGAACGACAAAGTTGGGTGGGAGTGCGTTTGACGGACTGAAAGAATCCTGGGTCCGGGAGGAGATGCGCTCCCCGCCCCCCACCTGCACCCCTGGACGCTGAGGCTGCAGTCTGCTCCTCTTGGGCACTCTGGGCATATATGGCGTAATGAAAATGCGAACAATTCTCAAACTGAGTAGGAATGAACCGTGTGAGAGCCCTGTAGGCCAGAGTAGTGTCTGCCCTTGACAACTGATCTGACGTTTATGGAAACGCCCCAGGAACCCCCACGAGGCCCCATCCGCATGCAGTAGGCACTGCCGGTGTCGCGGGCTCCTCAGCGTGTGTGGGGCGCCGGTCCTGTGCGGAGCCGGCTTTCCTCTGGCAGCCTCTCTCTGCCTCTCGTGGAGAGCGGGGCCACCTGCTCACCCTCAGGCGGGCTCCTCTGCCTCCAAGGAACTCCTCTTTTTGCCTGGAACATGGTGAAAGAGGAGGAGGACAGTCCGGGGTGTGCCGAGCTCAGTCATAAAGCCAAGGACCTCTGTTCTGTGATTTCCGCCCAAGTTCAGCACAGCCGCTGCCTCCTCGGACCACAGCCGAGGAGGCAGCGGGGCTCAGCAGCAGGCCCTGTCCACTTGGCATCGTTAGTTTTTAAGAGCCATTTAGAGCCGACATTTATTGGTGCTAGTGGTCTTGGCTGTTGCCAAGAGGTTCTTGCCCTCAGATCCCGGCAAGGAGGACTCCAGGATGCACCTGGGGCTCCAGGCTGGCAGAAGGCAGCCTCTGGGGTTCTTCTTCCTGGACACTCCCTCCCTTCTTGGGAAAGTTCAGCCCTGCTGGCAGCTGGGGGTCACAGTGAAGCCAGCAGGAGGCGTGAGGGCACTGGTCGTCTACAGCGATTGTTCCCACCGCCCTGGAGCTGCGAGCCACCCAGCCCCTCTGGCCTGGTCCTGCTGGCCTTTGTCCTAGGAGTCCAGGCTGGGCTTTCCTGGGATCCTGCCACAAACCCTTTCAGGCCTTTTGGATCCGCGCACTAGGGGCCTTCAGCGAGGCAGGGCCTGTCACCCTGCGGACCCCTCCCATGGAGCGCCCACCTCTCCCTGGGCCCTGAGATTGGCACTGATAGTGATCCGTTCTGTCCCGGCTCAAAGTCTCTTCAGCTAGGGCTGCTGTTCTGTATCCCCTTGTGCACCCCACAGGTGCCCTGAGAGGAACGAGGGTGCCCCAAGGGCAGATGAGCTCAGGGAGCGAAAGGACGCACTGGGAGGGGCGAGGGTTCCTGGGGGAAGGAGACTGGGGGGGGGGCCTGTGCTCTAGGCACCCCCAGGGTCAAGGTCCCCATGCCTCCTGTTCTTGAGCCTGGGAGGCCCAAGAGCTGAGAATGGAGGGCTGGGATCCTGGGGTCCCTGCACCACTCAGAGGGGATGGAGTGAGGCAGTTTGGGCGCGTGGGCACCAGCCGTACCTGCAGCCCAGAGAGAAGAAGGTAGGGGAGGGGCATGGTGGCACTGGGTGGGGTCCCAGGAGATACCCAGGAGGGCAGCAGTGGCCCAATGCCAGGATCGCCAGGCCAGTTGGATGTTGGGCCTCGCCAGTGGTGATCAGGTGACCCTAAACCCAGGCTGAGAGCCACCCTGCCCTAGCCCTCCACCCTGTCCTGCTCTGGACCACGTCGAGCCATCGGAAGCAAATGCACTGGTTCCCACTGAGCCTGCGTGGCCCTGCAGTTCCCAGGGCCTGGTCCCCAGCCCCCAGTGGTTCTTGCCACTGTGCTGAGGGTCTAGTTCTTATTCTGAAATGTAGGTCAAGGTCCTGGGATGGTGGCCCGCAAGCTCTGGGGCCCGCTGCAGTGTCCGTGGTGTGCCTGTGGGAAGCTCACGGTGCCACTCTGCCTATCAGAGTCCACAGTTGGGGTGGCAGCCACTTGGGGCTCAGTTCGGCCCCCACTTGGAGCAAGTCAGACTCCAGGGCTTCTCCCTTGGGAGGATTCAGCCCCAGCTGGCCTGGGGGTCCGCACCACCTTTGGAGCCATCGCCCCTGTATCCAGGCCAAACTGTCTTCTTGGAGAATATCCCTCCCTCTGCTGGCCCCTTCCTTCCCAGCCCCTGCTTCATGAGGACAATGCAGAAGAGTCAGCGGGCCTGGCCTCCGTCCAGCCCCAACGATCCTGGGCCAGCTGTGGGCTGCTGGGAGCTGCCTGGCTCCTGGCCTCAGGATGGAGCCCCATGCGCCCACCTGACCCTGGCAGCTGATGTCCCCAAGCGCCCACTACCTCCAGCCTGTGGGGCAGGTGCTGCTCAGCCGTGCCCAGCATGGCCAGTGTTGCTGGTGTCTGCTGAGGCTGAGCCTCACAGGGCCCTAGGAAGCCCGTTCTTCCCGAGGCCCAGCTTGCAGCGCCCAGGGATGTGGACTCCCTTCTGAGCTGCCAGCTTCCTCCTTTGCAGTCAGCGTTTCAGCACCTCCCAGGGACATCTGATTCAGAGGACAAGGTGGTGCCACTGAGTGGGGGCCTATGCCAGCCCGTGCCAGCCTGCCCTTGGCACAGGGCACCCACTCAGCTGCGTTGATGAGAAAGGCGGAAAGGCAGCCTAGGTCCCAGTGGCAGGTCCTCCTGCCGGGGGTGGCTCCCAGGACACTCAGGAAGGGACGCCGACCCTGACCTCTGCCTGTTTAATTCTGTGCCCTCTCTGTCAATAGCCCAGAACAGGATGGGACCAATTACAAGGGGCTCCGGTCCTTCTGAGCGTGTGCTGCAGAACTTCCGAGGGGAACCTCTTAGTGGCAATTAGAAGCCGGGTCAAGTGGCCCGCAGCCCGGCCTCCCCGACGCGCGCCAAGTGCCTCTGCAGACGGGGACCAGCAGGGCTGGCCTGACCTGCTCCGGTCTCTCGTCCTAGGTTTATTACAGAGTCATTAAAGACATCGAGCCGGGCGAGGAGCTGCTGGTGCACTTGAAGGAAGGCGCCTACTCGCTGCGCGCAGTGCCACCTGGCCTAGACGGTAAGGCCCCGCCCACCCGCCGCCTGTCACCTCGCACAGGACTTGGGGACGGGCACCCGAGCAGCTGCCCCCAGACCCGGGCATAGACAAAGTGCCCACCGACTTGTGTCTCCTTCCTTGGGACCCCAGAGCTGTGACCTGAGTTTGAAGCGTGGATCGGGTCATGCTGGAGGATGTCTCTAGTAGTGCGGGAGCTCCGGGTGAACTTTCTAAGCTATGTCATCATTGTCATTACCAGCTTTGCTCAGTACCAAAAAGCAAGAGGGGAGGAGAATGGGAAAGAGCGGAGTCTGGGGCCTGGCAGCCTGGGTGCCGCGGCCCTGTGTGGTGGGGAAGCTCCCTCTCCTGTAAGAGAGGCGGGTGCTGGACATGTCTCTGAAAGCAACCCCCGTCGGCAGGTAGAAGCCAGGAGACGTGCTGGAGGGAATTTCACTGGGTGGGAGGCAGTTTAGGGTTGGGCCCGGCCTGGTGGTGGGCTGGAACTGTTCTGGGGACAGCTCAGAGAGACCTTGGCTGGAATCCCTAAACTCTTCCTGGCCTTAGAGAGCTCCAGAATCTCCTTGCGATGCCTGCCTGTCAGGCTGGGACCATGAGTCCCTTTCTGTCCATCCACGCCCAAGGACCTCTGAGACACGCTTGAGAAAGCACCAGCCTTACACAAAGCAGGGGCTGGGCTCTCTCTCTCTCTCTCTCTCTCTCTCTCTCTCTCTCTCTCTCTCAGTAGTGGGCACTGGTTGAACCCAGGGCCTTCACTCTGAGCTTCATCCCCAGCCAGTTATTTTATTTTGGATTTTCAGACAGGGCCTCACTAAGTCACTGCATTGCACAGGCTGGCCTCAAACTTGTGATCTTCCTGCCTCAGCCTTCCTGAGTCTGGGATTACAGGCCAGTGCCACCACAGCTAGACTTGGAGTTTTGAAACACAGGCGTGGGCTCCTTCCTCACATGGTGAAGCACAGGGTCCTGGACCTGGGGGGTGAAGGAAGGCAGCTCCAGGGCTCATGTGTGACCACCCTTCCTTTGCTGAGACCCTACCGGTGGACAGAGAAGCCCTTCTCCTTTGAGCTGTCCCCAGAACAGTTCCTGCTCACGCCAGAGAGAAAGGGACACAGAGTCTGCCCTGCCCGCTGACACACAGGCTTAATGATTAACACCATCTCCCCGAGAGCCACTCTGATTCCTCAGGGCGGGGTCACAGCTGCGCAGGGAGCAGGCAGGAGGGTGCTGAGCCCAGGCCCAGAGAACCCTGCCTCAGTTTACAGCAGCCAGAGCCCCTCCCCCACGCAACAGCGGTTCGCGGCCCTGAGCTGTCAAGGAAATCAGCACAGAAGGACAATGTCACCAGCTGGGCCCTGTCTGTCCTTTTCTGCTAAAGCGTGGTTTTCATTAGGCTGTTGAGAAAAGAAAAATAAATTGCCAAAACCTGGGTAGTGAGAGAGGGGTCTCATTTTCCTTAAAATAATTGTTGAAAAGACCTGTGAGTCTTGGAGAACACGCGAGACTCCAGAAGATAAATCTGCTTAACTTAAAGAGAGTGTTCGGCTGTGGGGTTTCATTTGTACAATGAAATTTCTTTCTTCAAAAGGTTTTTAAAAACCTCAATTCCTGCTCCCCACAGGCCCCAACCCCCAGTACTAAATAACCTGGGTCTCCATTTTCCTAATAATCTATCAAACGCTCGTGGGCTAATTGCTTCCCATAATAGTCCAACATCAAATATTTGACTTTTCTTCCCTCGGCTGTCAAGGTCGCTTCTTTGACTCCAAGCGACCACCCCACCCCCAGCTAAACTCTGAATTGCGCAGAAAGAAAATGCAAAAGCGCTCCTCACTAAGATAATTATCATAAAAAAATCTTTTCCACCGGCCCCAGCTAAATGCAGCCGGCCCCTTATCCCTGCAGGAATTTGGAGTAGCTCTTGAGCTCTTTTGAGGTTGGAGTTAAAGATTAGCATGTAGATGCTGGATAATTGTGAACCCCTCGGTTCGCAAAGCCATTAGGCACTGATTTATTTTTCTGTTATGTTCCTGCTCGGCCGTGAAAGTTGCTGCTGGAACTTAAGCTAGACAAGCCAGGGCCAGCTTTGACAGGCAAGACGCAGGCTGCTGCGGCGTGGTGTGCTTTGGGTCGCGTGGGAGGTGGGACTTCCGCCCTGGCCTGCAACCCTGGCCATATCTGCATCCAGAGGGTTCAGTTTCCAGCGAATCGCTCTTTTGTGTGTTTGTGGGGTGAAGGGGACTCGAGGGGGACCACATCCAGGCAGCCGGGGAAAGGGAGCCCCACAGAGCTGTGGCTCTGTTAGAAGCACCATCCCAGAGCCAGCACTCTTGGAAGCTGAGGCAGGAGGGTCACATGCTCAAGCCCAGCCCAGCCTGGGCAACTCAGCAAGGTCACATCTCAAAATAAAAAAGGGCGCGCGGGGTGATGGTGGGGAGGTGTTTGGTTGAGAACGCCCTGGGTTTAGTCTCTAGTACCAAAACCCAAAACGTGGCCCAGCTGCTGCGCCCGTGGCTGAGAAAGGGAAGCCACATGAGCCCCTCCCCCGGCTGTCTTTGGGGAGAAAATGAAGGAACGTCTGCCTTCACACTGGCTTCTGTTTCAAAAGCCGCAAACAACTTATTTTACTGTGCAGAAAGCCAAGAGGACGCCAGGGCTGTGGGAGCCCAGAAGATGTCGAGTGACATGGCCAGGCACCCAGATGTGGTGTCAGGGTGACAGCAGGCCCGGGCGAGCAAGGCCACCCTCTCTGCCTGCGTGGAGCTGGGAGACCCAGCTACCCAGCACCTGCGTGGCAAAGCTTAGGCAGGGCATGTCCCCTGCCCTGACCCTCCACGGAGGGCTGGAGCCCAAGGAGGAAGAGGGCATGATTGTCACCAAGGTCAGCACTGTCCTGGGCTGCCTCCCACCAGGGCAGCAGCTGGAATTGTTCTGAGTGTTATTTCCAGTGCCAAAAGTTTTATTTTAAATCTTAATTCCAAATCAGAAGGAAAGAAATAGTTGATAGATAGAAGCGGCATTTCTTTTTTTCTTTTTCTTCTTTTCTGCATTTAGAACAGGGTCTACAGGGCCTCGCTACATAGATCAGACTCATAGTGACTCTCCTGTTTTCAGCCTCCCGAGCGCAGGGATCACAGGCAAGCACCGCCATCCCAGTCTCGGTTGCCGTCCCAGTGCACCCCCGGGGTGGGGCCAGCGTGGCACGTCGGGGGTCAAATCCCAACTCCGATAACTTTTAGTTGGGCCCCGAAAAGGCCCAACAGGAAGGGGCCTTTCCGATTCACTCAGTGCTGGTTGGGCTCTGCAGCCCACGGGAGCAGCTCACTGGGCCCAGAGGGCCCAGAGGGCCCAGTGTGAGCGGCACTTTGTGCTCAGACCCCCAGGACTGTCCCTCAAATGCAAGTCTAAGCCTCTGATGACAAGGGGAGGCGTGGATGGGGAATGGCGAGCACCCCACATGCTCACAGGACTGTATTGTGTACCAGTAACACAAGCCTGGTGTGACACAACGCTCGGCCTCTCCCCTGGATAGGTCCTTCCTCTCCCTGGCTACTGCTGACCTGAGATGAAGTGGGGACACAGGGCCTAACACATGCATGCCCATGAGGAATCCCACGAGCCTCAGAGGCTGGCTTCATGTGCACTATACTCCCCGCAGATTCCTGAAAGAGGTGGCAGGCTGGAACTGGATCGGTAGGCAGCACCCGCAAGCCTGCCCGAGGCCCACTGGCACTCTAGCATGAGCCCGGGGCCCAGAAGGGTTTCCCCACTCAGCTTGTCCAGGGAATACTCTCCTCCCTGGAGACCTTAGGGCAGAGCCCACCTCCCAGCCCCGCCCACCAGAGTTGCAGGTAGAGCTGGGCTTGTTCAACTCTGAGCTGCTGCTGCTGCCTGTTCCTCTGGTCTGGGTGTAACTCTGGTGAGCCACAGAACCCATACGCTGAAATCTGATGGGTGGCGGGTAGCATCTGCTCCTTGGGCTCCATACAGACACCCAGCAGCACTTCTCTGCCACCAGACATCTGCCCCTTTGCCTAAGATGCAGCCAGGCTAGCAAGTGGCACCAGTGTCAGGGTAGGCATGTCCCAGCAGCCCTGCAGTGGCATCTCGAAGCCCAGCCCCAAGGTCCCTGCCTTGAGCATCCATGACTTGGGGCGGGCGCTACAGAGTCCATCAGTAGTGGCACTAAGTGTGGCCCGAGATGGCACCAGAAGAGCAACCCCAGCCTGGGCTCTGGGACGCATCCCATCAGCAGGTGGTGACACTGCCTGGTGACAGCCATGCCGCCAGGCCCTGCACCGTCCATGCCCCAGGTGGCCCCTTCTTCTGTCCAGCGCATCTCCTGTGCCTGCCTCTACCACTGAGCCTCGGTTCAGGCCCTGTCAGCCAACACTCAGCCACAGTTTATTAAGGCTCTGCTCAGTGCCAGGTGTGGGCCAGGCCTGTGTGTGCACACTCATACACACACATTCCCACATGCACCCTTATGCACAGCAAGACACAAACACACTCAGCACACACACCAGTCACCCAGTACACAATCACACATATAGCATGCACACATATGCAGATAGAGCCCCACACGCACATGCATGCATACGGAAATACACACATAAGCACACATGCCAAATCTACATGCTGTGAACACACAACATGTGCCCAGATCGATATATGCCCAGAGCAGTCATACAGACCTACACACATCCATGCACATCCGTATGCATACTCACACAAGCGTGGATGCAGGTGCAAGACGTGCGCACCCACGGGCCCGGCGGGTAGGCAGGGAGCCCACAGCGTGCGCACCCACGGGCCCGGCGGGTAGGCGGAGAGCCCACACCGTGCGCACCCACGGGCCCGGTGGGTAGGCGGGGAGCCCACACCGTGCATACCCATGGGCCTGGCGGGTAGGCGGGGAGCCCACACCGTGCGCACACATTTGTACATGTGCGCACATTCACAGCGCACACTCACGCACAGATTCACCATACTGCCTCTCAGGGCAAGAACTGGGAGCAGGTGTTTTTCTCCAGGCCTGGGCTGGACACAGGGTGCCCTCCAGTGGGGACCCCATGTCAGAGGAAGCCGCTGTGTAGGCAGCCGCAGGCAGGGGAGAGGAGATTCCCCCGCCTCCCCGCCCCCACAGGGATTACAGCTCCAGGCTGATTGTTTGGCTTGGCATTGTGGTCAGGATGCTGCCTTGTAAACTTAATAATAGCCGCCCCCCTTTTAATTTGTTTGACCTTGACAACAATAATTTATTATACGAGTTGGAGCTCTGTCCTCTTTTCTCCTAATTCATAAACAAAGCCCCGGGCCTGGTTTCCTTCTCCACTCCTGGGCAGGAGGCTGCCTGAGGCACGGGAGGGGCCTTGGGGCTCGGCCCCCCGCAGAGAGGAGGCCGGTTCCCGCCCTGCACCTCCTGCGCAGCCGCCCAGGGCCGGGGTGAAGCTGCGAGGAAGGGGCAGGGGCGCGGGGTGGGCGTGGCCCCGTGGGAAGGGAGGCGGCCGGCCGCGGCCCGCTGCCCTCATCACCTCCCCTCTCTGTTTGCAGAGGAGCCCACGTTCCGCTGTCACGAGTGTGACGAGCTCTTCCAGTGCAAGCTGGACCTGCGGCGCCACGAGAAGTACGCGTGCAGCTCAGCGAGGGCCGCGCTGTACGAGGACCTGGGCGACGACGAGCTCAAGCCCGAGGGCCTCGGTGGCGGCGGCGGCAGTGGCAGGGACGGGCGGGCGCACGAGTGCAAGGACTGTGAGCGAATGTTTCCCAACAAGTACAGGTGCGCCCCGGCCGCTGGCACCGCCCCGCCCCATTGGCTGAGATGGCTCGGACCAGCCCCTCCTGTGGCACCTCGGAGCTGCAGGTTCCCGGGGTAACCCCCCCTCTGGACACATGCACGCGACTCCCTCTCAGTCAGTCAGTGAGCCAGCCCAGGAAGGGGTCACCCAGGGTCCCCTTGTCACTGGACCTGGCCCCTGCGCCCCTTCGGCACACTGGGCTGTCTGGGGGCCCGGTCCTATGCTCCAAGGAGCCAGGAACTTCTTCAGGTTCCTGGTTCCTCCAGGACAGAGTCAGAGCAAAACCCCCGCAGGCCACTAACCACCGTGATGGTCAGATTTACCGTCCGTCCCAACCCCGGCCCCCCGGGGCAGCAGACCCTCTGCCCTGAACAGATGACTGAGAAAATTAGCGTGTGGGCAAATTCCCACTGAGCCCAGCGCGGTGAGCACCTCTAAAGAGGGTCCCTGTTTTCTTTACATAAACACATAAATCACAATTAACAACAGGGAAAAGATACACTCTCCAATGCTGGAGAAGCAGGCGTCTCTGCTCTAAATGGATGGCCGGGCCCCGTAATTAACAGGCTGTGATGTATTACTGCTTCACTCATGAAGATTAACGGTCATCCCGGGGACGGGGCGGGGGACTGGCAGGGGTCCCCCGAGAGGAGGGGATTAGAAGCCACTCTTTCAGCCAAGAGAGGCCCCCAGCAGCTGCGCTCCTGGCACATACATTGAAGACCCTCTTCTGCAGCCCTGCTGGCCTCTTCCATGTGCCCGGCTCCCCTGACAGGCACCCCAAAGTCACTCAGAAAGCTGGGCTTCCAGGCTTCCCCACCTTTCTGGGGCTTGTGGCAGTGCTGAAGTTCCTGGACCCCTTTGTTTCTAGACCCAAGGGTGACCTCAAATTTGGGGTCACTCAGCAGGGCGGCCAGAGCGTCGGGGGCTATGGGGAACCTTGCCTCTGGCTGGGCCCAAAGGACTGTCCAGGATGAGCCTGGTGGGGTTGGGGCCCCAGGGCCTGGGCAGAGGGCAGGCAGAGGCCACAAGTGACCCCTGCCCCCTGCACACAGCCTGGAGCAGCACATGATTGTCCACACGGAGGAGCGAGAGTACAAGTGTGACCAATGTCCCAAGGCCTTCAACTGGAAGTCCAACCTCATCCGCCACCAGATGTCCCACGACAACGGCAAGCGCTTCGAATGTGAAAACTGCGTGAAGGTACCAGCATGGGCGTGACCTGCCCCTGAGGTCACAGGTGTCCTTCCCTGTGACTGTGGAGGACAGGAGGTCTCAGAGGTCGGGTCACAGAGCTCAGAGGGACAGGGTCAAGACCAGACCCCAGTCCTATTGAGGGTGGCTCTGGCCTCTGCCAGTGTAGACGGGAGAGGCTGGGCTGAACTCCCAGAGCCACACTTTCTGGGTCCTGGGTCTTGCGCTCAGCTGGTCTCCGCCTGTGACTGTGCAGCCTCACGGGCAGTTTTCTCAGGAGTTACCACTGAGAAAACTGAGGCTGGGGAGGCGTGGTCGCTTGCCCAGTCCCTCAGCGGGCCAGGGCTTCAGCGGACACTGTGCTGGTCAGCTCGGGCAAGCAAGGCAGAGAGGGAGGGAATCGGGCTCAGGACTCCCGCCCAGGGCCCAACCGAGGTGTCCAGGCAGGGTGCAGACCTGAGGCGTCTGCCCCCAGGTGTTCACGGACCCCAGCAACCTGCAGCGGCACATCCGCTCCCAGCATGTGGGCGCGCGGGCGCACGCCTGCCCAGACTGCGGCAAGACCTTCGCCACGTCCTCAGGCCTCAAGCAGCACAAGCACATCCACAGCACGGTCAAGCCTTTCATATGTGAGTTGCTCCCGCCTGCGCCTGTGCCTGCGCCCGCCCATGCCCGCTGCACTGCCCGCTGCCCCACACGTGATGAGCTGGGTGTGCTGTCCCGGGTCCCCTCCGCACTCACGGCCCCCTGATGTCTTTGCGGTGTGGCCGTGGGTCCCTGCAGCCTATGGGCGCCCTCGAGGGACAGTGTGCCCTTGGAGCCCGCCTCTCATGCTGCCCTTGTTGCCGACATCCTCCAGGTCCCTTCCCTTGGCCTCTTGAGTGGGCAGCGGGTGGTGGAAAGGGCCACTGAGTGACCCAGCGCCTGTGCACCCTGTTCACACCCCCTGGCTGAGCACCACGAGCACAGCGTTCCCTGGAGAGCCCTGTGTGTGGCAGGCGCTGCTCACGGTGGCGAGGGACAGCACACATGAAGTGGCCCCTGTCCTCATGGGGCTCACACGCTATCAGGAGGGGACTGGCAAGCACTGACCAAGGTGGCAGCCCACTGGCCCAGGGACAGCGCTGCAGGGTCAGGGCCTCAGAGAGCGCTGGGTGGGTGCTGCCCTGCGTATGTGATGAGAGGTGCCAGCAGCTGAGCCCCGGGGCCTGCAGAGCAGACTGGGGGATGGACAGAGAGGGGACAGAGGTCAGCAGGAGCAGGTCTGTGTGAGCCCAGCTGAGGGCATTGTGCCGAGTCAGCTCTCGGCAGGCGCTGAGTCATCCTGTCCCCATCGCTGAGAGTTCCTGTGCTCAACTCAGGTGGAAATCCCAAAGGACAAAGAGCAGCCTTTCCACCACTTGCAGGCTTTGGTGTCACTGGTCAGCCTTGTTGTCTTGCCCAGTTTGAGACAGAAAGCAGGCAAGCAGCGCTATGCACGCAGGGCTTCCCGGGGACTTGCGCTTGAGCACCAAGCGGCAGTGCCCAGTAGGGTTCCCAGATGGCGTCCCTGCAGTCGTAGGGAACAAAGCTCACGCCAACAGAGCCTGGCTGGAGCGTGCCCGTGGCTGTGGCCTAAGGCCCCGGGATTTCTGCACAGGCTTGTTGGTGCTGTGCTCTCCATGCCAGGAATCTGCGCACTCTTGTCGGGTTCATCTGCCAGGGCCTCAGCCGGGAAGGGCCCGTGTCCATCACACGGACATCCTGTGCCGCAGGCTCACGGGGAAGCTTGGGGGGAAGCCAAGGCCCCCCCTGCTCTGTGCCAGACAAACTCCACCCGCTGTCATGCAGGGGCGCTGAACGTGCACCGCACTGAGCCACCACACGCATGCACAGAGCCACATGCAGGCTGAGCCGTGTCACGTGCGTCATCCTGAGTCACGACACCTGTGCACACACACCGGTCCTCACACTCGTGGCCCCAGCACTGAGCCGGGTCAGCATGCTCCACGCAAGCTCACAGAACCCTACACATCAGGGCACTGCTTGCTCCGGCTGGCAGACAGGGAAACAGAGGCTGTCGGACGCATAAAGGCCGGGCGCTCTGGCCACACTGCTGGGCCCAGAGCCCAGGGCTTTGCCCCAAGCTTGAGACCCTAGGTGAGGAAGCTTGCCCACTGGCCAGTGTACAAAGGCTGCTTTGCCACCACCAGCCACCTCTCTACTGCAGAGGGGGCAGCTGGCCACGGGAGGACCACCCTCGTGCCACCCGGGAACCATCATTGCCCTTTAGAAGGGCCGAGGAGGCCGAGCTGGGTGAGGTGAGGGGCAGGGGCAGCCAGGAGGCTGCCTGGGGAAGGTATGCGTGTTTGTGTGGAGTGGTAGCAGGGTGTACTAATGCAAGCGAAGGCGTGGCAAACTGCAGCCCTAGAAGGCACTGCCCCCACACCTGCAAGCGAGGCTTTCAAGTCCTCTTGGATGATGTCGCTAAGGTGAGCTCCAGGGACCGCAGAGCCGGGTGGCCGAGCCCACCACTTCCACTGTGCTGCTCGAGCTGTTTGCACGATGGCCAGGGGACAGGGACAGCCAGCCTCGCACACACAAGGACGTGCACACACACACCTGGCATGTGTGTGCTCCCCTTGTACCCACGTAGATGCATGCGCACCGCGCAGCCTGCTCTGGGCCTGGGTCCCCATGCCGCCAGGTGCGGGGTTCCCGGGTCATTTCATACCTGTTTGTCTTTGCTTTCTGCTGGTGCTCCAGGCGAGGTCTGCCACAAGTCCTACACGCAGTTCTCCAACCTGTGCCGTCACAAGCGCATGCACGCCGACTGCCGCACGCAGATCAAGTGCAAGGACTGCGGGCAGATGTTCAGTACTACCTCCTCCCTCAACAAGCACCGGCGCTTCTGCGAGGGCAAGAACCATTACCCGCCGGGCGGCCTCTTCACCCCCGGCCTGCCCTTGACCCCCAGCCCCATGATGGACAAGGCCAAACCCTCCCCCAGCCTCAACCACACGAGCCTGGGCTTCAGCGAGTACTTCCCCGCCCGGCCGCAGCCCGGCGCCCTGCCCTTCTCCGCTGCCCCGCGGGCCTTCCCCGCACTCACCCCCGGCTTCCCGGGCATCTTCCCTCCTTCCCTGTACCCCCGGCCGCCTCTGCTACCTCCCACCCCACTGCTCAAGAGCCCTCTGAACCACACCCAGGACGCCAAGCTGCCCAGCCCCCTGGGCAACCCCGCCCTGCCCCTCGTGTCCGCAGTCAGCAACAGCAGCCAGGGCGCTGCGGCGGCCACGGGGCCAGAGGAGACGTTCGAGAGCCGCTTGGAGGATGCATATGCGGACAAGGTCAAGGCCCGGAGCCCCGACATGTCCGACGGCAGCGACTTTGAGGACGTCAACACCACCACGGGTACGGACTTGGACACCACCACGGGGACAGGCTCCGACCTGGACAGCGACGTGGACAGCGACCGCGACAAGACCAAGGACAAGGGCAAGCTGGCCGAGGGCAAGCCTGAGTTCGGGGGCGGCTCCGCGCACCCTGGGGCTGCCAGTGGCGTGGCCGAGCTGCCGGTCTTCTACTCCCAGCACTCCTTCTTCCCACCACCCGAGGAGCAGCTGCTGACAGCTGCGGGCGCCCCCGGAGACTCCATCAAAGCCATCGCGTCCATCGCGGAGAAGTACTTCGGGCCCGGCTTCATGGGCATGCAGGAGAAGAAGCTGGGCTCCCTGCCCTACCACTCTGTCTTCCCCTTCCAGCTGCTGCCCAGCTTCCCTCACTCCCTCTACCCGCTCACGGACCGCGCCCTCGCCCACAACCTGCTGGTCAAGGCCGAGCCCAAGTCGCCCCGGGACGCACTCAAGGCGGGTGGCCCCAGCGCCGAGTGCCCCTTCGACCTCACCACCAAGCCCAAAGAGGCGAAGCCCATCCTGCCTGCGCCCAAGGCGCCCACAGTGCCCGTGTCCAGTGAGGAGCAGCCGCTGGACCTGAGCATTGGCAGCCGCGCCCGCGCCACTCAGAATGGGGGAAGCCGGGAGCCCCGCAAGAACCACGTGTACGGCGAGCGGAAGCCTGGGCCTGGCGAGGGGCTGCCCACAGTGTGCCCGGCGCAGCTGCCTCAGCAGCCAGCCCTGCACTACGCCAAGCCCTCACCCTTCTTCATGGACCCCATCTACAGGTACCCACATGCCCCACCCTCACCCGCTGTCACCCCCTACATCACCCTCTGAGCTCCCAGGGAGATGCCACCCCTGGGCCCACACACTGGAAGGGCACCAGCCTGGTTTGGGAGCTGGGGCAGGGTCCCAGGCACTTGTGGACCCCTCACTCCATGTGAAGCTCAGTCACACGTGCCTGGCCGGCAGCGCCACCGACTCCCTCTTTAGATCCCCTTCCTGGGCCCAACTCCAGGGAGAGGAGGTCCTCTACACTAAACCTCCTTCCCCCGAAGTCAGGGAGGTCCTGCTCCACCCATGAGTGCCTTCTCCGCCTCATGGCATCCCACTTCCCTTCTGTGGCCTGGGGTGTCAGTGAGGGGCCACTGTTGGGGAGGAAGAGGAAGGGTGGGGGAACCTGGAGGGTCAGATCGGGCCCCACCCGTGTCCAGGCAGACAGGTGGGAGAGCAAGGCCAGTCCCGAGGAGGACACCAAGCAGTGGCCCTGAGCGGAGGGCACCTTGCACACGCATGTGCATGCCAGCACTGGTGTGCAGGAGCAGGTAGAGCCCGGATGGCCCGTGTGCCTGCTGTCCCTTTGGGACTGACACAGGGTGGGAACAGGAGATGGCCCTAGCTCTGAGAGGCTGCTGTGGTGGGATGCGGAGGGTAAAGGTGAGCGCCAACTGTGTCACAGTGAGGCTGGCCCAGAGCGGCCGCCGAGGCCACAAGTGGGCTCCAGCGCCCGCCGACCCAGGCAGCCCAGCCACAGCCAGCCTCTAGAAATGCGCGGCCACTGCTGTGGTGGGGTGGGGAGCTCACAGCCAGGGAGCCCTCGGCCCTGCAGCAAGGGGCCCTGGGGCTCAAGACACCCCTGGGATGCCCACTCTCTCCCAAGGGTGTCCTGGGAGTCCCCAAGGGGTACAGTGTTGGCATCTGCTGTGGTGACCACACCGCTGCAGAGCCAAAGACGCAAGAAACAGGTGCCAGAGGCTGACTGGGCCCAGTCAGGAGGCATCAACCGCCGGGAAGGAATGAAGTATCAGAAAGCGTGATGCGATCAGAGTCCCTGGAGACAGCCATGGGACAATGGCAGGAGGGAAAGGGGCCGCTGCCCGCTGACATCACAGGACTCGGGCGCTGAGAGGAGCCTGGCAGGTGGCCGTCTGCTCAGAGCCAGGGCTGCAGCCGGCAGGCCTGTGGGCAGCTGCTCTGCTCCGCCCTCGACCCCCAAGCGCCCTCCCCGCCACTTCGGGTCGGAGCCTTCCCAAAAGCTGCTGCTGTGTGCACACACACACACACACATGCACGCACACACACACTCATGTTCACGCTCGAACACATTCACACACTCGCACACACACAGTACTGCAATTCACACTCAGAGGTCAGACTGCACACATGCGCTTGTCTGCCCATGGACTCACCCTTGCCCTCATTCCCACCTGCTCACACTTTCACGCTCATGCACACCCACATAATCACACATGCATATATGCGCGCACACACTCTCACACCCCTGCACCCCGGGCCCCGGGCCACACGCCTGTCCTGCGCCGGCAAGGCCCTCAGCCTCCCCTCCTGGCCAGGTCCCCTGGGCTGGCCTGGGCTGGCCGTGCTGTCTTCCTTGTCATGTCTCCCTGTGGCCGCCCATCTGCCTGCTCTGTCTGGGGGCAGGCAGCCACAGCTGCAGGCGGCAGAGCTGGCGGAGGGAGGGTCCAGGATGGGCCTGTCCCAGCCCCATGCCCAGGGACTAGTCTGGTGAGCACAGGCTTGACGTGGCAGGACACAGCCCCTGGGGAATCAGCAGGAGAAGACGGGGTTGGGGCTGACACTGCACCTCCAGCAACCCTGCTGAGCTCAGGAAGCCTGGGACCCACGGCAGCCCCACCACACGGAGCTGGCTGCCGGGGCCCCCACTCTGAGCTTGCCTGGCCCCTGATGTGCTCGGGAGCTGGCAAGTGAGCACACAGAGGAGAGCAGGAGCCCGAGGGCAACAGGCAGGAAGAGGGGCCTTGCAGGGTGAGATAGGGCAAGAGGGCCTGGGAGCCCAAGCAGGTGACAGAAGAGTCAGGTGAGAGGTGCAGGTGGCATGGCAGTGCCCCGTGCAGCTGGCTTGTGGCCACATGGGAGCAGCCACACACTGGGGTGGCCGTGGCTCTGTGGGGTACGTAACCCCTGTGTTGCTGTCCAGCAGGGTAGAAAAGCGGAAGGTGACGGACCCCGTGGGTGTCCTGAGGGAGAAGTACCTGCGGCCATCCCCGCTGCTCTTCCACCCCCAGGTAAAACCCACGCAGGTGGCAGGACCCCAGGGGAGGTGTGGGGCCAAGACCTCTGGGCCCACTTCGGTGCCCCATGGCAGCAGGTCTCCAGAGGCAGGGCCCTCCCTGGAGAGCCCACAGACACTGTTTTTGCCAGGAGGAGGAGAAAGGGGGTTCTGGAGGGGCAGCCAGGGGCACAAACTTGGTGGCCTGCTGAGAGAGCTGGGATGGGGCCGAGTTTGGGGCAAGAAGGGACAGACTCCCAGAAGCAGCCCGGAGCACTAAGATGGCTGTGTTGGCACCTGGGTGCTTGCTGAGCATGCTGGCTATGTAGAGGGGCAGCAGGAATGGAGGGGCACCCTTCTCAGGGGGCAGAGAGCGAGGCCACCTAGGGGCTCCTTGGGAGCGGGATGCCGAGGTCTGGACACCGGGCACAGGCCCACGGCCTAGCCAGGCCTCGCCCTGCAGGGCGGCACCGTGCTGTCGCCTTGGTGTCCTGTGCCCCAGACTGCCTGAGCTCACTGTGGGACAGGCCCTTCTGCACCCCAAGTCACTGTCCCTGCCCCCTACTCCCCAGAGGGCTCAGGCCGCTCTCATAGTCCTGTGCCCACCACAGCATTGTTCTCGGGCTCCTCGGCGTTTCCCGCTGTGGACAACCTGCAGCTTGTGAAACCTGGGCCTCGGCTGAGTTCACAGCTAAACTTAGCGCCTCCCATTGTTTCTGGGAGCCATGCGGTTTGCTTAATAACTTCCCTCGATTTTCCTCAGGACGGGCTGCGAGAGCCGACAAGCCAGCCAGGCGCATCCTGTGTTTGTGTTTGTGTGGGGAGCTCAGCCGGGAATATCTGATCGGGCTGAGCAGCCGAGCAGGCGGGACCCACCCAGGCCTGAGGAAGAGAGGCCCGCGGGGGGCCGGCTGCCCATTGTCTGTCCTGCCCGGTCCCCCCTAGTCCACCACCCTCTGCCTGCCCTGTGGCCCAGGGCCAGAAGGAAGGGGCAGGGGAGGCATGACTCAGTGTGGGCTGAGGCTGGGCCATCGCTGGGGCAGAAGCCCCTGTGGCCATCCCTGCAAAGCACAGAGGTCATTGCTGTGGTGAGGTTACCTGGCACGTGCAGGTGGCCAGCACACACCTTGTGGCTGGTGTCCTGACTGAGGCTAGGGCCCCTCTGGGCAGCTTGTAGGTGTGGACCCCAACAGGTATATGCAGTGACTCCAGGGTCCCCGGAATTTCAAACCCCACCTTCCCGTGGGCCCCTGGCCAGCTTCCCCTCCCGAAGCACTCGCAGCTGAGATTGGGGGGCAGCACTGAGGCCTGAGTGGCTCCCTCATCTCTTCTCCTCCCTAGTCACCAAGGTCAAAACCTCACTAGGCCACCCAGTCAGGGGCTTGGATCAGAACTCTGTCCACCAGATGAAAACGACCAGCTCCTCTCCTCCTTCTTCGACCAGGCCCATGGCATCCCCAGGGAGCAGAGGCAGTTCCCTCTGCCCATATCAACTGTCCTGCATGGTGTGATGACCCTTGCGTTATTGTTTGGAATGTGCTTTGGGGAGATCTTGTCTTAAAGGGCTGCCATTTACCTGCAATTATGGAGTGCTGCCACTAGGTGGTGGTGGTTCCCTGGGGCCCCCTCAGTGTTTTAAACTGAGACTCAGAAAAGGAGTGCAGTGTGTAACCCGAACTAGAGGACAAGGGCTGGCAGTCAGCCAGCTGCACTGCTGACCTGGGTCGGTTTTTAGGGCCCCATCCTTTCCTTCCTCAACTTGGCTGGTTATGGAAGGCCAGCCCAGCTCCCTCTGCCTAGACCTGGATGACACCCAGGGTCCCAGGGCAGGCAAGGTGGCCACATGTCCTGGGTCCTCCGAGCACCTGCAGCCGTGCTGAACCTTAGAGCCCTCAGGTGCCCAGGAGGGGCCCACACCCTGCAGCTGGGCGGCAGCTGGTCCCTGAGTGTCCCTGACCTCTCCCCTCTCTTGTGCCTGCAGATGTCAGCCATCGAGACCATGACGGAGAAGCTAGAAAGCTTCGCAGCCATGAAAGCTGACTCAGGCAGCTCCCTGCAGCCCCTGCCCCACCACCCCTTCAGCTTCCGGTCCCCACCCTCCGCGCTCTCAGACCCCATCCTCAGGAAGGGAAAGGAGCGGTACACGTGCAGGTGAGGCGGCCTCTCGGCTGGCGGGCAGGTGCCTGGTGCTCATCGTGGCCCTGAAGTGCACTCAAAGTCTTGCTCTGTCGTGTTAGAGCTGGGCTCCCGGGAGCCCGCCGCATAGCCTCTGCCACCCAGCTAAAGCCAGGAGGCCTGAGGGGGGCCAACATGTGCCCACAGCTCTTGGGGACAGCTAGCCATGCTGCTGGGAGTACACGCTCCCTGCTGTGCAGGTGGTCCAAGCTGGTCTGAGCCTGCGCTGTCCACATGGTGTGGGCTGGGGGCAGTGATGCCACTGGGTGGCATTGGTCCATCAGTGCCATGGTTCAGCTAACTTCTCTGTAAGATCAAAGCTGGGCCCCAGGGCCAAAAAGGCTGGGATTTGGGGACACCTGCACCCAGGGGTGAGTCTGGGGGTTCTGGGTACCAGATGGAAAGAAGGTCAGGAAAAGGGGCTGTAGGTCACCTGACACCTCCTTCCTGCGTATCTGTCCACCCAGGTACTGTGGCAAGATCTTTCCCAGGTCGGCAAACCTCACCAGACACCTGAGGACGCACACCGGGGAGCAGCCGTACAGGTAGGGGTGCCCTAGTGCTGGGGACGCCAGGCTCCCGGGAGGTCGCGACTCTGCGGCTTCAGCTCCTGCTTTGAGCAGACATGGCTGCAGCCAGCCTGCCCTTGCCCGACCTGGGGGCTGGCGGCTCTCTGGGCTGCTCCAGCCCTTGGCCTCCCACTCCCCAGGAGGTTGGGATGAAGCAGGAGGCACCCAGAAAGCTTCTGCGAGGGGCCTCCCACACTCAAGGACGGATGTAAGGAGCCCGGTCCAGCCCTTCTCTGCTCCTCTCCCAATGGCTACCGCTGTGGGCCCCCATCCTGGGTTGGGGCGCTGAGGATGCCTGAAAGTCCAGGGCAGCCCGGCTGCGAAGCCCCACATCTGCCCCACCTCACTCCTACCTCTGGGGTGGGGAGGTAGCTACACTCTGGAGGTGGTCATCGAATTTGGGGTTCAGAGCAGCTCCCCTGCAAGTCTTGCCACCCTCGTTCCAGACAGGAACCAAGGCCGGTGACACAATGACTTGCACCCTGCTGCCCCCAACCTGCCGTCCTGTCCCACTGTGTCCCTGGGGCTTGGCGGGGCTGGAGCCCTGCCCCGCGCTCCCAGAGGGGACCCTGTCCACGTAGCCCAGGCGGTTGTCGTCCTGAGACACACGAGAAATGCCTGGTTCTCTGCCAGACCTGCTTCAGTAACACCCTGGGCGTGTCTGCCCAGCAGGGCTGGGGAAGAAAGGACTTGGCTTGGTTTGAAGCTGACGGCATCTGAGGCCTATACTGTGCCCACCCTGAGCTTTGGGTGACCGGGAAGTGACCCCGGGATGACACAGGCCCTGGAGACCCGGCTGTGCACTGTCCCGGGGAGGGAGGGAGGCAGGCCCATGGCCCTGGAGGCACGTGCTCCCAGAGCCGCTCCGAGCACCCTGCAGGCTGCAGTCCTGGCGGAGGCTTCAGCTGCCTCATGCTCTGCCTGCCCTCCTGCACACGACCCCCCGGCCCCCGAAGCAGTGCCGGCTCTGCAAAGGCTGGCGACAGAAAGATTGATGTGGTCCTGTGTCTCCGAGAAAGCAAGTCGCGCCATTTCTCCGTAATGAGAGCCGACTTTTGGACAGTTTTGCGTGCTAAGAACCCCTAGAGGGTCCAGGCTGAATTTATAGAAGAATTTAATTATCATTGATTTCTTTTGCTCTCCTCAATCTGAGAGCTTCGACTTGGGTAGCCACAACTGCTTTGCAAGTTTGTGTTGCAAACCTTTATCTGGTTCGAGGCAGGCGGTGTGGAGGGGTTTGATGCTGCGTGGCTCCGGGGATTGCGCTGACCCTTGGGAGGATTTTAGCTTGGAAGAGGGAAACGCACAGTCCATCCCAGAAGCCCTCAGTGCTGGGCCCGTCCCACAGAGGAGCACGCCCCCTCCACCCCGCCTACCCACGTGGGAGCGCCACCTCAATGGCAGCACCCACACGCACACCCTCTGCAAGTGCACGCACACATCAGGTCCCAGGCATGCGCGTGTGTGTGTGTGTGCCTGGCCTGTCCATGTGTGCTCGGGAGCACCCAGGCCCTTCATCCACAGGCTTTCTTGGGGTTCCGGGGTAAGTGAACCGCAAGTCTCTCTCTTTGAAGCCCTCGCTCGGCTTATCTAAGCATTCAGAGCATGTCTCCACACCCTCCTCGGGGGTCCTGCTCTCCCTGGAGGAAAAGGCCTCCCTGCCCCACCCTACGGTGCAGCCAGGGAGCCGAGCTCTGCTCTCAGCTGTTCCAGGCTTGAGATCTCAGGGGGAAGGTGGAGGGTGGGTGTGGCGAGTGACACCCTGTGTACAAATCCAGCACGGAGAATCCGCAGGACTCAGTTGGAAAGGGGTAGGGCTGAGTTGGGGATGGGGGGCATGCCGCCTACAGTCCCCAGATGCTGTGGCATCTCCCGGTTGCTGGTGGTGCCTGTGCCTCCCCCACACCCAGAGGGAGCCCTGGACACTGGCCTGGGGCCCCTCCTGCTGGCTCCCCTCCGAGGACCACACCCCAGTGAGCACTGTGCCATGCCTTCTCCAACCCCGCTGCGTCTGTTCAGAGGCAAGCTGCCTGTCGGAGAGGGGCTGCAAGTGCCCCTTACCTGTCTTCTTCCTTGTTTAATTTTATTTTAAGGCCAAGCCAAAGTTCCTTCTTTCCCTTCCCTTCCTTTTACAATGACCTAAAGCAGCCCCACCCCGTGATGGCTGGCAGTACCCGCTGGTCCCAGGGAGGACACTGCTGCCCAGGGGTGGCTCCACCTGCCCCGCCCCAGGGGTCCCTCTCGAGCTCCCTGGGGCCTCTGCCAGGCGCTGCGGCTGCCCGCCTGCTCTCTTTCCTGTGCTGTCTCTCTGCTAGCGCAGCTGTAGGTTTCCCTGGGCCCCTGGCAGCTTAGCTACAGCTCAGCTCCCAGCTGCCAGCCACTCTGGTCCCTCCTAGCCCAGGGCCCACTGCCCCCTAAATTTCACGTGGACGTTGCTGCCCAGGCCATTTATTTTAATTAAAACTAGGAGAGGCCATGGTCAAGACCCTGCAGCCAGAGGGAGTACACAGCCCCTCCGGCCCCAGATTTAGACCCAGGCCCCGTACCCTCACACCAATCCACAACTCATACATCGTGGTGCTGGGGGCCCAGCGCTCCTGGGACACCCACATGCCTTGAGGGCACCCTGCTGACCCCTGGGAGATTCAGCACATGGGCACTGCCCAGGCCCGGTGAGGCACACAGGGGCTGGAGTTGAGAGAAGTCGGAGCAAGCCGCGGGGCCCAGCCTCAGGCCAGGCCAGGGAGCCCCAGCCCCAGCACTGATGGGGTGGCCCCAGGAAGCACATGGGGCTGGGGTCGGGGATGCTTCCCATCTTCTGGGGTCTGTCACTGGGCAGCTCAGAGGTCAGCTGGGATGGCCAGCCAGCCCGTGGCCTTGCTCCAGGCCTCTGATGTTGTGTGGCCCAGTGAAGGCCACTCTTGCACGGCCCTCCCTCCCTGTGTTGGCATGCAAGTCCTTTCCTACGTGAGGGCTGGCGACTGGCGTTCGGCCCTGGACCAGGCCACTAGCATCGAGTCAGAGAGGGAGGCGCGTGACAGCCTGGACCTCCTGCCAGAGTGCAGGGCAGGGTGTTCGGGGTGTGAGCCC
Organism: Octodon degus; assembly: GCF_000260255.1. NCBI lineage: Eukaryota > Metazoa > Chordata > Mammalia > Rodentia > Octodontidae > Octodon > Octodon degus. The sequence continues at coordinate 1,780,299 of NW_004524689.1, forward strand.
TGTTCTGGCCCCACGGAGGCTGTGCGGGTCCCACCCCCAGGAGCCGGGTAGGCCAAGCACCACTGTGGCTGTAGCAGAGGCTGCGTCTTTGCAAATAGGAAGACTCGTGATCACAGAGACAGGACTCCCACGGGCTTTCCACCGTCGGGTTCAGAGAAGCCCTGTGGAGGCCCAGCAGTCAGGGCCCACGAGCGTGCTCTGGCGCATGGGAACACTCACACTGCACGGCACCCACGTGTGCAGCAACCACGGAGTTGGTTGGGGCAAGCAGTGGGCAGGATGGTGCTGGCTCTGGGAGTCCCGTGGGCCACCTTTCAGCTTCCCAAGTGTAAGGTGCAGGCTGGGGAGGCCCTGCCGCCTGCAGGGTGCATTCGAGAGGCCTGAAGGTGTGCATGGCAGGGCACCATCCTCAGCTGGGTGGGCAGCAGGGCGGGAAGCCCCCCTCGGGGGGGGGGGCAGGTAGGAGCCTTAGTGGATCGCCACCCAGAGGCCCAAGTCAGAAGGGGCTGGACAGACCACGGACCTGGCCACAGGGGACAGCTGGGCCTGGCCTTCCCTCGGGAGCTGCGGACGAAGCAGCCAGAGCCGGCCTCAGGCTCCCGACTCCACCTGGGAACCCGAAGCGGCTCTGGCATCTTTTCATGGTACAAGGTCGCCCTCTTGTGGCTGCCAGTAGCACGTGGGCCTGAAGCCCGGGCCGGAGAGAGGAGCTGCCGCCCCCACACCTGGGCGCCCCGCAGCTTCGGGGAAAGGCCGGGCCCTGCGGACGCCGTCCCACGCGCCGCCCCGGCCCTATCTTCCAGGTGCAAGTACTGCGACCGCTCCTTCAGCATCTCCTCCAACCTGCAGCGGCACGTGCGCAACATCCACAACAAGGAGAAGCCCTTCAAGTGCCACCTGTGCAACCGCTGCTTCGGCCAGCAGACCAACCTGGACCGGCACCTCAAGAAGCACGAACACGAGGGCGCACCAGGTGGGCGGCCGGCTACGCCCCAGAGCCGCTCCGCAGGGCGGCCGGAGCGGACAGCCTGACGCCGCCTGTCCGTCTTTCTGTCCCCAGTGGGCCAGCACGCCGGGGTCCTCGCCAACCACCTGGGCACCAGCGCCTCTTCCCCCACCTCAGAGTCAGACAACCACGCACTTTTAGATGAGAAGGAAGACTCCTATTTCTCCGAGATCCGAAACTTTATCGCCAACAGTGAGATGAACCAGGCGTCCACAAGAACAGACAAACGGTAAGAGACCAGCGGGCACTGGCAGGTGGGCAGCTCCTCCACCCCCGTGCCGCAGGCTCTCCGCCTGCAGGGCTGGTGAGAGGGCAACCCCGCGTGGCCAGGGAACCCTGAGACAGGCGCTCCTGTGAAAGGCTGCATGCGGCCGCAAGAGAGCCGGAGGCCCGGAGCCAAGGGCGAGGCATGTGCTCACCCCAGCCCGACCAGGTACTCCACAGCCAGTGCCTGTTGGCCCAGTGTGGGGCGCCCCTGCTGGTCACAGGTGGACATGTGGACACATCCACATAGGCAGAGCCACCTCGATTTATAATGAGGCCACACCTGACAAACCCATCAGGAGTCAGAACTGCTGTGAGCCACACGCTCGTCCACTGCTGCTAGCCCCCACCTCCTGTGTGGCCAGCCGAGGGGCACATGGAGCCTTCGGCTGGGCCCATCCACCTCGCACAAAGCCCGCTAATGGCAGCGCAGGATGCCCTGTTAGTTCCTACACGCCTGCATCTCAAGGCTGGCTGTGCAGTGTGTGACAGAACGCTTGTCCTGCCCCCCAGCCACCCAGTGTCACTAGTAAGTATTGTATGGAGCATGGCTGCTGGAGAAAGACCTGAACCAGAGGGAGGGCCCTGCTAAGTGGGTTTCACCTTCTCACCCTCCTAAAGTCCAAAAGTCTGAGACCACCTGTGCACACACGTGCATACGCACACACTGCAGTACACACAAGTGCACTGTGCACAGGTGCACTAGGGCGGCACACCTGTGCGCATGCACACGCACAGCATGCGGTGCCTGTGTGTGCCCACATGTGTGTACACATGCACACACTCCAGAGGGAGGCGGAGGATGGCCGGGCCCGGCTCCAGGACTTCTAGGTGTTCCGACCTCCCTGCCCCCAGAGCTCAGTATCTGGAAGGCGCTGGGGACCCAGGAAGGGACTGTTCTTGGGCCAAAGCTGGTGCCAGAGCAGCTGCAAGAGGCAGACATGCTGCAGACCCTAAGAGGCCACAGGAAGGGACCCCTTGGAGGGCCACAGCCGGAAGGGCCTTGCCTCCATCCAGGCCAGCCCCGAGCCTGCAGCCGGCTGCGGCCTTACATACTGGCCATGACATGAGGCCCAGCACCCCGACTTCTAGCGGGCAGGATCCCCGAGCCTGACCCCAGTGCCAGGCCCAGCTGCCCCTCCAGCTTAGGCCTGTGTCTTCCTTGTCACTGTCCCAGGGTAGGGATGGCAGGCAGTTCATGTGGCGTCCTGGGGAAGACAGGCTCCGCAGTGAGGTCCCCTCACTTCCACAGAGCCAAGAATGCAGCCTTGCCAGAGCCCTGACGCCCCACCCGTGGCACCGGGGAAGCGTAGTGAGCCCCTGGAGACTCTTGAAGGAAAAGGGGCAGCTGGGCCTCACAGCATGTACCTCGGTACCGCACTCCCACCGTCCTGACCCCTCATTTGTTGTGCAGCATTTTGACAGGGCTGTCCCCCCAGCTGGGGAACAACAGAACGAGAGAGGCTCAGCCTTCAGACAGCCAGTCCTGCTGAGGAAAGGTCACCAGGCCCTGAGAGCCAGGGACCTCTCATTACTGTCCCTGAATTACTGTCGCCTTTCCACAGCCGGCCTCGTGGAGGCGCTGGCAGCCTTGTGTGGGGCCAGGACTGAAGTCTTCTGGTTCTTGTTCAGAACCTGTCCCTTCCCTTGGTGTGCCTGTGTGGGCACTGGGTCCTCGCAGAGGTGGCCGCTCTAGGCTGGGGGCTGCTCGTCCAGTAGGGCTGGGGTCCCTGTGAAGAAAGCGCTGGCCACACGTGAGAGCTCAGCATGACGTATCTGCTGGCCAGGGGTACCAAGGGCTGTCGGGAACACCAGAAGCTGAGTGGGGCCTGGATAGGCCCCCTGGGAGCGTGGCGGGAAGGGACACCAGTGCCATGACCTCAGCCTCTGCCTCCTGAGCTCTGGAAGCCGCAGCCTCCGTACTGTGAGCGGCGCTGGTGGGGCGCTATGTCGCAGGCTGAGGTGCCATCTCATCCCCAGCCAGGACCCGCGCTGTTGCTGTGGATGCCACACTCCACAAGCAAGGAAAGGAATGCTCCCCACTGTCCAGCTCCCCAGTGACAGGGATAGAGCCCCAAGGCTACCCAGGGCCATGAGAGTGCTCAGCCTGCACCTAGCTACCTGGCCACCATGGGACGCAGAGGGCCACACGCTCTGCTCCCACAGGCCTAGGCTCCAGAGTCACCCCACTGAGAGACAGAGCAGGACGGGGACCCAGGCTGCTGTGCAGGATGGGTGACAAGGGCTGCCTCCTGGGCCCCAGAACCTTCAGAGGCCCCACCCATCCCAGAGGGCAGGACAGGCATGGCTCCTGCAAACCTCGGGGGTCCAGCTGAGGCCCTGTCCATGTGGCCCCCCAGGCTCTGCACCCCATGCTGAGCCTGCAGAGATGCTATCCTTGGTGGCAAGAGGCACCCCGTGTCTCCCTGAGGTTACACGTACCACCTGGTACCACCTCAGAGGTGTTGGGGCAGGAGCAGCACAGGGGCAGGGCCGTCCAGTTGCCAGCGCGCTGTGCCCAGGGGCTGCAGGTCCCAGATCACTGTCCCGGGCTGTGGCTGTGCCCGGGATAGGAGCTGGCTTGGGTGGTGCTTCTGCTCTTGGACTCTTACCTGGGCGCTCTCTCTCTCTCTCTCTCTCTCTCTCTCTCTCTCTCTCTCTCTCTCTCTTTGGTGCTACTGGGAGTTAAACTCAGGACCTTTGCACTGAGCTACACCCCCAGCCCTTTTCTTGAGATTTATTGTTTGTTTTGAGATGGGGGTCTTGCTATGTGGCCCTGAGTGGGGCATGTGGCACCAGGCCTGGCCTTCCACTTCTTGTAGGAATGAGGAGGCCAAGCAGAGTGGACAAGGCCCTGACGGCACCCTCCGCCGTGTGCCGGGGTCTGGGGCGTGTGCTGCAGGAGGCCCAGTGCACTCTGCAGCCACGCAGCCCAGTGGGGGGGCCCTGGGCCTCACCCTCCAGAACCTGCTCCCTGAGACCGGGCGTGGTGGCGCGCGCCTGTAATCCCAGCACTTGGGAGGCTGAAAACAGGATCACTATGAGTCCAATCTGTGTAGTGAGACCCTGCAGACCATGTACTAAATACATTTTTTAAAAAAAGTGACAGAACCTGCTCCGTGCTGCGCCTCAGGACCCCCAACCCAGGCTCCTGGTGGGGGAGGGGAGAGGAGAGGCACAAATGGGCAGTGCCAGGCCCTAGGCAAGGCGTGGCCTGAAAGCCTTTCCACCCCAGCCTCTCGAGGGTGCCCCTTGGCAGTGCCCAAGCCTGGCACTGGTGCAGGACCACTTCTCAGGCACCCCAGCCACGGCTCCCTCCTTGACACCCGATGTGGCTGCAAGCCCTGAAGAACATGCTGTCCACTGTAGGGTCCTGTCCCGCTCTCATTCCCACCTGCTGCCGGGGGCTGAGGGGAAGCTGGGGAAGCGCAGAGCTCCATGCAGTGCTGGGTGGCCAGGAGCGCCAGCTCCGGGAAGGGCAGGGAGGGCTGAGGGGCCACCGGCAGGGGCTGCGCAGCACTTCGCCGCTGGCCCGGGGGTCCAAACGCAGCCAACCTCCTCCCTGGTTCCAGGCCAGAGATCCAGGAGCTGGACGGCGACCCCCAGTGCCCAGGCTTGGCCAGTGAGAAGCCAGAGGATGTGGAGGAGGAGGAAGAGGAGGACCTGGAGGAGGAGGACGAGGACAGCCTGGCTGGGAAGTCACAGGACGACATGGTGTCCCCCACGCCCGAGCCCCAGGGTGTCTATGAGGATGAGGAAGATGAGGAACCACCTGCTGCCCTGGCCGTGGGCTTTGATCACACCCGCAGGTGGGATGCCTGGGCCACACACAGGGGACTGGCTAGGGAGGGGACCTGAGCCTGGTGGGGCCACCCTGTCCTTCAGCTCCTCCAGCCCAGGCTCCCTGCTAAGCAGGGCAGCCACTGCTAGTCCTGAGGACATGTCCACCCCACAGTGCTGTGGCCTTTGAGAGGCTAAAGGGAATGATTGCAGGAGGGAGGCTGCTCCCTGCCAAGTTGGCTCCAGCCCCGTGTGGCTCAGCGCAGGCCAGAGCCACCGCCTCAAGTCCCAGCTGCTCCTGCCCCATCCAGCCTCAGTACCGCCCTGCAGAGGCTGCCCAAGGTGCTGCTTCCTCCTCAGCACTCAGGTCCTGGGAGGGGAGCCCCAGCCCCTCCAAAGTGGCCAGGGCCTCAGAGAATCGGACTCCTTCCCAGCCCCCACCTCTGAGACCAGGGCCCTGCCTGTCACCCGTGCCAGCCACACACGCACACAGCCCTCTGTATCGCTCTCCGCATCCGTGTGGCTTTCCCCCAGGTGTCCGTGTGTCCGTGTGTCTGTCCCCTCGTGCATATGGCTTGTAGAGACCCGTGGTGCGCATGGGGGTGCAGAACCGTAACCGCAGGCCCCTCTCCTGGTCCTTGGTGCAGGTGTGTTGAGGAGCGAGAAGGCAGTGTATTAGCCTTGGAGCCTGCGCCAGCCTTTGGGAAGGGGCTAGACCTCCGCAGAGCCGCTGAGGAAGCCTTTGAAGCTAAAGATGCGCTTAATTCCACCTTAGATTCTGAGGCTTTAAAACAGACTCTGTACAGGCAGGCTAAGAACCAGGTAGGTACCTCAGAGCCCACCTTGCTCCACCGGCTCAGTGGCAGAGGCCGCAGAGACTCCTGGCCAGAGAGACTCGGGACACCGCGCCCGCGCCCCCACAGCAGCTAGCAAGGAGCCCAGGGACCACTGCCCTCTTGGTAGCCTGGGCCAAGCAAGGTTGAGAGCAGACGGGTGTAAACCGGACCCAGACACTGAGTGTGGGCCACTTTCTTCTTGCCCCTCCCCAGAGGGAAGTGTCCACATACAGGTGCAGCCCACCAGCTGCCTGGGACAGCCTATTGCCTGACCCCACCATAGATGGCCCAGCAGCCTCCACTTCTGCCGGGAAGCTGCTCTGCCCAGGGGTCGCTGCCTCCAAGCAGAACTGGGTGTGGGGTCCCCTTGGCCCGAGGCACTGGGGCCACCTGCCTGCACTCGCAACCCTGCCAGCCCCGTGTCTCAGCAAGAGCCGTCTGCATGTCTGTCTGCGTCTCTTACTAATTCTGTCCAGAGTGTCTGCCTGCAGCATCAGTGCCAGCTTCGTCCACACCCCACCCTTAACCTGCGTTCTTTGCTTAGAGGGTCCCCTCCCCTTCCACCCTGGGGCTTGGGACAAAAGGCTGTCCCCAGGCTGGCTAAGGCTGGGAAGCGACCCCAGCTCCTGACACTTCCGTGAGCTTCTCCCTTTCCAGAAATAGCTCTGTCCAGTCACACGGCCGGCCAGCAGCAGGTGGGTGGGACTCTCGTGGCATGAGGCCTGATGCTGATGGCCCCACTTGCCAGGGCTGACCCCCACCATCAAGCTTTTCCAGGCAGGGAAAGGAGGTGGAAAGTGACTGCCAGTCAGCAGGCACAGCCAAGGGCCAAAGAGGAAACCAGTGTGCCCAAAAGCCCCAGCCAGGCCACGGGTCCCGGCACCAGTCTGGGCTGGAGGCGCGGCCTCGATTCCTGCTCTCACCGCCCCCACAGGCACCTTCTTCCAGGGCTTGGGAGTGTGGGCCTCTCTGCCCCCGGTGCCCACTTTTGTCCAAGCCAGGGGCAGCAGGCAGGCAGCTTGGCCCTGCTGCCCTGGCCCTGCTCACCTGCCCTCCGTGTCCCTCCCCTCCCAGGCATATGCAATGATGCTGTCCCTTTCCGAGGACACGCCCCTCCACGCCCCCTCACAGAGCTCGCTGGGCGCCTGGTTGAACATCACGGGAGCCACATCAGAGTCCTCAGCCTTTAACCCCATGAACCACCTCTGAGGGTCCGGGAGCCCAGGACCAGAGTCCAGAGTCAGCATCTGCTGCAGGATGCAGGAGGCAGGGAGAAGCCCGCCAGCCTCAGCGACACTCGTGTGCAGCCCCCTCTGCCCCCCTCGGCCCAGTGCTAACTATTCCAGTGAAAACTCAGAACCTGAAGTCCAGGAAGCAGAGGCTGGGCTGCCCTGTCTTTGAGAACCGGTCCCAAGGACAGCACTCCATCAAAGACCCCATCACAGGAGCTGCCTGGAGGACCAACCGCAGGGCCGGCGTGAAGTCTCAGCCCCCGCAGCCCCCGCCAGCACCTGCGAGGCACAGAGCCAGGGCAGAAACGCAGTGTGCGCCGAGGATGGAGCTCTCTCTCGCCAACGATTTTCATAATGAAAGTGACGAGAATAACCCTTTTGGTAATCGTATTGACTACAGAGTCTATTTAAGCATGTGGGTTTTAAAAATAGACAGTATTTTTTAAAAATCAAAAGAATGACTTGCGAATTGTTTTTTAAAAGTAATTTTTCCATTGCTTTGAAATTTCAGCTTATTTGCAAACCCGAGCCTGGGGGGGGGGCGACCACACCAGGCTCGGGTGTGACCTTTATACTGTAGATAATGGAGAATTTTCTATATCTGATCCTGTTTGTACAAGCCAAGGTGATTCTGGGTGCCCTGGGAACGGAATGAGGGGCACCATCGGTCTTTCCAACAGTATGCAGATTCGGCTGGGAGCCCCGAGGCGCCCCGAGTTTCCTGCGGAGGAGTCCACAGGCCCCACCCAAGGACCCCCAATCGTATGGAGGCTTTGCAGGGCTCTGGTCCTCCATGCAGAGGTGGGGCCAGGCGCCCCGTCTGTACCCCGGCCGCCCCCAGGCTGGCCCTGGCCTCCGTTCTCCCGAAAGCTTTCTGTTCTTCAGCTTCCCACCCAAAGCGGGAAGGTCCCCCCAGGCCTCCAGCCAGGGCCCCCAAAGCTGCCCTGCTCCAGGACGCCAAGCGCTACTGTGCCTGAAACTCTGGGTCAACCCCACGGCTACCATCTCCATTCTTTGTGCAGGTTCTTGGCAGGCCAAAATCGAGGACAGAAGAGTCCAGGGACCTGGCACAAATGGTGGACACAGCCCTCGGGACCTCCAGTGTCTCCCTCTGGATGTGTCTCCTCCCTTTGGATGGGCTTTAAATTATTCCCATAGGGGCCAGTTTTGAATAGTAATTTCTCTTCCCTGATGGAATTTACCTTAATCTGTATATAACTTGTAATTTTTTTCTAATTCATTTCTTTTCTTATTTTATTTTTTCCTTAACAGTATTTTTGACATTAGACATTCTTATTGTGAAGAAATAATGTTAATATAAGTATCTAGTGAAGGACCAAAACCGTGTAATAAGGTGTGTTGTGCGATCAGTCGCCAGGGAGTGGGGCGGCTTCAGATGTGCCAAATACCCCTGCGTGCCCCCGCGAATCCTGCTGTCACTGCTGCCCATTTATCAGACAATCATATGTTTTTGTTAAATTTGAGTTTCAGTCGCATTTGCATTTAAGACAAGTGTTCTATTTATTTTATTGTTTGGAAAAGAAACGTAATGAGTGTTACGTCTCAAGAAGAGAAGAAAACAGTTGCCCAAGTTGCCCTTAAACAAAGAAGACAGAAATTCCGACTATCGTGCCACAGGCCACGTTTGTGTGGATTTGTGTCATGCTGTGGATGTCTATCAGTGTTTGTCCCCGGGGGCAGCAGGGCCTGTCCCACGCACGTCCCAGGCACACTGGACCACAGACAGTCGCATGCCTTAGGCCGGGCCAAGCGAGGCTGCCCTGAAGGCTGGAGGCTTGAGCCAGGGAGGTTTCCATGGACCACGAAGACCCAAAGATCATGGGGAAAAGTCTCCTGCTAAACCAAGGGATGAGGCAAGACGGAGAGCCCCCCAGGGCACACGGACTGGACAGGCCGTGCGGGAGCCAGCCGCCGCCACCGTCCACCAGGGTTTTCAAACGAGCCCTCGCTTCTGCACAAGTGTACGTGGCACCCAGGCCTGCCGGGCACCGTCATAGGAGTTTCCAGTTACCTCTTGATCTAGATGGGATCCCTGTAAAAGTCCGTCAGACACAAACACCCCATTTCTGTAAACCCAAATTATATGACTTCTTCTGTGAAAGAAAACGGTGTGTGCTTCTTTTTGCGATGTGGCTCTCCAAAGCGGGAGGTGTGATGAGGCCCAGTGCAGCTTGGCGGCTGTGGCAGAGAGAAAGAGCCCACTCACTGCTCTCTGGAGCCCCCCGCCTAGCTCTGTCCTTCCAGGCTGACCCCCAGCACTGTCTTCCCACCCTCCTACCCCCTACCCAGGAGCTCTGGTTGGACTTTAAGTCCTATATTTTTGTCCCCTGGAAGTGGTGATTGAAAGCCCAGTTTTTCTGGAACACTCAGCCCCTCAGGCTGCAGCACTTAGTATTTTGGGGGACTCTGATCTTGAACCCCTGATCAAAAAGCACTTATTATCTGCACTGGGACAGCCCTGAAACGTGGTCTCCACACTTCGCCATGCCCCCAACCTTGCCAGCTCCACCCCCTGCTATTCTCTGCCCAGATGTGCCCACCACCCTCAGGCCCTGTGTCTTCCCAGAGACCAGCTGGGGGCTGGTGGGAGGGGCAGGTGGGGCGGGAGCTTTCCAGAAACCGCCACAGGTGGCCATGTCCACTGGCAGCATGGGCAGAGGTGAACCAGACAGCTGACCTGCTGACCATTACCTGAGAATAGTGGCCAGGGTTGGGGCTCCAAGCCAGGACCCCATGCAGCCAGGTTCCTTAGACTGCCGCCCTGACCCTTCAGATGACTGGCACTCAGCCAAAAACGGATCTTTAGCCGGAGACCTCCTAGCGCCTGCCCTCCACACCTGGCCCCACGTGCCCTGCCACCACTGTCATTCCCAGACAATTGGGTGGGACAGGTGGCACCCAGAAGGTCCCCAGACACACCCCAGGGGTGTGTGGTGGTGCCTCCTCAAGGCCAAGTACAGCTGGTTTGTCAGGCACTGATGGACCCGAGCCAGGTGCCCCCAGTCCAGCCCTGCAAACTCGGGGCCTCGGCTCAGGGCCTCGGCTCTCGCTGCCCCTGTGGCCTCCCTGGAGTGATCGCAAAGCCCTTCCTAAGCACATAGCACGTGTTCTAGACACGAAGCCACGAAGCACTGGATTGTGGCCCTGTCCCTGTCTCCCTGCCCAAGTGGCTGAAATCTACTGAGCTGTATTCACTGTGCTGTTCTGAGGTGGGGGAGGGCTCGCCATGCCCTGTGGCCGAGCAGGGGGGCAGGGCGCCGGGGACCCTGAGATGCAGCTGCTCGGGCCGAGGAGCCAGCCGGGTGTAAGAAGCCATGAAACTGTAGCATCGGGTGATACTGTGACGAAGATGTTCTTGCGTTGCTCGGAGAAGAGCTCCCTTTCCTATGCCGTTGCTTTGTTTGTTCGTTTTATCCTTTTCTGTCACTGATCTGCATGACCACTTTTGGGGGGAAAATATAATAAGTAAAGGCAGCTCGTGCGCATCTGTCGTGGACAGAGGTAGTTCTGCGACTCCCTCCACACCCCTCGAAGCCGGCAGCTCTCTTCAGAGTACAGGCTGCGGAGCTGGGCACCAGCACATGTGTGATTGAAAGTCTGTGCATACACACGCACATCCCCAGTAGGGGGAAGCGTGTGTGTGTGTGTGTGTGTGTGTGTGTGTGTGTGTGTGTGTGAATACATCCGCAGGGTTGAACCTGCCCGTCCACCACCATTGCATTCAAATTTGATTTAGTTCTGTCTTTGGCTTTTGTTTTGTTTTGTTTCTTTTAGAACTGTACAGTGTTGAAAACAAAATCAAATGTAAATGTCTGCTTTTCGCATATTGTTTTAAACAACAACAACAAAAAAAAAAAAATCGAGAAGGAGGCCGGTGTTTCCCCACCCCCTGTAAATTGCTTCTGTTGTGTTTATGAGTAAACTGCATGGCTTGTGTTTCGCGGTCATTATGGTGTCTGTTCATGAAATTTTTATGACAAGGACAATTCCGTAGATGCACTCGAATGTGTGATTAGGGTCACGGCAAGACTAGAGCCCCGTGCAGCAGCCCGCGCGAGGGCCCGTTCCCGTGCAGAAATCTTGCTGGGAGAGGAACGGAGAGACATGCAGACGGTGATCAAAGAGCAGCTGTGCAAAGCTCATCCTGAGGCTTGTGACAAAGACAAACGTATTGCGTAGAGAAATTCCTTTACGGTAAAAGCTTAGGAGCTGCTGACCGAGGTTCATGCTGTAGAGTAGGACTGGATACCAAATGTAATCTTTCCGATGCTACAATGAGTTTATACATGAGATTGATATGCAATAAACCTGTGTGCTTTTCTAAGCCTTGGGGCTTTCGAGCTTCATTGAGGGAGGGGCTGCTGGGTGGGCGAGCAGCGGGAGACCCGGCCCTGCCAGGCCCCAGGCCCCCAGCGCCCAGCCCGGACCAAGGAGTCCAGCGCATGCCAAGACCTTGTGCCCAGCTCGGCCGGCGGGGCTGTCCGCCTCCTAGAGGAAAGTGAGCTGCAGAGGTCACTGCTGCCCTGCTTGGCCTCCGAGTGGGTGTGGCCCAGGCCAAGGCCTCTAGCTGTGCCAACCGACAGACCTGCAGAGCCCAAGGCCTCTGGCACTGGGGATTTCCCTTCCCAGCGAGGTGGCTGGCAGGCTCATCTGCAGTCCGCCCCGAGGCTTCCCAAGGGTCGGCCCCACCACAGCCTCTGCAGAGACGGTGCCCTGGTACCCGCTCTCTCTTGCCCCTGGAGAAGGCCTGAAGCCATGCTGGCAGGTGGGAGGGAGGGTTGAGCAAAGGCCCTGGGGCTGCAAGGAACAGGGTAGCCTCTTTCGGGGGCCCCTCCAGCCTCCAGCAGGGTGCTCCTCCTTGGGGTAGGACTGATCCCCAGTCTCAGTCTATGCTGACCAAGAGGTCTGAGGCCAGGTCTGGAAGTCAAACTGCTCCCCACAGAGGTCCCCCTCTACTTCCTGCCACACAGAAGTTCACGCAGTCCCTCAAGGCCCCTGCACTTGCAGCCCTGGCCACCTTTACCTCCACAGCCACACCACCCAGGGGCTCTACCTATCCCCTCAGCTCTCCCTGCCACCTCTTGCAGGGAGACCTCAGGCTTCTGGGCTGAGCCCCCACTTCTTTGCTTCACCTCAAAGCTCCCCAAGGCTGGCCTGGTGGAGTTCAGCTTGTAGGCAGCATCGGTCAGCGTCAAGTCCGCCCTGTCCCCATGCAGTGACTCTAGGCTGATAATAACACTGACCCTTCAGCTTGGACCCTCAGGGTGGCCGGTTCAGCTCATTCCCAGGAAGGGGGCGCCCCTGCTGGGGTGGAGCCTGCCCACCCTCAAGTCCTGCTGTACCTTTTCTGGGGACCCACCCTTGGCCACCAGGAGGACCCTCAGAACCCAGGCCAGTCCTCCATCCTCCCTGCAGCTCCTCCCCTCCTGGCAGGCAGCCCAGGTGGGGCATAGGCATTACCCTGAGACCTAACCGAGGGCTTGGCTGACAAAGTCAGCTCTCGTAAGGCCCCCCAGGAATTACTGCAGGCGTGGCGGGCTGGAGGTGTAGCAGGTTGCCGAGTCCCATCCCTCACCATGGCTCCAGAAATACCAAGGCCACCAAGGGACCAGGACATGCTGTGATGAAAGCCCTCAGAATTGGGGGGCTGGGGTCCCCTAGGCACTAGCTCCAGCCCCTGCCAGAAAAGGAAGAAATGGGGCTTGATCTTGGCCCCGGGGTCTCCAGGCCTGAATCTGGGGCTCTGAGCCTTTTCACTTTCTGAGCACGCTGGCTGGCGAGCCTGGTGCCTTCCCCAGAGCAGGCCTGGGGGGAGGGGGGTCCTTCCTGGCATGATTGACCAAGTGTCGCTGAGGACTTAAGCTCCGATGGGCAGAGGCGGGCTTCTCGGGGAGCTTGGGGCCCTAAGATGGCTTGAAAGGCTCCTCTCTGGGAACCAGGGTTCCATGCTTGAGGACAAATGGTGTGAATCACAAAACTGATGGATGGCCGAGCTCCCAAAAGTCACTCACAGCGATGGAGTGACAGTGTCCGACACCCCTAGAAAGGCCCTGCCTGGGGCTCCCCGCGCCAGGGCTCCAGTCAAGTGAAAACCTCCCCACTTTGTTTGCCTGGCAGCCTCCCTGCTCATTAGCCCTGGAGGGGACAGGAAACATCCCGGCCGTTGAGCGGCTGATAAAGGTCCCATTGTGGGCGGAGGACAGGAGAGCAGCAGCCTGGGAACACTGCTGACAAGGACACTTTGTCCCGCAGTGGTTCCTCGCATAAAAGGCCGAGGAAAAAGGACCCACTTTGGGAACGGGGAAAAAAACCTACAGGAGGAAAAAAAAAAAAAAAAAGTGTCAATGAAGAATCTGTTTTCTGGGGAAAGAAGTTCTTTTTCATCTCCTTCAGCCGGCCGGCCAAGCGCGAGTGCGTCGGGTGGGCGGGCGGGTGGGCGGCCGGGAAGCTGCGCAGGGCCGTCAGTCCTGCTTCTCACGGCAGCCAAAGCTCCCGGATCAAGATGTCTCCTCCTTTAGAGTGCAGTGGCCAGGGCTGGGGGGCTGCCCTGTGGGCGTGAGGACCCAAGACGGGGCGCCCTGCCGCAGAGGGTGCTCAATGGGGCCGCAGCCTGCATCTCCCCCGGCCACCACCAAGGACGCTGCCCACAGCTTGGTCTAATTCAGGAATCAAGGGGTGAGCTCCGCCTGCAGCTGGGGCCTCGGAAATGGAATGTGCAGTTACAGGGGGAGGAACCAGCAGCTTTCCAGAGGTGGCCGGGGCCTCCACCCGGACTCCGGGGAGGGAGCCGGCTCTTCCTCTGCCCTGGACTGAAGCTTCAGCCCCCTGGTCCCAAGGGCCCAGGACCCCAGGAAGGCCCAGGAAGCCCACGAGACAGAGCAGAGTAGGATGGGATTTTCACAATGCTAACAGCAGCAGACAACGCTTGACACAGAGGTCCCGGGGTCACAGGGCTGGGGTCACAACAGTGCCATCCACCAGAGGGCACAGGAACTGTGGCAGTAGAAGAGGCCACCAAGGAAGGGCAGGCAGAGAGCCTCAGGCAGCAGGGTGGGGCGTGGCAGGGGTATCAGCCAGGCCAGCTCCCTGCGAGGCTGGGTGGGGAGCACTGTGGCTTTCTCCAGCTGGCCCTGAGTGGGACACAGAGACACAAATTGGGCAGCCGTCAGGGCTGCACAAAGCCCTGACCACCCCTGTGGGCCAGTCGAGTGAGCCTCTTGCTTGGCTCCCAGCTGCCTGAGCAGGCTGCAGGTCAAATGGCTCTCTGGGTAACAGACTTTATTTTTTGGAGACATTTTAAGGTCACAACAAAATCAGTCGGAAGTCACGAGATGTGCCCCACTCACCCCACCCTCTCCCACCAGGGTCACTGCCGTGGAGCGGCACATCCACGGGAATCCGTGGTCCTACTCCATGGGCAGCTCAAGATCTGCCCCTGTGGACGGCCGGGGTGTGATGTGCGTGTGCTGTGTCCACCAATGTCCCTGAAATGAGAGGAGCCTCCCTGCCTGGAGTTCTTCTCCTCCTGTCCCACCCAAGCCCGAGACCCTGGGTCTGGGCGCCACCTCCACCGCTTCACCCTCCCCAGAACGTCAGGGCCTGGGGTCCCAGGAGGGCCTTCTCAGCCCGGCTTCTTCTTTTCGCCTGGGATGTGCGTCTGCGGTCCTGCACACCTGGCTCTGTTCTGTCTCTGCTAGTGGCTCAGCCCCTCCCGGCACTGCACAGCTCCTGACGTCAGATGGGCTCCATACTCACCGTCCGCAGCCACAGGCCACCTGGGTGGCTCCCGAGTTCCCTGTTATACACGAGCTGGAGTGGATGCTGCTTGTCTCTGGGCATCACGGATGGCGACTGGCTGGCTGCGGGCTCTGTTTGGAAGCAGCCGCTGAGCTGTTTCCCGAGCACTCAGGGCACAGCGGCGTCTCGCTGTTGCCTTTGAGTCCCCAGCGCCTTATGTGGGTGCAGCCTTTGGAAACAGACAAGCCTCCACTCCATGCCCGCCAGGCCCTGAAGGCTGGGCTTGTGGACGTGACAGCTGCAGGGTGACAGCTCACCTGTAGGCTGAGTGCGAGGAGCCACTGTCAGTCCCTCTGGGTTCTCCAGGGCCAGAGGGCAAGGTCATGGGGCACAGGAGGCTTCCAGGATGACATCAGGACTGCGGCTACAGAGCTGTATGTCTGCTATAAATGCACCAAACTGCGCTTTCAAAGGATAATTTACCAGTGCAAAGCAGGTCTTGATTGACCTGATTTTTCAGAAACAGCATGTGCCATACCACCTACCCCCGCTCTAAGGTGGGGCCTCTACAGACAACATCAGGAGGCCCTGGGGGGCTAAAAGCACTCCCAGCTCTGCTGCCCAGACCCTGAGCGGACCCCTGGACCAGCCAGCCCCCCGGCTACTCTGGGAGGAACCCTGTGCTTGGCAGAGCCCAGGTTGGTGCCCACAACAAGCTCCACAAGCCTCAGAGGGGTGGGGAACCGAGGCAGCCGTGGCCTTGCTGTGGGCCCCAGCCTCACTCAGCCTAGTCTTCAGCTCTCCCACCCCATCACCCTTGGCTGCCTGAGAGCCCCTGGGACTCATTGTGGAGTGCATGTGCACAGGCTTGCTGCTTGGGGTCACCTGCAGAAAAAGAAGACCCACAGGTGTTGACGTGTTCATACACCTGTCCCCCAGGGTTCGGGAGGCTGAGGCAGGAGGATTGCAAATCTGACATGCGCTTGGACAGCTTGGTGAGACTCTGCCTTAGAATAGAAGCAAAAGGGCTGGGGATGTAGCTCAGAGGCAGCATCAGCATCCTTTTCCCTGCTATAGCTCTGAGTAGGACGAGGTTTAGCAGAAGGGGCACAGCGGGCCACTTCATCTGGTCTAGAGCCTGAGAGAAGCCACCAGCTCTTCCACCGGGCCAATGTCCACCAAGGACATGCGTGTCGGGCGAGTGCAGCTTTCCGTCTCTAAGGTCTTCACTGCACAGGAATGGGTGCGGGCTGAGCTCAAATGCTTTCCCTCCACCTATGGGAAGCAATCTTATGATTTTTCTCTTTTGCACTGTGCATGTTGTGCATTATGCCAGTTTGCTCTGCAATATGATGCTAACCTTGCACTTGGTTGTAGCGTCACGCACTCTGCGCACAGCTGCGTGGGACCTGTTCGCAGTCTGCAGGGACTTCTGCACCTCCCCCACCAGGCATGTCGGCCTGCAGGTTCCCTTGCTTGGGACCGGCTTGGGATTGGAATTAGAGTGATGCTGGCCCCAGAGAATGAGTCCAGCAGTGTGCCCTCTGCCTTGGGTTTCTGAAAGACCAAGGTGGGGCTGTCTTTTCCTCTCCGTCCACAGAGCTCACGCCGTCAGGGTCTGGCCTGGCACTTTCTTTGCAGAAAAGTGCTGCATGTTTGTTGGTGGTAATGGTGTTATTGTGTGTGTGTGTGTGTGTGTGTGTGTGTGTGTGTGTGTGTGTGTTTGCAGCAGCCAGGAAGACTTGTGTCCTCCGAGGCCCTGTCATCTAAGCTGACACAACAGGAGGCCTCCCCATGCTCCTCCTGCCTGCGCAGCCTGGAGCGACGGCTCCCTCCCCCCTCATCTTGGCCAGCAGAGCCTTCTGTCCTCCTTGAATGATCTGAGGTTATCGATCATGTTGATCTTGCCAGATAATCACCCATTTTATTGATTTTTCTCTGGTGTGGATTTATTTCCTACCATAGTGATTTCTATTGATTTATTCACCTCTTCTATGACCTTGTCTTAATTTGACCTTGTCTAAAATTTCTAACATTAATGTTGGCTTTTGAGACAGGGTCTTGTCATATATTCCGTGCTGGCGTTGAACACACTATGTAACCCAGACTGACCTCAAACTCACTAGGCTCCTCCTGCCTCAGCCTCCTGAGTGCCGGAATTACAGGCACATGCCACCACACTGGGCATTAACATTTAAAGATGGAGGTATGGAGGGCTGAATTCTGACATAGCGTCTTTTCTAATAGAAGCATTTGAAGCAGGGGCTGGGGAGATGGCTCAGTAGAATAAGTGCTTGCCTGGTGAGGGCAAGGGCCTGAGTTCAATACCCAGTTCTGCCAAAAATAAATAAATAAATAAATAAATAAATAATAAATAAATAATAAATAAATAAAGTGATCCACATCCCTTGAGGCAGGCTACAGGCCCACCCCACATAATTTATTTTTCATTGTAAGTCAGTTCATAGTATTTTGAGGTATCTCCCATTTCTCCTTTGACCTTAGGCTACATTGCATGATTTCATTTTCAAATATGTAGGAATTTTACAGATATCGTAGTGCCATTGGTTTCTACTTCTGTCCTGCTGGGGTTAGAGAACTCGCTCCGCGTCTCTACGTCCTCACTGCTTTTTCCGCCTTCCCATTCCATCATCCTTTGCTAAAAGAGATGTGGAAATCTTCAACAATTGACGTGGGCCTGCTTTCCTTCCTGGCTGACTCCAGGGTCTCACTTTGTAGTTCAGGCTGGCCTGGAACTCCCGGTGATCCTCCTGCCTCGGCCTCCGGAGTGCTGGGATTGCACTGTGTCATCTCTTTTTGCATACATTTTGAAAGTCTGTCACTGTGTGGAAACACGTAGGGTGTCTGCCTGATCTGCTGAGTCCTTTGTCATTGTCACCCGGCTCCCTTTCCTGGGCAATATTCCTGTTCTAAAAATCTATGTCTGACATTAAGACAGCCACTCCTTCTTTCTCATGACCAGGGTTTGTGTAAATCCTTCAACCTTCTATGAATTCTCTCAGTCTTTTTATCTGAATCTTATTTCTAAGCACCAGCAGTTCCATCTTGCTCTCATCCAGGCTGGCAGCCTTTATCTTTTAATCAGTTATGTTTAACCCATTCACATTTAGTGTAATTATTGATGTGGGTCGGGAGAAGCGACCACCTCACTTTCTGTCTTCGCTTTGTCAATCTGCTGCTTTTCCTGTACTGCTCTGGCGCCTTTTGGCTTAGTATTTCCTTGTATTCTGCTTTATCTTTCCTCTTGGCTTTTAGCTGACTCCGTCTTAATTTCCAGGGCCTGCTCTAGTGCTTTCATATTTTCCCTTATCTGTTTACCGGTAAGTGATGTCACACCATTGGATGTGAACTACATGAACTTAATAATGACATTTCTATTGTCTCTGCCTGTCCTTTGTGCTTTTATTGTAATGCATTTTCCTTTTTTCCCCCCTTTGGTTTATTACAGGGTCTACAGGGTCTTACTACGTAGACCAGACTTGTAGTGATCTGCCTATGCTCAGTCTCCCAAGAGCTGGGATTACAGGCATACGCAACACCATGCCCAGCTTTTCCTTTTATATTTTGCTTTAAATAATATCTTTCTCTTTTTGTTTTTTTGGTATTTTTTAGGGAAGGCTCTACAGGGTGTTCAGGGTCTCACTACTAGATTGGACTCATAGTGATCTTCCTGTTTACAGCCTCCCAAAAGCTGGGATTACAGGCTCACCACGCCATGTCCAGTCGCAGTTGCCATCTCAGTGTGCCCCGGGGGTGGGCCGGCAAGGCAGGCCCAGGGGATGGAGCCCCTGGCCCCTATGCCCGCTTGCAGGAGCTTCAATCTGCTGAGCGATTTGGCCAGCCCTTAAATAATATCTTTCAGGGCCGGGGAGATGGCTCGGTAGAATAAGCGCTTCCCTGGCAAACGCAAGGGCCTGAGTTCAATCCCCAGTTCTGCAAAAACTAACTAACTAACTAATAATAATATCTTTCAAAGAAAGAGAAAAGTCTCTCCCCGATACCCACACACTGGCGACTTCCAGTGGGCTCCTCCTCCGCATGCAGACCGAGTTGGCATCTGCTATCATTTTCTTTTAGCCCAAATATTTGCACCCTGGCCTTAAAACGTCTTTATTTCACCTTTCTTGGCGCGATAGTTCACTAGCAACGCTGTGTCACCTTGGCTGCCAAGCCTGATTTCTTTAGGGGGTTAAGGACGCAGCAGTCCTATGGGCCGGCAGCGATGCAGTCACCAGAGTCCCTCGCTGGCCCCCTGAAGTCGCCCTGCCACCCTCTTTCTGGGGGGTGCTGGCCTTGGACAAGCCCTGAGGCTCCCCGGGGAGGTTCTGCCCTCCTGCCATCTCCCCTGCTTGGCTCTGCTCAGACTGGAGGCAGAGCCCGCTTAGGTGTCTCTAGGACAGGGACCAACCTGTGGCGATCCGGCAGGCTCTGAGGGGTTGGGAGAAAGGCCGGGGAGATGAGAACCGCATCCTGCAGAGCCGCCTGGTTTTTTCCCTGTTGTGGGTCAAGGTGAGGCGTCTCCCACGCACCCCGGGTGCAGTTCCCATCACGGCCGCCGGGGGCAGTAACTACTTGTCTTTCCCGGGAGCTGCCCCCTCTCTCCCCAGGTGGTTAGCCCCAGAGCCTCCCTCGGGCACCAGGGGCCAGTTCTGAGCTCCTCCTCCCCGCCCCCAGGTGGCAGCTGCACCCATGGGCACTCGGCCCTCCATGCTGGGGTGGAGGCCAGGCAGGGAGAGAGCACAAGAGGGCCTGGCAGGGGCTCAGAAGGACTGCAGGGGTACAACTGCACAGCTGGTGGTTGGATTTGGGGTGTGCAGCTGCAGACTAAAGCAGAAAGAGAGGCAGGGAGCTCTCTCAGCTGCGCCGGACCAGGGTGTCTGTCTCGGGCGTCGGCCCAGCTCTCCCAGGTGGCAGTCCTGATACCTGTGCCCGGTCCTCGCTGCTGTCTCGGGATGAAGACGGATGCCCCAGCTGACCCCCACAGCCAGCTTCCCACCTCGCCTGGGCCTGGCACTCCCCTCCGGCCTCGCCTCCTCGGTCCCTGGGCTCCACACACGGCCCGCCTCTGCCGCACCCTGCACCGGGTCCTGCCCACGCTCAGGCCCCGGGCCCTCTTAGCACCCCGGGAGCCCACGCAGCCCTACCAAGACCCTGCCTGCACAACGTGGTGCCTGCACACCTGACCCAGAGCGCAGCAGCAAGGAAGGCGTGCGCCAGGCAAGGCCCTCCTTGCCAGGCCTTGGTCACCCGTGACACGGGCGTGGCGGCGACTCAGTCCCCTGGAAGCGCTTGGATGCTGTGCGCTACTGGTCAGGGCTGCGCAACAGGCGAAAAAGTCCGAGATAATCCAAAGGCAGACTCTTCCTACAACCAATTCCCTGGGACCTGGCGCCTTCCGGGAAGGCTTCTTGGAGGAGGTGGCCTGCAGCGACCAGAGAGAGCTGGAGCCGCAGGAGGAGGGGCGCAGTCACGTGGGCGAAGGCCGGCCTACGCGAGTAGGGCTAGCCAGCAGGCAGTGTCAAATAAGTGAGCACGCCCCACCCCGTCCACCCCTCACCCTGAGGCCCAGGCAGGGCCTTCCGGCTGGAGCACACCTGGCCCCGCAGCGCTACCCCGCCCACCTGGACCTACTTGCCCCGTAGCCCCGCCCACAAGCCCACCTGGCCACGCCTCCGCCACGCCCAGGAAGTGGGGAAGGCACCCCGGCCAAGCGGAGCTGGGTTGCAGCAGGTTGGAGGGCGCTGCTCCTCGGCTGCGCAGGTGAGCCGGATACACAGGTGAGGCCTGAGGGGAAACCGCCGCGAGGACATTCAGGGACACGCAGCGACCCTGGCGCCGCCCCCTCGCTCCTCCGGCTTGCCCCCACCCCAGGGTCTTCCCCAGCTTGTTCCCGCTGTTGCCCGGCCGCGGGGGCGGGGCCTGCAGGCGGGGGTTGGGCTGCGGCGGGGGAGGGGACCTGACCTGGTCACCTGGGCCTTAGTGTCCCCCGACCCTGTGTTCCCCGACCACGGCCTCTCAGCTGCGAGCCCCAGGCTTCGCCTACACCTTCGCCCCCGTAGGAGCACGGGAGCGCGAGGGCTCCTGGGAAGGAGGTCTGGCAGGGCAGGGCTGCCTAGGGTTCACCCACAGCCTCCCACACACCCCAGGTCAGCCTCACCTCCTCTGAAGAGGGACAGGAAACTCCCCAGAGCTGTACGGAGCCAGCAGATTGTCTTTCCTGTCCTGCCTTGGTTTCCCCAACAGTAAAAGTGGAGCAGGGATTTCTTTTGAGTTTGGGTGTGTGGACTTGGAGCCCAGGAGCTGGGCTCGTTCTTGAGGCCTCTACACCCCACCTAGAGCCCTGGCACCCCTGAGTCCTACAGTGGTGTCTGCACCAGCTAGGCCGGGCTACGGGTCCTGTGCTGCCCATGGTCACTTTGGGGGCCAGTGGGAGGGTCCCCGCCTGGCACAGGTCCCAGTCGTCTGCCCTGAGGCCTGTGTCAGCTCCTGTTCCAGGGCTGCCCCTGGGAGAGCTAAGACACACTCCCCGCACCTCAGGCCTCTGCGGCTCCTCTGTGAAGTGAGTGACAGGATTGTTCCCACCGGCTGTGGTGCAGCTGAGCACAGGCTGCAGAACAGTGCCTGTTCCCATGATGCCCGCCTCAGCCCCCACGTCCTGGCTCCACCCCACCCGGGGAAGCTGAGGCCCAGAGGTGGTGCCCCTGGCAGGGGTCCCCGCAGTGCAGCTCGCTGCCCCTGTGGAGGCCGAGTTCAAATGTCCTGGGACAGCAGGCTGCTGGTCTGGTTCCAGCTTGGCTGCCCATCTGGGGCTTTGGTTTCAGTTTCTGGGTCAGTCTTGGCGGCTTGTGTGTGTGTTTGTGTGTGGCCCATGGTAGCTTGGTACTCAGGTGATCGCCCATTGCAGCATCTGAGGATGGGCCCACAAACCCTGCGGCCCTGTCACTGGGTTGAAGACTATCACCTGAGTCAGGATGGGCCTGGCTCCCCACCTGGCTCTCGCTGGCTGCAGCCGGATGGGCCTACTCCCTCACCTGGCAGAGAGGAAGGGCTGACCCTCGCTCTCCCAGAACTGGGAGACACTGAGGGCGCGTGTGGGCAGGGCAGCGGGAGTCGTGTGCCCTGTCCAGGTGGCAGTCGGCTCCGCTTCCCTGTCAGGTGCTCCTTTGGGGATCCCGGTGCCAGCTGAGCTGGGATGGGACCTGGGTCGGGGGCATCTGGACTTACAGGCAGCAATGGGGACAACAGTGGGTGCTGCAGGCTGAGCAGGCTACGTGTGAGTGTGAGGGGAAGGCTGGCACCCAGGGGCTCCCCACTGCTTCTGAGGGGGCAGGGCGACCCTATGAGCCAGGCAGGCCTTCCTTCCTTGGCCAGGGTGTGTGTGTGTGTGTGTGTGTGTGTGTGTGTTCCAGCACGTTCATCATGGTGCCATCCTGTTTGGGGTGGAGGTTTAGCAGCTGGAGCCATGTGATGGCGGGACGGGTGACACTGACGTCTCCAGTCTGCCCTCGGATGGCAGCCCCGAGCAGAAGCCCTGCACACCTTGCAGATGGGGCTGCATAGCATGGGACTCACAGAGCCACATTCTGTCCCCAGATTGCACGGGGCTTCAAGTCCCAAGTGCAGCCGGGCAGGATTACCTGCGTACAAAGGCATCGTTGTGGGTTGTGCAAGGTTAGATGGACAGTGCTGTTCCTGCCAGTGAAGGTGGGAACCAGGGGACCCAGGGGCCCAAGGATGGCCGTGTGGGAGCTGCTCATGGTTCCCCAGCAGAGGGCTGATGAGCCGCCAGTGCAGGGGTCCTGGGGGCAGCTGTGACCACAGGCCAGGAGCTCAGGCTCTGTGGGGCCCCCTGAAGCTGACCTTGGGGAAAGAACTCAGAGCCGGAGGACTAGAGCAGGCAGCCCCCAGCCCCACTGGTTCCGGAACCCCATGGTGGGTCCTTGGCGAGCCCCTCCCCTCCCTGCTGCCCACTCTTGTCCCACTGGGAGCTATATAGGGACAAAGAGAAAAGCAAGTGCTGTGCGCTCCAAGGGCCCCATGTGGGGGACCTTTCCGGGCTGCCCTAAGCAGGGGTCACCACAAAGCTTCACAGAGCAGAGGCAGGGTGGCCCTGGCCCCATGCATGGACTGCATCCTCTTGGGACAGAGGCAGGGTGAGAGGGAGGCAGAACCCACACAATGCAGGTGTCAGCCAAGAATATGAGCACCAGTTTGCAGGGACATGGATAGGAACTGTCTCCATGCCACAATGGCTCATTCACTTGTCGGGAGACAGAGACGCTGACCGCGTCCAGCCATCCTGAAATTCTCTCCTCCTCGTGCGTCTTCGCAGGAGCTTCCTGCACAGCAAGCCCGGGCTGCCTGTGTTGGGTAGATCTGCTCTGTGGCCTGTGTGGCTGAGGAGGCTCCGGCCCCTCTCAGGTAGTCACCCGATGAGGAAGCTGTGGCTGCCTCTGCCTGGAGGGCAGCAGCAGGGAGAGTCCACTCTCAGCGCTGCCCCTCCCACGTCCCGGTGATAAGCCTATTGTCCGAGGCCTGGCGGAGGGGCTGTGGACCTGCGTGGGCCTCCCGACCACCCACCCATTCAGGCCTCCTCCCTAGACAGAAGCCGATACCAAGGCAGACATCTGAGCAGACTCCAGGGGGGCTGAGGCAGAGGGGGAGCGCACGTGTGTGGGAGCCCATCGCAGCAGCTAGCCAGAAGCGTGTTTATGGGAAAAGAGCGTCCTTGTCCCCTGAGCTAAGGAAGATGATGTATCCATAAAACAAGAACAAGAACAAGGTGTTGTGAGCAGGAGTAACAGGAGGGCGCAAGAGAGCAACAAGGAAAGGTGGAGAAGAGACTGGAAGGTGAAGGGGAGGGACTCTCCCAAAGGGACAGCAGAGGGATGGAAAGAGGAGGGGTGGAAAGGTAAGAAATTAGGAGAAAAAGCCAGAGGTTTCCACACTCACTGATGGGCACAAAGTTGATTTCCCCCAGAGAGGGCAGAATGGCGGAAATTATCCAGCAAGAGCTCAGCCATGGGCTGCCTGGAGACCCAGCGGGCAGGGGAAGCCCTCCCAGGCACGTAGCTCATACGTGGGAGCAGCCCCGGGCCTTGCTCAGGGCTGGCACAACCCAGGAGAGGAGTTGAGGGGTCAGGTGCCAACCAGCACAGAAGACAGGAGACGCTGCTTCGGGAGTCTGGGAGAAAGGCTCCTCCGGCAGTGTGCACTCAGGCTGGGGGCCGGGCAAGGGAGAAGTGGGGAAAACATTCAGGCCTTGGAAAAATCTGCCGCCCACCCTGGCTGCTTCTGGGGACGGCACCGGGGATGCGCCTCAGCGCTGCTGGGCTGGGGCTGCGCTGGGCTGGCTGAGCATCCAGCCCTGGAAGTTGGTGAGGTGTGGTGCCAGGGTCCCTGGACCCAGCCCCGCCAGCCCTCCCGGAAGTGCGCGCTGCACTCTGGAACCAAGCGCAGGCAGAGACATTGGCACTAGGGAAATAAGCAGGAGAGGAAATCATTAACAGGGCAGGCCTGGCTCCTGGTCTCCCGTGTGGTGTGGGCCGAGTGCTTCTGGGGAGGTAGCGGGGCCCTTCAGCAGCGCCTCCGGGGACACCTGAGAGGCAGTCTAGGCCTCTTAGGTGCTGTTTGGGGCTTGCAAGCACACGTGTGCCCAGAGGTCTCTAATGGCAAAACATGGGCATAGCAGTGTGTGTAGTGGCCACGGCCCAGACCTGCAGGGTGCCCACAGCCCCAGGCACTGCTCTTCTGAGGCCCCAGGTCCCAAGCAGGTGGCCCAAGCCTGGGGGTGTGGTTGGCTAGAGACTGGCTAGAGATGTCTCGCCCAGCGATGATTACAGGCCGCTGGCTCACCCGACAGGTCCCTCTTTGGGGACCTTCAGGACTTTGCCCCTGTTAGAGACGTCGCTGCCCACTGTGGCCACCTGTGCCAGCCGGGTCTGGGACACTGACTCAGAGAAAGCTGTCAGACGTGGCTTGTGGGAGGCGGGGTGCAGGTCTGCGTGGGCCCCATGGAACCACGCAGCATGCCCCAGGGTAAACAGGCTGAAAGTGCTGCTCGGGGCGCAGTGTCCCTGCCCCACCCGGGGGTGCTCACAGCCTGAATCTAAGTCATTGGATTTCTTTCCAGGCCTGGGTAAGCAGCAGACAAGGTAAGGAGGGTGTGTGACCTCGGGCAGCCCACGCCTGGCCAACATCACTGTCACAGACAGATAGTCCTGGAGGAGGCCTGGCGTGGCTGCCTGTGATTGGGAATGTCCTCAGGAATGTGTCCTGAGGAATGTGCCTCCCCCTGGGGGCGCAGGCCGGGCTGCCCCTCCCCCTGCTGGGAGCTTTCCTTCCTTTCCCAGGATGGTTTTAGCAGGGATCTCCTGTCCCGGAGAAGTGTGGTGGCCAGAGTCGCCCGCTCCCCAAGCATTGCTGGGCAGACGCAGGCTCCAGGCCTGGACGAGCCCACCTGGTGGCTGCACAGTAAGTGGGGGTCTCCAGGGCCCAAGCGGTCGCTTTTGCCTTGGGATCCTGGGAGCTTTTTGGAGCCACGTTAGGATTGAAACTGATGGCTGTGGAGTTTGCTGTGTTTTTGAGTTCAAATCAGACCAGAGATTAATTTTTAAGTGCCTCTTCTGACTTGATTCTTTTCCTAAGCAGATGTGTGTGTAGGGCTTCTGGCTTTTCCTTCCGGGAGCAGAGTGGTGATTTCTTGCCTTTTGGGGTGAAGTTGCTCCGGTGTGGCGCTGTTCGGTGGCCTGAGGAGACCCCCAGGGTCAGGTCCGCACGCAGTACGATGCTGTTGTTAGCACGGTTATCATTTGTGATCAGGTGGTCAGCCTGGGCTCGGGTCTGCCCCCGTGTCCCCTGTGCTTGTACGAATGGTTACGTGGACTGCGGGCCCCTGCTTGGTGTCAGTCTCATGTGTCTCCTGTTCAGTGGCTTCCTCAGCTGGGGTCTATTGGGGTTTGTAGTTTAATTTAGAATTGTGTTAAGTAGACATTCTGCATTTGGCTTCTTTGGTCTGGGGTTAAATATTTAATTTTTGGACTCAGGCATGGCAGAGGGAGGCGTGAGTGAAATCCTTTCCAGGTCCCCAGGAAAAAGGACCAGGAACGTGGCGTCCCGCTGCTGAGCCCAGCACGGAGCCATGGGTCCCTGCCCCGAGCTTCTTGTCATTTCCTATTTGAGGTCTGGGCTGCAGAGGGGTCTCCATGTGTGGTTTGTTTTTTTTTTTCAAAGTTTTATTGATAAACAGCAATGAGACAGTTTCAAATCAAATCGGAAGTACAGTTTCAACAAATAATACACTGCATATATTCTACTTAGTGGTTAATTGCTGTACAAGATGCGGACTTGTGATCCTATTTACAAACACCATTAGAACAAATCATTCTATTCATTAAGAGAATGTAACTATATATCTATCCTAACCACTTTGAATACACAGATACAAAATGGACATTCATCTGTATACCCCATTTTTTCTAAGTTCCGTTATTGAATATTATAGGTGTGTAAACTCAGCAAAATATTCTAAAAGAGTCCAGTAGCCCATAATAGCATTGGTCTTCTGTTTAACTGGCAATGGCAGAAATTATTGACCTGAGTCCCTCACAGCTCAACATAACAGCATGGCTTTACTTCCTGTATTTCGTCTTCATACTTTTCTACTGGATGGTTAAGACCAAGATAAAGCAGGACCTATGCAACAAGAGCTGTAGCTTTTTGGTCTGAGATCCATGAGTTTAAAATAAGGCAAGAAATCACTTTTCTTCATGGACCCCTTCGAGCCCCTGAGGTCTCCTCAGTCCAGTGCCACGGACAGAGCTGGTCTGGGACTCAGCGGGGCCTCTGGCTGCCCACAACCCCAGCTGCAAATGCCTTCCCTGTGGGGCCTTGTGGGCTCCTCGTAGCGCCCCCTGGAGGAAGCTGGTGCTTTCCTGTGTCTGGTTTACTGCTCTGGGAACTGAGATAGCAGGCGTCCCTTGCTCATTGAGAAGGTCTGGTTTCCAGGTCCCTGGAAATTGTGGGAGACCCTGAGCATCAGAGGGACGCAGTGAGAGCTGTGGGGACAGACCTTAGAGTGACCAGTCGGTGGCTTGAAGCTTGTGTTCAGGAGCTTAGATGTGGCCTGGCTTGCCCAGGGTATGCAAGGCCCCTGCCCTGGCCGATGTGCACTGTCACGTCCCCAGCTTCCTCGGCACATGCGCTTCGCAGTCATGTGGCAGCAAGGTGCCATGCTGCAACGCGTGTTGAGCCCACAGGGGCTGGCTGGAGGGACACAGGTACCACCCCCACCTTGTCTCTCCCCAGCCAAAGCCAGTGTTGGGACCGCACTGACCCTAGGGGACTGAAGCTTTGTGCTGAAAGGAGGAGCTGGCACTGTCACTGGAGGGCCATAGCACGGTGGACAAAGGATGCCAGCTGCCACAGATCAGGCAGGGGCCAGGGCAGCAGTGACAGGTGTGGAGCTCGGACCCTGCACCAGGGAAGGCATCCTGGGGCTGCAACTTAGGGTCAGAACTCAGCCAACACCTCTGTCCCCAGCACCCCTCACAGCGGCTGGGGGCCTGGCTTGGACTGGTGCCCTTTGAGCTCCTGATGAGGGATGGGCAGCCGTATTCCAAGTCAGAAATGCGGGAAGTGAAAGCCCTGGGGGAAGTTTCCCGGCCCACCAGCATAGCCACGGGGGAAGGCCAAGTCAGACATGCCTGGGCGCAGGTCTGGCTCTGTGCCTCCCTGTGCTGTGTCCCCCCCCCCCCCCCCCCACCCCCAGCTTCCTCACAGCCTGAGCCTCCCGGGAGTGGAGGCTCAGGGGTCTGTTGAGTGAGGTGGGGCTGGGGGCACTGCTGTGTCCTCTGACGCCAACCTCTGGGAAGGTCCCTAGGACGGCATAGTATCCCCATGGGGGCCACAAGGAAGTAGTTCTAGGAGGCCTTGTGGCCTCCAGGCATCTAGGCAGCAGTGAGGGACAGAACCAGGATTCCGGTCCTAGTCTGCAGGACCCTGGGGCCCTGGCACCCAAATGGCACTACCTGCTCCTGCTGGGCACTGCTTCGGGGGAAGCCGGGTGACCTCTGAGGTCCAGCCCAACCCCTGGCTGCACCCATCTGACCCCTCTGAGCTCAGAAACCAGCATCTGACCCCGTCCTGGCTGGGATGAATTGCAGTCAGGTGCCAGGCCCTCCCTGGTTGTCCCTGAGGGCTCCTGGTGACCAGGGTTGTGTGCGCCATATCCTGGGGTCTCTGCAGGGCTCTGTCTGTGCCATGGCAGATGCTCAGGCACAGGGGCTGCAGGCCTGGGGCCCTGGAGGGAGGCCCTCGTGTGCCCCTGCCCACCTCTGTCCTTCCCTGCCCCCAGGCGCCTGCAGCCGCTGGCACTACAGCATGTCCCAGCGGCACTCCGACAGCTCCTTGGAGGAGAGGCTGCTGGAATACCGCTTCCATGCGGAGCTGCAGCTGGATGCCAATGGTAACCCCAAATCCAAGCTCCCCATCATCCGGGGCTCCCTGCATTCCAAGACCAATGCTGCCTTTGAGCCAGAGTCGCCGGCGCCCGTGCAGTTGCCCACGGAGGACAGGGAGCCGCGGGCCGTCGTCCTGAGCACGCAGAGCCCCGCGGCCCTCAAGGTGGGCACTCAGCAGCTCATCCCCCGGAGCCTGGCCGTGGCCAGCAAGGCCAAGACCCCCGCCCGCCACCAGAGCTTCGGGGCGGCCGTGCTCAGCAAGGAGGCTGCACGGCGGGACCCCCAGCTCCTCTCGGCCCCCAGCTTCTCCTTGGATGACATGGACATGGACCTGGGCTCAGGGGAGCCACTGAGTCGGAACCGGCGGAACCAGTCTTACCGGGCAGCCATAAAGGGCCTGGGGTCTCTGAGCAGCAAGGGGGATTGCAGCCAGCTGAGCCCCAAACTCCAGACTCTGGCTGAGGAGCCCAGCCAGCCTGCAACCCAGTGTCCAGCCAAAAACAAGGTAGGGGCTTCATCCGGACAGCGGCTCCAGGCCGGCCTCAGTCTCCACTCATGGGTGGGGAGGGGTCTGACCCGCTCCCCTTCCCACCTTCTGCTGCTGTGGGCAAGCCTGGCCATGCGCAGGGCACTGGCGGTTTATTCTAGTGTAGCCCAAGCCCTAGGTGGGGGTGTGGGCATCCC
>NW_004524689.1:1810064-1822505 GCF_000260255.1 Octodon degus
GACCCAGCTACCCCACCAGGGCAGGGCCTGCAGGGGTCTGGATCCTGCACCCAGCGTCTTTTCCTGAGGGCCCATGACAGGCCCCACCCTCAGCCCCAGGGCAGAGGGGTGCACAGGAGTCCCGGGGTGTAGGGTGCAGGGTGGAGGGGCAGGCCACACCTTCCCAGCTAGCAGGAGTTCTCAGGCCCCAACTGGTTCTGAGAAACCGGCCCTGCCTTCCTGGAACCCACACGCTGGTGCACCTGCGAGGCTCATGTGTCCCAGCCAAGAAGTGGGGCTCCAGCAGGGCAGCTGGGGACAGGGCCTCTCCAAGAGCTCTCGCCCCAGTTGCCTCCATCCGCCCCCCTCCGTCAGCCTCTGGGGGCTCTGGGTGGTGCCAGGGGCCAGATGGTGACTCCCCACCCCGAGCGCCCCCAGCACACTCCCACCTCAGCATCCGCTGAGCCCTGTTGAACCCTGTTGCATTGTATGTAGTGTCCCCCATCCTGGCCTCTGCTTGGCAGGCCTGGGGCCCTCATGCATATCACCAGGCACCTGTGTGTGTGCACGGGTGAAGCCCCCATCGGGCCTGGTCTTGCACGACTACGGTGAGGCCGCTGGGCCCCGAGGGACACAGGTGCTGCGGACCCCCCAGCCCGACGGCTGACGTCTGTCTTCTTTGCACAGAGGACGCTGGGCCGGAAGCGTGCGCACAAGGGTTCTTTCAAGGACGGTGAGCGGCCGGGCAGTGAGCGCTGGGATCCGGGTGGCGGCTGGGGGGATGGAGGTCGGGCTCCCTGGGGTCCTCCAGGGGCCGATCTGAGCTCACAGCCCTGACGATCTGAAGTCCAGCCATCTTCCTGGGCTCCCGTGAGACTCCGAGGGCAGGGGACACACAGAGCCCCCAGAGGGGCTGAGGCCAGGTCAGGCCCAGGCCCAGGTCTAGACGGGCACATCACCAGCTCTGCGCAGAGCTGACATTGGCCTTCCCTGCGATGACTGCAGGGACTGTCCAGGGGGCCCGGGGGCCAGGGCGAGGTCGGGGCCGGCCGCTGGTATGCGGGCAGGACCTGGGGTGGCTTGTGGCCTCGAAGCCCAGCCTCCTCCCCTGCTGGCACCACCGGCACACAGGGCTGTGGTCCGTCACTTGGCCCGGCCCTGAGGTGCCACATTCCACGCTGCGCTGCCTCTGCTGGCCCCACGCATGCGCAGGGGCTGCCAGCCAGTGGCCAGCCTGCGAGGGCCGCACACAGCCTGATGCTTCCGGGGGTCCCGGGGAGCCGTGGGGAGGGTTCAGACCCCCCTGAGCCCTGTGGCCGACCAGTGGCTCCGCTCCTCTCCCCAGACCCCCGATTCTACCAGGAGATCCGGGAGCGGGGTCTGAACACCAGCCATGAGTCTGATGATGACATGCTCAGTGAAGCCCCCAGCCCTGAGGGGCCCCAGAGCATGGACACCACCATTGTGGTCAAGAGCTACCGGCCTGCTCAGGTCACCTGGAGTCAGCTCCCTGAGGTATGCCAGAGGGGGTGAGGCCAGGAGGCCCCTGCTCTCTCTGACCCAGTCCACCGTGGCTCAGGTCCTCACAGGGAGGGAGAGCTGCTTTCTGGATCCCCTGGGCCGCCCTGTCCCTGGGGGGCTAGCTGGACACTGTGGGTGGCACAGAGGGGAGCACAGGGACGTGTATGCCAGGCTTCCCAGCCCAGACTGGCCTGCCGGGTGCTGTGGGATAGAAGACCTTCCCAGAGCACCCCAACTCTGGGAGGGCCTGGGGTCTCTGAGGAGCTGGCCAGGCCTTTGCTTGTGCATGAGCCAGGTGCGGGGCGAAGTTACCATGGCCCTACACCTGACGGTGGGGCACCCTGCCCAATGGGAGGCGTGGACAGTGGTCGGGGCAGAGGCCTGGAACCTGAGCCTCAGCTGCCAGGGCACACTCGTGACCCTGTCCCTGAAGGTCGTGGGTGTGGCGGGCAGCTGGCAGGGTGGGCCTAGGGTCCCCTTTGTCTCCCTACAATGGGGCTCCTTGTTGGCCACCCTGGGGGATACCAGAGACGCTCTGTGCTCTGCCAGCTGGCCGTGGGAAGCACAGCGAGGGCAGCTGTGCCCCCAGAGGGAGGGTCCAGAGTGTGTTTATCCCCTGCTCTGGCCTGGGACCCAGCACCCTGCCACCCAGCACAGTGGCCCGCAGCTCAGGCCCAGCTGCCCAGTCTGTAATCCCTGCCTCCCAGCCCAGCCCATCAGGGAGGAGGGCACGGGGGCCGCCCCAGCCGCTGTGGTAGTGCAGCCTGCCCAGCCTGTCTGGGGACGGGGCGTGCCCCGACTTGGGGAGCGCTGCTCCAGCCAAGGCACCACCATCTGTGGCCTAGGGCGTGGGGAACCAGGCGCTGTCACACCCTTCCTCGGGGGCAGGGTGCTGTACCTTCCCCTGCCCGGCACCCTGTGCAATCATTTATGAGAGCCGCCCAGCCTGGCCTGACCCTCAGACGTCTGCACTCTTCATGGGCCAACCCAGGAGGTTCCCAGAGAGGAAGGTGGGGCGAAGGGACCCCGCCAGCTCAGGCCTGACATTGCTGGCTGTGCGCAGGTGACCACAGGTGCTCTGCCCAGCCCCACCTCCAGGGCCGGGCTGTCCGCTGTGCTGGCTCTGGTCCAGAGAGGATGGAGGTGGGGACTTTGGTCCCATCCAGGGTGTGGGTGTGACTCCTGGGCTGGGCCTTCTCAGGTGGTCGAGTCGGGTGTTCTGGACCAGCTAAGCACCGAGGAGCGCAAGAGGCAGGAGGTGAGGCCACCCCTCGTCCCCTGTGGCCGCCTCCCCATACAGCCCTGCCCCAGGACCAGGCACTGTCTGAGCCCCTACTGTGCCCTCACGGGTACTCAGCAGCCTTGGGGGGACCCTGCACCTTCTCGGGCTGTTTCTGCAGCTCTTAAGTAGCTAAGCCACAGTGCGAGAGCAGGGACGTGGACTTGTGCCCCTGCCGGCTCCCTCCAGCTCTGCACCTGCTGTGCCTGCTGTCCCCTTGCCTCCTGGACCTTCCCTGCTGTCCGAGTGCTGTCCAGGCTGGTGTGTAGCCTGGACTCCCATGCAGGCTCACCAGCTGCTCACACAGGCCATCTTCGAGATCCTCACGTCCGAGTTCTCCTACCTGCACAGCCTGGGCACCCTGGTGGCCGCGTTCCTGCGGTCCCCGGTGCTGCGGGCCACCATGACACAGACGGAGCACCATCACCTCTTCTCCAACATCCTGGACGTCCTGGCTGCCAGTCAGAGGTGAGGCTTCTGTTGGGGACAGGCGCTTCCCCACGGAGCCTCAGTGAGCCGCTGCGGGATGCAAGGGGGAGGGGCAGGGCCTGGGATGGCGGCCACCCCTGCCAGGGCCGACCTTGCCAGGTAGACCCTGCCTGCCCGGCGTGGTCCCACTGCACCGAGTGCTTTCCAGCCCCTGTGGGCTTCAGGCCTTGGCTGTGGCTCTGGCTTCCTCCTGTGGCCATTCACAGTGGCCTCGCTGAGGCCCGGTGCTATCTGAGGTCAGTGGTTGAAGGTAGCTGTCCCAGACTGTTCCATCAGAGCCCTGTGACTGGCCCGGTGCATGTGTGGAAGGCCTGTGGCCACGTCCACAGGGCCTCCCATCCTGACCCTGACCCACTGTCCTGCTTGCCACAGCTTCCCAGGGTCAGTTGGTGCTCAGAGTAATGCTCCGCAGCAGCAGGGTCTCCTTGAGCGTAGAGCATCCGGCCGGGTCCTAAGGGACACCTGCCACATTGAGGCCGGCTGAGGGGTTCTCAGAGGTCAGAGGCCTGGCAGGAGGCCTAGAGAGGTGGCCAGCCTCAGGGACTGGCCTTGGTATCTGTGAGATGGACCCAAGGCCCAGTCACCAGCCTTATCCATCAGAGGCTGCTGTGCGCCTAGAGAAACCCGGAGCAGGACCTGGGGTCGGCTGTGCTCTGTCACCCTGGCTGGGGGCCTGGCTGTGGAGGAGGGCAGGGGCTGACAGTCGCCTCTGGGAGTCTCTCAAGGGCGGGACTTGCCTCCCTGCATGCCTCGGCTCGCCCTTAGGATGAGCTGGTGCACGATGAAGGCCCCAATGCTGTCCAGGGAGCAGGTGGAGCTTCACAAGGAGGGACCCATGCCTGGAGGCGGGCGTGGCTGCCTCATCCTCAGGGCCAGGAGGCGGGACCTTGTGCTTCCGTCCTTGAGCTTGCTTCTGGGGTGGGCCAGGGTTGTGCCCTGCTGTGGGGCCAGGGGACTAGGCTGATCCCTCCTCTGGGGGGCTGTGGCATAGGCACTGTACCCACCCACCTGTGGGCCCAGGTGGCTAGCTGCCTGCAGCTCAACCCACCTCGTGCAGTGCGTGTGCCTGTGCACATGCATCTGCCTAGACACCCGTGTGTGTGTGTGTGTGTGTGTGTGTGTGTGTGGCTGTGTGTTGCACGCATATGCATGTGTGTGCATGCAGCACACTACCAGGACACGCCCTAACTGCCCTCCACACCCAGGTTCTTCAAGGCCCTGGAGCAGCGGCACCAGGCACAGGTGTGTGTGGAGGACATCAGTGACATCCTGGAGGAGCACGCAGAGAGGCACTTCCACCCCTACGTGGTCTACTGCTCCAACGAGGTCTACCAGCAGCGCACGCTGCAGAGGCTGACGTGAGTGCCCCCCAACCCCTGCGCTTGCCCACAGGCTCACGCTGCCGCGTAGCCGGGCCGAGCCGCGTCCTCTCCCGCAGGGGCAGCAACACCGCCTTCCGAGAGGCGCTGCGGGACATTGAGAAGCAGCCGGCGTGCGGGGGCCTGCCCATGATCTCCTTCCTGATCCTGCCCATGCAGCGCGTGACCAGGCTGCCCCTTCTGACCGATGTGAGCATCGAGGGCTGGGGATGGACTTCCGCAGGCACCCCGCCCACAGGCCACCTGCCCCCTCGGCCCTGTGGTTAGTTGCCATGACCATTTTGAGGCCGTGTGAATAACGGGGTCACTATGTGGTCAGGGTCACAGCTGTCCTCCCCTGCAGAGCACACACAGGCACACACACACCTGGACCCCACACACAGACGCACGTGACAGGAGCCCGGCTGAGGCGATGGAGGCGCGGGAGCTGGGGCTCAGGGGGGTGCAGTCCTGCTGCACACAGCCTTGGACCCACAGGACTGGAGTTCCAGAAATGGGTCTCCAGGGCCTCCCTGGCCATGCCCCAGCTGGAAAGAGGCGGCCTCTGATGGGAAGGAGCGCGGCGGCGGCAGCTCCGTTTGGGGGCCCAGCCAAGCCTGTTTGGGGGCCGTGTGCACAGTGGCCCAGCAGGAGTGGTCTGGAGACCTCGCCTTCCCACGTTTAGGGTTGTGGGAGCCCTGCTCCATGCAGGCCTCCAGGGGCTCGGCCCCTCACAGCTGGTGTCTCCTCCAGACCCTCTGCCTGAAGTCCCAGGGCCACCCTGAGAGGTACAAAGCTGCCAGCCAAGCCTTGAAGGCCATCAGCAAGGTTAGATGGGGCCAGGAGGTGGGGTCAGCATGGGGGTCAGGCCAGGATAGAGGTGGGGCCTGGATAAAGGGGCTGTGGCTTCCCAATGGGGCGGGGTCCAAGTGGGGGTAGGGCTGGGATCAGGATTGTGGAGGGAAGGCGGGTCAGGATAGAGAAGGGGGTGGGGCAGGATCAGAGGTAGGGCAGAGGGAGGAGGTGAAGCCAGGACAGGGGAGGGAATGGCCAGCCCTGGTCCTGCCCCAGGCTCCTCCCCCGCCTCCTCCCCCAGCCCCATTACTGTCCCCACTCCCCTGTGGTGTAGAGAGTAGGATAGTAGGATAGAGATAATACTGGTGGGGAAACTGAGGCTTGGAGCCAGCGGGGACACCCACAGCAAGGCGGGGCCCTGGAAGGCAGGCAGTGGGGCGGCGAGGGCAGGGGCTGGGCCCCCCCCCACCTCACGCCTCGCTCCCTGCCCCTGCCCTCGCCGCTGCCTCGGGGCTCTGCAGCTGGTGAAGCAGTGCAATGAGGGGGCGCACACCATGGAGCGCACGGAGCAGATGTACACGCTGCACACACAGCTGGACTTCAGCAAGGTCAAGGTGGGTGCTGCGCTGCCGGCGCCTCTGCTGTCCCCGAGGTCGACCGCTTCGAGGACGAGAGGCCTGCGGGGCGCCCACCTGGGGTGGCTGTGCCTTGGGTCCCTCCCCGCCTCGGTTTCCCTGTTGGCAGCTCCCCTCATGTGCCACCATCCCCGAGGCTGTGTGGACGGGCCTGGGTGTGGGGAGGGTCAGCCAGTCCAGGTGGGGGTGGCATGGCTGGGTCTGGCTGAGTGGCTAGAGCACGTGGGGCGCAGGTGGGCTGCAGCTGGACTACCAGCCCAGCAGCAGGGCTCTTCCCGCTCTTCCACTCTGTCCTGAGCCCTGTCCACCCAGCTCAATGCCAGGCCCCAGGTCAGGGTGCTCCCCATCCAGCCGGGGCTCAGGACTGTAGCCAACTGAACACCCTGTGCAGCCCCGAGGGCAGCCAGCCGGTCACCCAGTGGACCCTGGGAGCTGCGCCGCCACCTGCCTGCCCAGTGCGGGCCCTTGTCCACCTGGCCACTCTGTCCCCAGTCTTTCCCCCTCATCTCCGCCTCCCGCTGGCTGCTGAAGCGAGGGGAGCTGTTCCTGATGGAGGAAGCCGGGATTTTCAGGAAAATCGCCAGCCGGCCCACCTGCTACCTGTTCCTGTTCAACGATGTCCTGCTTATCACCAAGAAGAAGAGGTGGGCGTGTGGCTGGCCACCGCCGGTGGGGAAGCCGGAAGCCAGGAGGCCAGGGAACAGCCGCCCTTGGGAGCTGTGTCACACCGTGGAACAGAGTGGCCGCACGGCTCCTACGGGCAGCCTGGCTCCCTCAGGCCTCAGGGACCCAGCAGTGCGAAGCCCCTGTCCCCAGGCACCAGGGCAGGGCTTAGCTCTTAGGAGCATTGGCGTAGAGCCTCACTGGTCACCCGTGTCCCCACAGCGAGGACAGCTATGTGGTCCAGGACTACGCCCAGCTGGACCACATTCAGGTCCGGAAGCTGGAGCCCTTGGAACCGTCGTTGCCGGGAGCCGGCACCCGCAGCTCCTCCGTGCCTCACCCCTTCCAGGTGACCCTGCTGCGGAACAGCGAGGGCCGCCAGGAGCAGGTCCTGCTGTCCTCGGACTCCGCGTAAGACAGGAGGGACCCAGGGAGGCTTGGGTGGGCGGGAACCCTGCTCTGTGGGCTATATCTGGGTAGCAGCTGTGTCGGGTGCTGCTGCAGCCTCCAGGGGCCAGCCCTGAGCAAGACATCCTGTCTGGGTGGTGCATGTGTTCCCAGAGGGGACCCTGGAATGTGTGGTGACCAGAGGGAGGGAAGGATGAGGTGGTGAGAAGACTCAGTGTGTGGGGGGGGAAGGTGTGGCTTGCCCTGAGGCGGGGGGGGGGGGGGGAGTGAGGCTGTGAACAGGGAGGATGCCACGCAGCAGCACGGCCCTGGAGAGGTCCTGGGGCAGGGCCCATGGAGCAGCAGGGTGCACGCAGGGGCCGGAGCACAGGGCCCGGGGCAGTGAGGCAGATGAGAGCAGGCAGTGTGCAGTGCATAGAGCAGGGGCTGGCCCAGGTCAGAGCCCTCGGGGCCTGTAGAAGGGAGGAACAAGTCCTCACTGTCCTCCCTGGCCCCCAGGAGTGACCGGGCCCGGTGGATCACAGCGCTCGCCTACAAGGAGAGGCAGTGGCAGGGTCCCACCAACAAAGGAGGTGAGCATGGGTGCCAGCCCGGGGGGACCGCCATGTCGCAGCCTGGCCCCGGATGCGCGTCAGTGCCCCCTGTGCACTTGGACCTGCTCAGTCCTGAGAGGCCCGGCCTGGGCCCCATGGCCTCAGGGCAGACAGGGCCGCGTGAGCCCCATCCCCTCCACCCTGCTGGTGGCCCTGGCCTGTGCCCTCACTGTGCCGCCTCCTCAGAGCTGCCCCAGGTGGAGGTCACCAAGGCCTACTTCGCCAAGCAGGCGGACGAGGTCTCCCTGCAGCAGGCGGATGTAGTGCTGGTCATGGAGGAGGAGGATGGTGAGTGCGGGCGCAGGGTCAGTTCAGGGGGACGCGGGCGCTGGTGTCCCCAGGATAGGGCCCAGGGAACGGCCTGCCTCTCACGGACCTTGACCGGTGCCCAGGGTGGCTACATGGAGAACGGCTCCGAGACGGAGAGACGGGCTGGTTTCCTGAGGATGTCGCCCGGCGCATCACCAGCCCTGTGGCAGTGGAGGGCAACGTGCGCAGGATGGAGCGGCTGCGGATAGAGACAGACGTGTAGTGGCAGCTGCCCCAGAGCTGGCCTGCAGCAGGGGCAGCTTCGTCCCAACCAGTGCCTGGCCCTGCGAGGCTCCAGCTCCACAGGAGGAAGAGCTTGTCTGCCCTCCGGAGAAGAGTGCTGGGACCAGCTCACAGGCTACCAGTGCCCAACCCAGGCTGCGTTTCATGGGACTCTGGCCCAGCCCCCAGCTTCTGGCTACAGCACCCCCATCTGGTGGGGCCCATGGGCAGCTGTGGGAGATTGATGGGATTTGAGGACCAGCCTGGGACCGTCTCCCCCGTGGCCTTCCTGCTCCCAAATGGACAAGAAGGACCCTTGAGGTCCCAGTGGTGCCCACACTCTCATCTGGGGGTGCAGCAAGGAGCGGAGGGAGCTGCAGAGCCGGCAGGAAGACCTCAGCGCTGAGCTTTTAAACATTAAAGTGTTTCTTTAAAACTTGGGTTTCCACAGTGAGCCTGAGCCCAGGTGAGGCCCATACCTAGCTATGTGTGTCCCCGTGAAGCCCCCAAGATGCTGTGGGCTCAGTGCTGGTCCCTGGCTCTGGCTTATCTGCCCACAGGCCTGAGCATGGCGGGCAGAGCTCTGCTGCAGTGACAGGGCCAGGGTGGCCACAGCAGGGCCTCGAAGGGCTGGGCGCAGCCATGGGGCCTGAGGGCTTGGACCCCTCTGGGTGGCCTGGAGCTGAACTGCCTCCACCCCTCTGCTTGCCCGTCGCCTGCCCCTAGCCTCTGCTGGCCTTCCAGTTCCTGAGGGTGCTTGGGTAACGTTATGGGGTAGGGGCCCCTATCACACACTGGAGAATCTGTCCTGATCTCGCTGGGCCCGACGTCTGTCTGGGAACCGGAGTGCATCTTCCCAGGCACAAGATGCAGGTACTGGAGGTAGTGCGGTGGGCAGGGACCAAGCCACGCAGGGGCTCTGTACCAGCAGGGCCGAGTGGCAGAGCCCAAGCAGGGGTCTGATCAGTGGCTGCCTATCAGGAGGGGCAGGGCCAGCACGCAGAGAGGCGTGCTCAGGGGGCACTGGAGACGGGGCCCAGCCCTCTGAGCCCCACGAGCTGGGCCAAGCCCCACCCTTCCCAGGACAGCTGGGCAGGCTGTGGGTGGCGAGCACACATGTGCTCAGGACCTTGTGTACCTGCATCTGGCGGTGGGGACCAGCACAGGCTGCCGTCACAGACCGGCTGCCCTGCTGCCACCTGCTTCTCAGCCCCACAGGAGGGCCAGGGTCTGGGACAGTCAGAGTCATCCAAGAGGGGAGCTCAGCCCTGCCTCACACGGCAGCGAGCCCTGCAGAGTGGGCTCGGGGCTGTGAAGCCCGGACTGACTCTGCTGTCCTCAGTGGTGTCCAGGCCAGAGGGCTCGTGGTAGTCTGCACGTGGTAAAAGCAGCTGCAGCCACAGCAAGGCCGAGCACGCGGCACAGAGTAGGGGACAGCCCGGCGCCCACCGCCATCTCTGGCGCCAGCCATCCAGACAGCGTCCCCAGCCCGACCCTCTGGGCCCCTCCCAGCTCTGCAGCTGTGGCAGCCAAGGGTGAGCCGGTTTTCTCACTCAGACGCCTCTGACCTTGTCTGTCCTCCGTGTCTGGGGCCACTGCTCCCCACCCCTGAGGACAATCCTGCTGTCCCTGTGTGGCCAGGACAGATCCCAGCAGGGCCTGTCCAGTGGCGTGGCCAGGGCAGGCCCTTGGCTGTGAGGACCCTCCTGTTGCAGATGGGGAAACTGAGGCCCAAAGGTGCTCTACCTGCATCTGGGGTCCGCGGACTTGCAGGGATCTCTGGAGGCTTCTGATGACGTCAGCCAAAGCCGGGGAGGCTGCTCCTGAGGAGCAGACACTGAGGCGCTGTGGGGGGTGGTGTGGGGGCTGCAGGGGCCCTTCCCAAGGTCACCCTGCAAGGGAACCAGAGCCAGGGCAGCGAGCCGGGCTGCAGGCCCTCACCTGGAGAGCCCCGAGGGCCCCGCGGGGGAGGGGTGGGACACGGGGGGAGGGGCGGTAGCCAGCCCTCCATCAGGACTAGCATGGGGCGCGTCACAACCGCAGCGGCTGCTCCCTGGCCTCAGCCCTCTGACCCCAGCCCTCCATAACCCACTAAACGATGCAGTAGGGGTGGCACGGAGGAGGGGCTCGCAGGACCTCGGGGTTACTCTTTTCAGCGTGGCTCTGGCATTCGGTGGTGCCCTCGAGTGCCCCCTGTTGGCCAAGAGTGGCACTGCTGGTCAGGCTTGCACCGAGGCACTGAGAAGGGGAAGCTCCAGCAGCAGCACCCCTGGGGTCCAGACACCCCTGTGCCTCTCCTCTGGCTGAAACTCTTGCTCCATGGCTTCCTCCTGCAGGCCTGTGATCCCAGCAAGGCTCTACCCCTGCCCTTGGCCATCCAGGGTCTGTCTGTGCTCACTGGTCCAGGCTGGAGCCTGGGAGGGCCACCAAATTCCTCCCCCGACCGCCGCCTGCGGCCTGGCATCCAACAGGCCACGCCTGCCCCACATGGAAGGACTAGGAGAGGGTATCTGTAGCGCCACATCCACGCTCTGCTGTCTGAATTTGTTCGGGCCTCCTCCTTAGGCCCGTAGAAGCTCTGGGTTGAGTGTGGTCACGCACTGCCTGTAATCCAAGCACTTGGGAAACTGAGGCAGGAGGGTTGCTGTGAGTTTGAGTTCAGCCAGATCTACACAACGAATTCAAGGCCAGCCCGAACTGCATAGTGAAATCCTGTCTCAAAAAGACAAATAAATAAATAAAAGTTCTTTGGAGGAGTGGAAAGACAGGAATCAGCGGCCAGACTTGGTCCCAGGTAGGCAGTTTCTTGTCCACGCTGAGCGGTGTTCTGAACTGTTGTCCAGCTGGTTACTGCTGTGGCTCCAGAAGCAGAGGAGCCCGTGCCCTGCTCCTGCGCTGGCTCCACCCCGCAAGCTCTTGCAGCCAGCTTGCTCCTCCCAACGGTACTGCTGCCCGGGCCACCGAGCTCCGCAGGTGGGAGGCACCGTGACAGTGCCACGTGTTCCAATCTCTGACCTGGCCCAGTTCCAGGGTGGCCATGCAGAGCCAGTAGCCAGGACTGCTGCAGAGCCTGCCTCCTGGGGGAGAGGCACAGAGGCACAGGACAGGGTCGTGTCAGGAGCAATGGCGATCACTGCGGTGGGTGAGGAGATCACTGGGAGGCAGGGCTGGGACCGAGCCTCGCACATAACCATCAGCAAGTCTCCTCTGCCAGGCGCCCGAGTGCCAGCTCCAGCCAGGCACAGAACCGCACCAAGTGCTTCCTGCTTCCCGGCATGCTCCACGCCCGGGGAACATCTTGTCCTCGATCAGGCTGAGTTACTTCCTGCGCTGCTTTCAGCAGCTCGGAGTCCAGCAGGATTCTGCCCCTGCGTGAGGGGTCCACGGTGGCTTCTCCCCCTGCCCCTGGTTTGCAAACCGCTTCTAGTGGCCCCGTGGAAGGAGCTAATGAGGTAGCTGCTGCGTGTTTGCAGCTTCTGGACCAAGCTGTATTAGCTAAGCTCACGGTGCCCTGAGGGCTGGAGCACGGCTGCTGGGGACATCAGGCTGGGCAGAGCAGGGGGCGCCCCGTCCCTTTGCTGCAGAACTTGAGTTCCTACGGTCCTTTCAGCATGGTTTCATCTGTATTTACTCACATTTTGCTTCCCCCCACCCCCACGTATGCCTCTTCCTGTTCTGCCACGGGTCCATAGCCACAATATTCATTTTTAATATTGCATATGTAATTGATTTGCCCTTTTTTCTCACTTCATGTTTTAAATATCACTCTCCTCGGCTTACTAGTCTTTGAAGAAGGAACTTCTGGTTTTCTTCAATGTTCTAGGGCTCTGGGTAGCTTGCCTCATATGTGCAAGAGCCTGGGACACACACACACACACACACACACACACACAATGTTCATTTT
Organism: Octodon degus; assembly: GCF_000260255.1. Taxonomy (NCBI): domain Eukaryota; kingdom Metazoa; phylum Chordata; class Mammalia; order Rodentia; family Octodontidae; genus Octodon; species Octodon degus. The sequence continues at coordinate 1,822,220 of NW_004524689.1, forward strand.
TCAAGCTTTGCTGAGTACACAGCTCATGTACATGAGCGTAAATGTGTGCACGTAGTGTGCAATTGTAGACAGATGCACACGTAGCCGTGCAATGGTTTATTCAGGTTATTGCTCTCAGCCTGTTTATGTTTGTAAGCAGCATGTGAACCCTCCAGCTGTAATTTTTTTTTTTTTTTTTTTTTTTTTTTTTTTGCAGAACCAGGGATTGAACTCAGACCCTTGCGCTTGCCAGGCAAGCGCTTATTCCACTAAGCCAGCTCCCCGGCCCCTGTAATTTGTTATATTC
>NW_004524689.1:1822605-1861208 GCF_000260255.1 Octodon degus
CCAGAGACGCTCTGTGCTCTGCCAGCTGGCCGTGGGAAGCACAGCGAGGGCAGCTGTGCCCCCAGAGGGAGGGTCCAGAGTGTGTTTATCCCCTGCTCTGGCCTGGGACCCAGCACCCTGCCACCCAGCACAGTGGCCCGCAGCTCAGGCCCAGCTGCCCAGTCTGTAATCCCTGCCTCCCAGCCCAGCCCATCAGGGAGGAGGGCACGGGGGCCGCCCCAGCCGCTGTGGTAGTGCAGCCTGCCCAGCCTGTCTGGGGACGGGGCGTGCCCCGACTTGGGGAGCGCTGCTCCAGCCAAGGCACCACCATCTGTGGCCTAGGGCGTGGGGAACCAGGCGCTGTCACACCCTTCCTCGGGGGCAGGGTGCTGTACCTTCCCCTGCCCGGCACCCTGTGCAATCATTTATGAGAGCCGCCCAGCCTGGCCTGACCCTCAGACGTCTGCACTCTTCATGGGCCAACCCAGGAGGTTCCCAGAGAGGAAGGTGGGGCGAAGGGACCCCGCCAGCTCAGGCCTGACATTGCTGGCTGTGCGCAGGTGACCACAGGTGCTCTGCCCAGCCCCACCTCCAGGGCCGGGCTGTCCGCTGTGCTGGCTCTGGTCCAGAGAGGATGGAGGTGGGGACTTTGGTCCCATCCAGGGTGTGGGTGTGACTCCTGGGCTGGGCCTTCTCAGGTGGTCGAGTCGGGTGTTCTGGACCAGCTAAGCACCGAGGAGCGCAAGAGGCAGGAGGTGAGGCCACCCCTCGTCCCCTGTGGCCGCCTCCCCATACAGCCCTGCCCCAGGACCAGGCACTGTCTGAGCCCCTACTGTGCCCTCACGGGTACTCAGCAGCCTTGGGGGGACCCTGCACCTTCTCGGGCTGTTTCTGCAGCTCTTAAGTAGCTAAGCCACAGTGCGAGAGCAGGGACGTGGACTTGTGCCCCTGCCGGCTCCCTCCAGCTCTGCACCTGCTGTGCCTGCTGTCCCCTTGCCTCCTGGACCTTCCCTGCTGTCCGAGTGCTGTCCAGGCTGGTGTGTAGCCTGGACTCCCATGCAGGCTCACCAGCTGCTCACACAGGCCATCTTCGAGATCCTCACGTCCGAGTTCTCCTACCTGCACAGCCTGGGCACCCTGGTGGCCGCGTTCCTGCGGTCCCCGGTGCTGCGGGCCACCATGACACAGACGGAGCACCATCACCTCTTCTCCAACATCCTGGACGTCCTGGCTGCCAGTCAGAGGTGAGGCTTCTGTTGGGGACAGGCGCTTCCCCACGGAGCCTCAGTGAGCCGCTGCGGGATGCAAGGGGGAGGGGCAGGGCCTGGGATGGCGGCCACCCCTGCCAGGGCCGACCTTGCCAGGTAGACCCTGCCTGCCCGGCGTGGTCCCACTGCACCGAGTGCTTTCCAGCCCCTGTGGGCTTCAGGCCTTGGCTGTGGCTCTGGCTTCCTCCTGTGGCCATTCACAGTGGCCTCGCTGAGGCCCGGTGCTATCTGAGGTCAGTGGTTGAAGGTAGCTGTCCCAGACTGTTCCATCAGAGCCCTGTGACTGGCCCGGTGCATGTGTGGAAGGCCTGTGGCCACGTCCACAGGGCCTCCCATCCTGACCCTGACCCACTGTCCTGCTTGCCACAGCTTCCCAGGGTCAGTTGGTGCTCAGAGTAATGCTCCGCAGCAGCAGGGTCTCCTTGAGCGTAGAGCATCCGGCCGGGTCCTAAGGGACACCTGCCACATTGAGGCCGGCTGAGGGGTTCTCAGAGGTCAGAGGCCTGGCAGGAGGCCTAGAGAGGTGGCCAGCCTCAGGGACTGGCCTTGGTATCTGTGAGATGGACCCAAGGCCCAGTCACCAGCCTTATCCATCAGAGGCTGCTGTGCGCCTAGAGAAACCCGGAGCAGGACCTGGGGTCGGCTGTGCTCTGTCACCCTGGCTGGGGGCCTGGCTGTGGAGGAGGGCAGGGGCTGACAGTCGCCTCTGGGAGTCTCTCAAGGGCGGGACTTGCCTCCCTGCATGCCTCGGCTCGCCCTTAGGATGAGCTGGTGCACGATGAAGGCCCCAATGCTGTCCAGGGAGCAGGTGGAGCTTCACAAGGAGGGACCCATGCCTGGAGGCGGGCGTGGCTGCCTCATCCTCAGGGCCAGGAGGCGGGACCTTGTGCTTCCGTCCTTGAGCTTGCTTCTGGGGTGGGCCAGGGTTGTGCCCTGCTGTGGGGCCAGGGGACTAGGCTGATCCCTCCTCTGGGGGGCTGTGGCATAGGCACTGTACCCACCCACCTGTGGGCCCAGGTGGCTAGCTGCCTGCAGCTCAACCCACCTCGTGCAGTGCGTGTGCCTGTGCACATGCATCTGCCTAGACACCCGTGTGTGTGTGTGTGTGTGTGTGTGTGTGTGTGGCTGTGTGTTGCACGCATATGCATGTGTGTGCATGCAGCACACTACCAGGACACGCCCTAACTGCCCTCCACACCCAGGTTCTTCAAGGCCCTGGAGCAGCGGCACCAGGCACAGGTGTGTGTGGAGGACATCAGTGACATCCTGGAGGAGCACGCAGAGAGGCACTTCCACCCCTACGTGGTCTACTGCTCCAACGAGGTCTACCAGCAGCGCACGCTGCAGAGGCTGACGTGAGTGCCCCCCAACCCCTGCGCTTGCCCACAGGCTCACGCTGCCGCGTAGCCGGGCCGAGCCGCGTCCTCTCCCGCAGGGGCAGCAACACCGCCTTCCGAGAGGCGCTGCGGGACATTGAGAAGCAGCCGGCGTGCGGGGGCCTGCCCATGATCTCCTTCCTGATCCTGCCCATGCAGCGCGTGACCAGGCTGCCCCTTCTGACCGATGTGAGCATCGAGGGCTGGGGATGGACTTCCGCAGGCACCCCGCCCACAGGCCACCTGCCCCCTCGGCCCTGTGGTTAGTTGCCATGACCATTTTGAGGCCGTGTGAATAACGGGGTCACTATGTGGTCAGGGTCACAGCTGTCCTCCCCTGCAGAGCACACACAGGCACACACACACCTGGACCCCACACACAGACGCACGTGACAGGAGCCCGGCTGAGGCGATGGAGGCGCGGGAGCTGGGGCTCAGGGGGGTGCAGTCCTGCTGCACACAGCCTTGGACCCACAGGACTGGAGTTCCAGAAATGGGTCTCCAGGGCCTCCCTGGCCATGCCCCAGCTGGAAAGAGGCGGCCTCTGATGGGAAGGAGCGCGGCGGCGGCAGCTCCGTTTGGGGGCCCAGCCAAGCCTGTTTGGGGGCCGTGTGCACAGTGGCCCAGCAGGAGTGGTCTGGAGACCTCGCCTTCCCACGTTTAGGGTTGTGGGAGCCCTGCTCCATGCAGGCCTCCAGGGGCTCGGCCCCTCACAGCTGGTGTCTCCTCCAGACCCTCTGCCTGAAGTCCCAGGGCCACCCTGAGAGGTACAAAGCTGCCAGCCAAGCCTTGAAGGCCATCAGCAAGGTTAGATGGGGCCAGGAGGTGGGGTCAGCATGGGGGTCAGGCCAGGATAGAGGTGGGGCCTGGATAAAGGGGCTGTGGCTTCCCAATGGGGCGGGGTCCAAGTGGGGGTAGGGCTGGGATCAGGATTGTGGAGGGAAGGCGGGTCAGGATAGAGAAGGGGGTGGGGCAGGATCAGAGGTAGGGCAGAGGGAGGAGGTGAAGCCAGGACAGGGGAGGGAATGGCCAGCCCTGGTCCTGCCCCAGGCTCCTCCCCCGCCTCCTCCCCCAGCCCCATTACTGTCCCCACTCCCCTGTGGTGTAGAGAGTAGGATAGTAGGATAGAGATAATACTGGTGGGGAAACTGAGGCTTGGAGCCAGCGGGGACACCCACAGCAAGGCGGGGCCCTGGAAGGCAGGCAGTGGGGCGGCGAGGGCAGGGGCTGGGCCCCCCCCCACCTCACGCCTCGCTCCCTGCCCCTGCCCTCGCCGCTGCCTCGGGGCTCTGCAGCTGGTGAAGCAGTGCAATGAGGGGGCGCACACCATGGAGCGCACGGAGCAGATGTACACGCTGCACACACAGCTGGACTTCAGCAAGGTCAAGGTGGGTGCTGCGCTGCCGGCGCCTCTGCTGTCCCCGAGGTCGACCGCTTCGAGGACGAGAGGCCTGCGGGGCGCCCACCTGGGGTGGCTGTGCCTTGGGTCCCTCCCCGCCTCGGTTTCCCTGTTGGCAGCTCCCCTCATGTGCCACCATCCCCGAGGCTGTGTGGACGGGCCTGGGTGTGGGGAGGGTCAGCCAGTCCAGGTGGGGGTGGCATGGCTGGGTCTGGCTGAGTGGCTAGAGCACGTGGGGCGCAGGTGGGCTGCAGCTGGACTACCAGCCCAGCAGCAGGGCTCTTCCCGCTCTTCCACTCTGTCCTGAGCCCTGTCCACCCAGCTCAATGCCAGGCCCCAGGTCAGGGTGCTCCCCATCCAGCCGGGGCTCAGGACTGTAGCCAACTGAACACCCTGTGCAGCCCCGAGGGCAGCCAGCCGGTCACCCAGTGGACCCTGGGAGCTGCGCCGCCACCTGCCTGCCCAGTGCGGGCCCTTGTCCACCTGGCCACTCTGTCCCCAGTCTTTCCCCCTCATCTCCGCCTCCCGCTGGCTGCTGAAGCGAGGGGAGCTGTTCCTGATGGAGGAAGCCGGGATTTTCAGGAAAATCGCCAGCCGGCCCACCTGCTACCTGTTCCTGTTCAACGATGTCCTGCTTATCACCAAGAAGAAGAGGTGGGCGTGTGGCTGGCCACCGCCGGTGGGGAAGCCGGAAGCCAGGAGGCCAGGGAACAGCCGCCCTTGGGAGCTGTGTCACACCGTGGAACAGAGTGGCCGCACGGCTCCTACGGGCAGCCTGGCTCCCTCAGGCCTCAGGGACCCAGCAGTGCGAAGCCCCTGTCCCCAGGCACCAGGGCAGGGCTTAGCTCTTAGGAGCATTGGCGTAGAGCCTCACTGGTCACCCGTGTCCCCACAGCGAGGACAGCTATGTGGTCCAGGACTACGCCCAGCTGGACCACATTCAGGTCCGGAAGCTGGAGCCCTTGGAACCGTCGTTGCCGGGAGCCGGCACCCGCAGCTCCTCCGTGCCTCACCCCTTCCAGGTGACCCTGCTGCGGAACAGCGAGGGCCGCCAGGAGCAGGTCCTGCTGTCCTCGGACTCCGCGTAAGACAGGAGGGACCCAGGGAGGCTTGGGTGGGCGGGAACCCTGCTCTGTGGGCTATATCTGGGTAGCAGCTGTGTCGGGTGCTGCTGCAGCCTCCAGGGGCCAGCCCTGAGCAAGACATCCTGTCTGGGTGGTGCATGTGTTCCCAGAGGGGACCCTGGAATGTGTGGTGACCAGAGGGAGGGAAGGATGAGGTGGTGAGAAGACTCAGTGTGTGGGGGGGGAAGGTGTGGCTTGCCCTGAGGCGGGGGGGGGGGGGGGAGTGAGGCTGTGAACAGGGAGGATGCCACGCAGCAGCACGGCCCTGGAGAGGTCCTGGGGCAGGGCCCATGGAGCAGCAGGGTGCACGCAGGGGCCGGAGCACAGGGCCCGGGGCAGTGAGGCAGATGAGAGCAGGCAGTGTGCAGTGCATAGAGCAGGGGCTGGCCCAGGTCAGAGCCCTCGGGGCCTGTAGAAGGGAGGAACAAGTCCTCACTGTCCTCCCTGGCCCCCAGGAGTGACCGGGCCCGGTGGATCACAGCGCTCGCCTACAAGGAGAGGCAGTGGCAGGGTCCCACCAACAAAGGAGGTGAGCATGGGTGCCAGCCCGGGGGGACCGCCATGTCGCAGCCTGGCCCCGGATGCGCGTCAGTGCCCCCTGTGCACTTGGACCTGCTCAGTCCTGAGAGGCCCGGCCTGGGCCCCATGGCCTCAGGGCAGACAGGGCCGCGTGAGCCCCATCCCCTCCACCCTGCTGGTGGCCCTGGCCTGTGCCCTCACTGTGCCGCCTCCTCAGAGCTGCCCCAGGTGGAGGTCACCAAGGCCTACTTCGCCAAGCAGGCGGACGAGGTCTCCCTGCAGCAGGCGGATGTAGTGCTGGTCATGGAGGAGGAGGATGGTGAGTGCGGGCGCAGGGTCAGTTCAGGGGGACGCGGGCGCTGGTGTCCCCAGGATAGGGCCCAGGGAACGGCCTGCCTCTCACGGACCTTGACCGGTGCCCAGGGTGGCTACATGGAGAACGGCTCCGAGACGGAGAGACGGGCTGGTTTCCTGAGGATGTCGCCCGGCGCATCACCAGCCCTGTGGCAGTGGAGGGCAACGTGCGCAGGATGGAGCGGCTGCGGATAGAGACAGACGTGTAGTGGCAGCTGCCCCAGAGCTGGCCTGCAGCAGGGGCAGCTTCGTCCCAACCAGTGCCTGGCCCTGCGAGGCTCCAGCTCCACAGGAGGAAGAGCTTGTCTGCCCTCCGGAGAAGAGTGCTGGGACCAGCTCACAGGCTACCAGTGCCCAACCCAGGCTGCGTTTCATGGGACTCTGGCCCAGCCCCCAGCTTCTGGCTACAGCACCCCCATCTGGTGGGGCCCATGGGCAGCTGTGGGAGATTGATGGGATTTGAGGACCAGCCTGGGACCGTCTCCCCCGTGGCCTTCCTGCTCCCAAATGGACAAGAAGGACCCTTGAGGTCCCAGTGGTGCCCACACTCTCATCTGGGGGTGCAGCAAGGAGCGGAGGGAGCTGCAGAGCCGGCAGGAAGACCTCAGCGCTGAGCTTTTAAACATTAAAGTGTTTCTTTAAAACTTGGGTTTCCACAGTGAGCCTGAGCCCAGGTGAGGCCCATACCTAGCTATGTGTGTCCCCGTGAAGCCCCCAAGATGCTGTGGGCTCAGTGCTGGTCCCTGGCTCTGGCTTATCTGCCCACAGGCCTGAGCATGGCGGGCAGAGCTCTGCTGCAGTGACAGGGCCAGGGTGGCCACAGCAGGGCCTCGAAGGGCTGGGCGCAGCCATGGGGCCTGAGGGCTTGGACCCCTCTGGGTGGCCTGGAGCTGAACTGCCTCCACCCCTCTGCTTGCCCGTCGCCTGCCCCTAGCCTCTGCTGGCCTTCCAGTTCCTGAGGGTGCTTGGGTAACGTTATGGGGTAGGGGCCCCTATCACACACTGGAGAATCTGTCCTGATCTCGCTGGGCCCGACGTCTGTCTGGGAACCGGAGTGCATCTTCCCAGGCACAAGATGCAGGTACTGGAGGTAGTGCGGTGGGCAGGGACCAAGCCACGCAGGGGCTCTGTACCAGCAGGGCCGAGTGGCAGAGCCCAAGCAGGGGTCTGATCAGTGGCTGCCTATCAGGAGGGGCAGGGCCAGCACGCAGAGAGGCGTGCTCAGGGGGCACTGGAGACGGGGCCCAGCCCTCTGAGCCCCACGAGCTGGGCCAAGCCCCACCCTTCCCAGGACAGCTGGGCAGGCTGTGGGTGGCGAGCACACATGTGCTCAGGACCTTGTGTACCTGCATCTGGCGGTGGGGACCAGCACAGGCTGCCGTCACAGACCGGCTGCCCTGCTGCCACCTGCTTCTCAGCCCCACAGGAGGGCCAGGGTCTGGGACAGTCAGAGTCATCCAAGAGGGGAGCTCAGCCCTGCCTCACACGGCAGCGAGCCCTGCAGAGTGGGCTCGGGGCTGTGAAGCCCGGACTGACTCTGCTGTCCTCAGTGGTGTCCAGGCCAGAGGGCTCGTGGTAGTCTGCACGTGGTAAAAGCAGCTGCAGCCACAGCAAGGCCGAGCACGCGGCACAGAGTAGGGGACAGCCCGGCGCCCACCGCCATCTCTGGCGCCAGCCATCCAGACAGCGTCCCCAGCCCGACCCTCTGGGCCCCTCCCAGCTCTGCAGCTGTGGCAGCCAAGGGTGAGCCGGTTTTCTCACTCAGACGCCTCTGACCTTGTCTGTCCTCCGTGTCTGGGGCCACTGCTCCCCACCCCTGAGGACAATCCTGCTGTCCCTGTGTGGCCAGGACAGATCCCAGCAGGGCCTGTCCAGTGGCGTGGCCAGGGCAGGCCCTTGGCTGTGAGGACCCTCCTGTTGCAGATGGGGAAACTGAGGCCCAAAGGTGCTCTACCTGCATCTGGGGTCCGCGGACTTGCAGGGATCTCTGGAGGCTTCTGATGACGTCAGCCAAAGCCGGGGAGGCTGCTCCTGAGGAGCAGACACTGAGGCGCTGTGGGGGGTGGTGTGGGGGCTGCAGGGGCCCTTCCCAAGGTCACCCTGCAAGGGAACCAGAGCCAGGGCAGCGAGCCGGGCTGCAGGCCCTCACCTGGAGAGCCCCGAGGGCCCCGCGGGGGAGGGGTGGGACACGGGGGGAGGGGCGGTAGCCAGCCCTCCATCAGGACTAGCATGGGGCGCGTCACAACCGCAGCGGCTGCTCCCTGGCCTCAGCCCTCTGACCCCAGCCCTCCATAACCCACTAAACGATGCAGTAGGGGTGGCACGGAGGAGGGGCTCGCAGGACCTCGGGGTTACTCTTTTCAGCGTGGCTCTGGCATTCGGTGGTGCCCTCGAGTGCCCCCTGTTGGCCAAGAGTGGCACTGCTGGTCAGGCTTGCACCGAGGCACTGAGAAGGGGAAGCTCCAGCAGCAGCACCCCTGGGGTCCAGACACCCCTGTGCCTCTCCTCTGGCTGAAACTCTTGCTCCATGGCTTCCTCCTGCAGGCCTGTGATCCCAGCAAGGCTCTACCCCTGCCCTTGGCCATCCAGGGTCTGTCTGTGCTCACTGGTCCAGGCTGGAGCCTGGGAGGGCCACCAAATTCCTCCCCCGACCGCCGCCTGCGGCCTGGCATCCAACAGGCCACGCCTGCCCCACATGGAAGGACTAGGAGAGGGTATCTGTAGCGCCACATCCACGCTCTGCTGTCTGAATTTGTTCGGGCCTCCTCCTTAGGCCCGTAGAAGCTCTGGGTTGAGTGTGGTCACGCACTGCCTGTAATCCAAGCACTTGGGAAACTGAGGCAGGAGGGTTGCTGTGAGTTTGAGTTCAGCCAGATCTACACAACGAATTCAAGGCCAGCCCGAACTGCATAGTGAAATCCTGTCTCAAAAAGACAAATAAATAAATAAAAGTTCTTTGGAGGAGTGGAAAGACAGGAATCAGCGGCCGGACTTGGTCCCAGGTAGGCAGTTTCTTGTCCACGCTGAGCGGTGTTCTGAACTGTTGTCCAGCTGGTTACTGCTGTGGCTCCAGAAGCAGAGGAGCCCGTGCCCTGCTCCTGCGCTGGCTCCACCCCGCAAGCTCTTGCAGCCAGCTTGCTCCTCCCAACGGTACTGCTGCCCGGGCCACCGAGCTCCGCAGGTGGGAGGCACCGTGACAGTGCCACGTGTTCCAATCTCTGACCTGGCCCAGTTCCAGGGTGGCCATGCAGAGCCAGTAGCCAGGACTGCTGCAGAGCCTGCCTCCTGGGGGAGAGGCACAGAGGCACAGGACAGGGTCGTGTCAGGAGCAATGGCGATCACTGCGGTGGGTGAGGAGATCACTGGGAGGCAGGGCTGGGACCGAGCCTCGCACATAACCATCAGCAAGTCTCCTCTGCCAGGCGCCCGAGTGCCAGCTCCAGCCAGGCACAGAACCGCACCAAGTGCTTCCTGCTTCCCGGCATGCTCCACGCCCGGGGAACATCTTGTCCTCGATCAGGCTGAGTTACTTCCTGCGCTGCTTTCAGCAGCTCGGAGTCCAGCAGGATTCTGCCCCTGCGTGAGGGGTCCACGGTGGCTTCTCCCCCTGCCCCTGGTTTGCAAACCGCTTCTAGTGGCCCCGTGGAAGGAGCTAATGAGGTAGCTGCTGCGTGTTTGCAGCTTCTGGACCAAGCTGTATTAGCTAAGCTCACGGTGCCCTGAGGGCTGGAGCACGGCTGCTGGGGACATCAGGCTGGGCAGAGCAGGGGGCGCCCCGTCCCTTTGCTGCAGAACTTGAGTTCCTACGGTCCTTTCAGCATGGTTTCATCTGTATTTACTCACATTTTGCTTCCCCCCACCCCCACGTATGCCTCTTCCTGTTCTGCCACGGGTCCATAGCCACAATATTCATTTTTAATATTGCATATGTAATTGATTTGCCCTTTTTTCTCACTTCATGTTTTAAATATCACTCTCCTCGGCTTACTAGTCTTTGAAGAAGGAACTTCTGGTTTTCTTCAATGTTCTAGGGCTCTGGGTAGCTTGCCTCATATGTGCAAGAGCCTGGGACACACACACACACACACACACACACACACAATGTTCATTTTTCAAGCTTTGCTGAGTACACAGCTCATGTACATGAGCGTAAATGTGTGCACGTAGTGTGCAATTGTAGACAGATGCACACGTAGCCGTGCAATGGTTTATTCAGGTTATTGCTCTCAGCCTGTTTATGTTTGTAAGCAGCATGTGAACCCTCCAGCTGTAATTTTTTTTTTTTTTTTTTTTTTTTTTTTTTTGCAGAACCAGGGATTGAACTCAGACCCTTGCGCTTGCCAGGCAAGCGCTTATTCCACTAAGCCAGCTCCCCGGCCCCTGTAATTTGTTATATTCGCTGAGCGCTGTGGATTTGGAGCCTGCTGGGCACATCTGTGTGTTCTCTGGACAGCTGCGCTGCTTTCCCATGCAGCACCAGGACCCCTAGCCCAGCTCCCTTTGGCTCTCTTTGTGCCTTTCAGCTCGGTCTTTATGGCCCTGGTTCCAATGCTGTGGGGCGCTCGGCTCTGGGTCCTCCCCATGACTGTCCCGTTAGGGAGTCCTACCCTATTCCTGCACATGTTTTACAGCCTAACTTCCTGCCCTCCGCAGATGGACACAGATGTCCCACAGGGTCCACGTGTGGTGTCAGTGTCCCTTAGCACATCTGCACGTGTCATCTTTTGCCACAGGACAAGTGACTTCCCCCTTCAGCTGCCCACCCACACTTTCCTACCGTGGCCCCGGGGTGCCCTTGTGGGTTAAGAGAGGTACCACATGTTTCTGAATTACTAAGGCACATGGAAATGTGAATGAGAGCCCGCAGCTCCCTTGCAGGCCTCCATTCCCAGAGCTGAAGAATACCCTGCAGGAGACTCTCAGACTAGGCCACCCGCGGCCAGGAAACCTGGATCAGTGCACCCGTGTCTCTGTGCTTTGGGACTGTTGAGCTGGCATGAAATTCAGGCTTCAAAATTCTTTGACATCTTGAGGCCAAAGTGCAATTTCCTGGCTTTCTACAGCCTCCCATCAGCCAGGCATAGTGGTGCACGCCTGAAAACCCAGCACGTGGGAGGCGGAGGCAGGCGGCCCCTGCACATGGCAGGTCAGCCCGGGCTGCACAGAGGGCCTATCTCAAGAAAGGAGAAGACAAAAGGAACATGAAGTCCCCGTCAATCTGACCCCTCTTCCTCCTCAGCAATTCCTCTTTGCTGCCACGCTGCAGCTCCTCCTTACACGGATGACCTACCTGTGCAGACGAGCGAGGCGCACTGCTGGGACTGGCCACCTGCCTTTTGAGGGTACTGTTCTGTGATCCAGCCTATGTGCAGGGCACCCTGTTCACACAGTGCAGCACAGCACCGAGCTTGGGGCTGTCACACACCACAGCGCTGCCCATGAGAGTCACACAGACGAAAGCAAGGAATCAGGTTGGCGTTTTCCTTCACCGCTTCTTTTTTCTAAATATTGCAATATGCATACTTCATACAACACCTCACTGAGTGACTGGTTCTCTTCACCAAGTCACAGGACTGGACCCCAGCTGTTAAGTGAGGAGAGCCTGAGTTCTAGGCCCCGCAAGTGTTGTTTCGCTTTGCCCCTGGAGCTGAAGCTGCTCACTGCATCCCGCCAATGTCTCCACCGCACGCCGTAGGCAGATGCTAGCCCCTCCACTGGCTTTCTCCATTCCCTGCATGGCTCCAGGGAGGGAGTCCTCAGCTGGCAGTCCCAGCTGCTCAGCACACCCCAGGATCACCCATTTGTAGTCTGGGGTCACAGGCACCCTGCTCCTGCAACACTTTACCGCTTGGTCACCCTGGCCCTCTGCTTCCTTGGGAGGCTCAACGCAAGCCTCTGCCGATTTGCCTTCCAGTGCTGTGGGCGCCCTGTGTCTGTGGAGGGTGACTAGGACCCTTACTGGAACCCTCCTTCCTGTGCCCTGCAGTATCCTGTGCCCCAGGCATGCGCCACCTTGGCTGGTATTGGAGGGGCAGGGGACCCCAGGGCCACCTCCTCCTGGTGGCAGGTGGTGGCAGAGTCACAGGGGAGTGGCCACTGTTCAGGTCCATACTCTCCCCACCAGCCACTCCCATCCGGACACACCCACACACTGTACCCCAGTGGCTCCACAGCCTCCAGGCCTGGCTGGTCTCTCCCGGGGAGCTCATGCCCCTTCCCTCTGAGAGGCCGGGTGAGCTGACCAGGGTGCTCCCCTACCTGCCCCTTACTCTGGTCCAGGCTCCGTGCACATGGCCCCAGCACTGGCCGCCTTCTGGGTCTGGGGCTTCTCAGCTGACAGTGTGTTTTGTGGGTCCAGGTGCATGTGCCAGGGCAGCCTTGCATCCCCGCCTGGCCCTGGAGACCAGGAGAAGCCCCAGTACTGTCGCAACACCTGCCTCAGTCTCCCTAGTTAGGGGCCAATTCCTGTCCCAGAATTCCCAAGCCTGCTGGCTGGGAGGAACCCTGAGCATCCACGCCAACACAGACACGGCCACGAGGAAGCTGCCTGCTCCTTTAACTCACAGCATCACACCAATCCCGAGACCCCCGTGGAGACCCCTGGGCCAGCCAGCCTGACACAGGCTTCTTCGGAAAGGCTGCTTCCAGCTGACCAGGTTGCAACAGCGCTGCCCATAGATACGTGTACATAAACACGGCCGGGCTCACTTCCAGCTGGACAGGCGGCCAGCTGCAGCAGTCCAGCCTAGCACCACCTCCTGGGCCTGGACCTGTACCGGGCGGGGCAGCCTGAGAGCACCCGGGCCACGGCTTGGGCCCGGCCAGCAGCAGGGCCCTGGCAGCCCGGGAGGCCACGAAGCCCTCCACAGGGGCCCGTGGCTGTCCACATCCCTCCAGAGGGCTGGGCCAGGAGTCCTGGTTCATGTGTGTCCTCAGTTGTCACCACAGGCCTGGGTCCCTTGGTGGCACCTGGTGGCAGGGCATCCGTGCCAGGGAGCTCCTGATCTAGTGCTTGGTGGCCCTGCTGCTGAGCTGGGGTGCTGCTGTGCTGGAGGCTGGCTGTGTCCCTGGGGCCAGGAGAGGAGGGTCAGTGCAATACCAGCATGCCACACCCCCATGCCCCTCAGCGCCAGCCCTGGGGGACAGCCCGTGTCTGAGGCCCAGGGCAGCAGGACATCAGCACGATCGCAACAGCCCCACGGGGCATTCTCTGACCCCTTACCTGTGCCCTGAGCTGGAGGCAAGGTGTCAGGGACCTGGTGGGGCCCACCTGCAGAGGACAAACAGCAGTCAGTGTTGGGAGCAGGGCGTGCGCCCACTCAGGCCTGCAGGGACCCCTCTCCTCCTGTCACTTTATGTGCCCCCCCATGAACTTCCAGGTAGGGGGCAGGGCTTTGGGGCGGGACAGAGTAGGGCCCAGGCCTTTAGAACACCCCGAGACCCCGCCCCCACTGGCTCAGCTTCAGAGCCACGCAGTCGAGGCTCCCCGCCGCCCCGCCCTGGCTGTGCTACCACATCTGACCACTGGGTGCCGCTGTGGGCAGCATAATGCGACCTCGCTCTGGCCAGCCTGCTGCAGCTCGCGCCCAAATCCCAGCTTGGCTCTTAAGGGTTTGCAAGCAGGTATGCCTTGAAGACTCAGAACAGCGCGCGCACGGTATCCAGCTCACACCGGACTGGCCTCCCAGCTAGGCCTCTGAGCTGCTCCTCCCCACTGTCCTGTCTGCTGCCTCCGGCCTGAGGAGCCGACCAGCGAAATCCCACGGGCCCCTGCGCTGGCTGGAGCGCAGAGGACCGCCCGCGTCGCAGGGCAGGTGGAGGGCTCGTCCCACAGAGCTCCAGGGCTCAGGCCACCTCCCAGGCTCTGTGTGGGCGCGGCAGGCACGGGCACGTCCGGAGCACACACTCTTAGCATACACACTGCACGCATGCGCGTGAGCCGGCTAGCGCACCCTGCGCCTGCAGGCGCCCTGCCCACCTGGGGGCTCCTGCTGGGATGTACAGCCTGGTTCGCACCCTTGGAGGAGAGGTGTGGACACTGGGTACCTGGCAGGGAGGCTGGGTTCTGGCTGGCCCAGCTCAGCCCACCCGTGGCGCTGGGGTGATGGGTGCGCCCTCGGCCAGGGTGGGGACCCTGACTGTCTTCCCCTCCCCAAGAGCCCTGACCTCAACTCACCTTCCTGGCATGTGGGCCCCATGTCGCCACCCACACAGTGGCACTGCCCGCTGACAGGGTCGCAGTCAGCTCCACCCCCACAGTCGCACTGCAGGGCACAGCCTGGCCCAAAGCGGTTTCCTCTGCACACTGCGGGTGAGAGGTTGACTGAGGCCTGGGTCGAGGCAGGAGCAGCCCCCATGTGGGCAGCCAGGGAGCTGAGTGCAGCCCTGCAGCCGCTGCCAGAGAAGGCCAGCCTGGGCATGTGCCTAGAGTCGCCACTGAAGGCTGCCTGGGTGGGCTTGACGGGCCTGGGAGCCACAGGGTCGGGAATGGCCGTCCTCCTGTGGGACTCCTTGCCCGTGGTGGGAGAGCGGACATTTGTCCTCTCACTGAGAGCATCTCCAGGATCAAAGTCCCCACAGTGCGCCTGGATCCCAGAGGGAATGGCCAGGGCAGAGGCCCTGGGGGCACAGCATTGGGCCAGTGGGCGTACGCAGTGTCCACCCCACAGGTGACATCTGTCACCAGTGGGGACAGCGCCTCCTGACGGGACGTCACACTCACTCTGGTCACATGTGGCTCCTGTGCGTCCTGGCGGGCAGAGGCAGTGGCCGCTGGTGGGGTCACAGGGCACCCCTTCACCACAGTCACAGCGCTGGCGGCAGCCCTCTCCAAAGGAGCCAGGCTCACACCCTGGCAAGGCAGTGGGCTCAGCACTCTCCTGTCCCTCACCAGACTGGCAGGGACCCGCGGGCTGGCGCAGAAAACTCACCCTCCTCGCAGAGCTGGCCCCGGAGGCCGGCAGGACACAGGCACTGGCCATGGACGGGGTCACAGGGGGCGCCGTGTCGACACTCACAGGCCCGCTTGCAGCCCACACCATGGAAGCCAGGGGGACAGGCTGGGGGAGGGAGACCTGGTTACAGCAGCCAACGGCAGCAGGCAGAGGACCCTCCAGTTTGCTCGGGGTGAGTGAAGGATGGTAATTCGGGGCCAAGAGAAACCTCTGTGCTGCCCCCACCCATCACGGCCCCCAGCATCCCGTGGGGACTCCTGGAAGAGCAGAGAGCACCCTATCAAGCACGGCCAGCCTTCTCGAGTTTTCCACACGACCCCATATAGGGCCCTCTGGCCCTGGGAAGTGGCCGTGGCAGTGGTGAGGCCCAGGACTCACGATGCTCGCAGGCCGGGCCATAGAAGCCGGGGCTGCAGTGGCAGGTGCCTGCTGTGGGCTCGCAGGTGCTGTTGTTGTGGCAGACGCATTCCAGGCGGCAGGCGACCCCATAGCGGCCCTGGGGACAGGCTGGGGGGCACAGGGAAGGGTGGCCTCCGCACCATGGGGTCCCAGCCCCCCCCGCACCCTGTGCACAGGGGACGCTCTGGCCACTCACCCTCCTCGCAGTGCGGCCCTGTCCAGCCCAGGCCGCAGGAGCAGCTGCCAGTGGCAGCGTGGCACAGGCCTCCGTTCTTGCAGGCACACCGCTGCCCACAGCCCTCACCGAACAGGCCCAGGGTGCAGCCTGCGGGCAGAGGACGGGCGATGCTCGGGCCACGGCCAGGCTGGACATCTTGGGGGTCATGGCCCACGAATGCCAATGCTGTACAGCAGATGCTCCCCAAGTATCCCAGAGCCCCTGACGCACGAGGCTGTGGCCTCCCAGGCCACACAGTGCCGGGTGGCCTGTGGACAGGTCAGGAGGCTTCCTACGGGGTGGTGCCCAGCCCGACCGAGCACACGTGGGGCACACGTCCAGGCTCAGAAGCAGTGTGACTGTCTGTGGATGTGGGGTGGCCCCGCGACCTGACACCCCCACCCGACCACCGGTGTCCTTGCTAGAGGTGGTACAAGGCCAGGCCGCAGCTGACTTTGGCCACACAGGCCCCCAGGGGCCCTGGTGTGCACATGGGTCCTCAGAGGGCTGTGCAGGGTCCAGGTAGGTCCAGTGGCACGAGCTGTAACCACCACTCCTACATGTACCTGCTTCCCTGCCGTGGCCTGTGCCTGGCTCCCTCTGCCTGCCTCCATCCACAAAGAAAAGAGCCACTCCCCCAGGTCATAGCTCATAGTCCCTGAAGCCCAGGGATGCAGACAGGTCCCCGGGCAGAGAGGCAGGGCGGGGCAGGGTGGGACAATCCCTCCACCCTGCGGGACAGTGCCATCCACACAGCCCAGAGCCACCTCTTAGCCCAGGGTCCCCTGGTAACCCATGGTGGCCACAGTGTGAATGTGCCACCCCAGAACAGCTGAGTGACATTGGCAAAGTGCCCCACCCACCCCCTGGCAGCCACTCACCGAGCTCACAGTGGACACCGGTCCTCCCAGGAGGGCAGGCACAAGTGCCAGTCACAGAGTCACAGGCTGCCCCTTGCCCACACCTGCACACGTGGGCACAGTTGGGGCCGAAGTGGCCCTGTGGACAGGCTGTGGACATGGGACAGGATGGGAGCAGATGGGGTCAAGGACCTGTGTCTGCCCGACAGGGTGGTGCTTCCAGCTCTAGCCCCTCCACCTGCACACCCTGTTGGGGTCCCAGCCTGCTCTGTGCAGACTCACTGCCGCCCCAAGGTCTTCAGGCCCACACAGGAGCCCCCACAGGGCTCAGGTGAACCTGAGGGACACAGGTCACCCGGGTCCCCAGGGCTTGGCCTCTCTACTTAGCTCAACCTGGAGGCAGGTCCAGTAAGGGGGTGTTGAAGCCACTCACGGAGGCTGCAGTCGGCTCCGAGGAAGCCAGCAGGACAGCGGCAGGCCCCTGTGGCCCCGTCGCAGGAGCCCCCATTGAAGCATTTGCACAGCTGCCCACAGCCCGGCCCGTAGCGGCCGGGGGGACATCCTGCAGGGAGAGGGGCCACTCTGCCAAGGGCAGGGCTGGAGACCACCCCCAGGACCCCAACATGTCCATGTCATGCTCCTTCCCCCACCCAGTGAGATCCTGGGCAGGGTGGCACTCACGCTGCCGGCAGCTGGGGCCGTGGTAGCCAGGGGCACACGTGCAGGCCCCTGTAGCTGGGTGGCAGACCCAGTTCCGGCCGGGACAGCGGCACAGCTGCCCACAGCCCTCTCCGAAGGTGCCCGGAGCACAGGCTAGAGCAGACAGGGGATCAGGGCTGGGCCAGTCTTGGGAGTAGGTGGCCCCCCACAAGTCTCCTAGTTTGCCTTCACACCTACCACGCTCGCAGCCAGGCCCGATGAGGCCACGTGGGCAGTGGCATGCCCCAGTGACATGGTGACACGAGGCCCCTGGTGGGCAGCGGCAGCGCTGGGCACAGGCGTCTCCGAACCAGCCACGCTGGCAGGCTGTGGGGACAGGACAAGGCCACGGCCATGCACGAGGGCACTGGAGGGACCAGGGACAGCACAGCCCCCATCTGCTGCAGGCAGGACCCACCCCTGCATGGGCAGCTGTCCTGGGCTGGCCCCTTGGGCTACGCTCACCATCCTCACACCGGAAGCCCCTCCACCCGGGGGGACAGAGGCAGGCTCCTGTGATGTGGTGGCATGTGGCTCTGCGCCGGCAGGTGCAGCGCTCCTCGCAGTGAGCCCCAAACGTGCCCTCAGGACAGGCTGCAGAAGGAACAAGAGGGAAGGAGGGCAGCGCCCCAGGGCCTCAGGCCCTGATTGGGGGGGCTGGACACGGGACTCGGGGGTCCAGGTCTCTGTCTGTCTCCCCCAAGGTCTGTGCCTGGCTGCCCGGACTGTCCAGAGAGGCTGGGTTTCCGAGAAGAGGGTGGCCAGCAGGGGCCCGTGCACCTGGAGCTGGAGACGCACCCGATGCTGCCTGTTGTGACTCTGCACAGGCTCAGGGCCGGCTGGGGGGGCCACACCTCAGGCCCACAGGCTGGGGCCTGTGCCGTCACGGGTGCCCCTGCTGACACAGGCTTCAGACCATGGTGTGGAAGACTGTGCAAGCCCTCTTTCCCAACACCCCGCAGCCGCCCCGCACCAGGCAGCGAGGGTGGCAGCACAGACCCTCCAGGAGCCTGCAGCTCAGGGAGCAGCCCAACCCCACCCGGCCACAGAGCTCCTCTGTGGGGATGGCCTGGTGCCTCACTCACGGCTCTGGCACTTGTCCCCCGTCCAGCCGGCCGGGCACAGGCAGTGCCCCACGCGCTGGTCACAGAGGCCCCCGTGGAGGCACCCGCAGCTCAGCTGGCAGCCGGCCCTGTGGTGTCCTGGGAGGCACTCTGTGGGCACAGGGTGGGGGTGAGCATCCGCCTCCTGGGGCAGGGCCCCGGTGACCCCACCACCTGGCAGCCCACCCTGACTACAGTGCCCACCGTCCTCGCAGGCGGGCCCGGTCCAGCCCTCCGGGCACATGCAGCGGCCGGTGACAGGGTCACAGCTCCCTCCGTTCTGGCACAGGCAGGAGTGTTGGCAATTTGGGCCATACTGGCCGGCAGGGCAGGCTGGGGGGAGGGAGCAGCCTGTGACATCTGACTGGCAGTATCCTGGGGGCCTGCAGCCCAGTACCCCACAAAGCTCAACACCAGCACTGGGGACCTTGCCAGGGCCGCTCCATGGTGACGGACCCCGGCCTACCCTGGACCTATCACCCCCAGAGGCCATGGCCCTTGGTCCTCGGTAGCTGCCTCCTCTAGAATTCCAGAACCTCCCACTTGCTGTGCAGCCCACGCTCACAGAGACCGCTGTGAGAGGGCCCAGTGAGAAGCAGGGCTTACCCTGTAGACAGGCAGGCCCCATCCAGCCGGGCGCACAGAGGCACTGCCCATGGACAGGGTCACAGGACGCTCCATCGGAGCAGGCACAGGCCTGGCTGCAGTTGAGCCCGTAGGTAAGGGCTGGGCAGGCTGTAAGGGAGGGGACGGTCAGAGGCTGAGGCACAAGGGCTCCGAGGAGCTGCAGTGGGCAGTGCCCGGCAGCTGGATCCCCCTCTCCCAGCCCCTGGTCTGGGCTGCCTTCTTGGAGAACTACACCAAGGGAAGCCCCTCCAGTTCCCATGGACCAAACTGCTCTGGGGACACCAGGACAGGACCACAAGTGCATCTCCCATGGAGGTTCCAGCCCCTCACGCACTCTGGGCACAGTGGGGACCCCAACGGCCAGCTGGGCAGATGCAGGAGCCGTTCACAGCATCGCAGGTGGCCCCGGCGGAGCAGTCACAGGTGTCACGGCAATCCACACCAAAGAAGCCGGCTGGGCAGGCTGCGGGCAGCGGCAGCCGTGAGGAGGGCTGGGCTGAGGACCCCGCCTGCTGCTGGGGGCCACCCTTGGCCCTCGCCCCACTTACCACGCTCACAGAAGCTGCCCCTCCAGCCGGGTGGGCAGGTGCAGGCCCCGCTGATGTGGTCACAGGCTCCCCCATGCTCGCACCGGCACCGAAGCCCACAGCTGGGCCCAAAGTAGCCCTGAGGACACTCTGAGACCCACCGCCCCCGTGCACCATCAGCCAGGGGCTGGGGTCTGACCAGGGCCTGAGGACAGGGAGCAGGGCCTGGCTCATGAAGAGACTGTCACTGGCCACATGCTCCATCTGGGAGCCTGGCAGGGCCCATACATTGTCAATGTTAGGAGCTGGGACGGCCCTGGGCCCACCCACAGCACCTTGGGGGGCACACAGTCCAAGGGCCCCCGGGCATAGAACAGGCAGTGCCTCTCCTGCCTGCCACCCGGCTGAGCACGCTCAGTGGGCACAAGAAGGCAGGTGCGTGTGCATGTGTGCAAGCACTAGGGACACAAGTGCACGTGAAGGCCGTGCGAACGTGCTCATGCACGTGCCCCCAGCTCGGCACTCCTTGTGCGGCACAGTCCAAGGCTTGGACTCACCCTGCTCGCACCGAGGGCCCGTGTAGCCAGCCTCACACAGGCACAGCCCGCTGACAGTGTCACAGCTCCCGTGGCCCGTGCTGCAGTTGCAGGGGTGGCTGCAGTCGGGCCCCCAGTGCCCACTGTCACAGGCTGTAACAGAGCCGGGGCAAAGTTGTGGAGTCCAGGTAGGGTGTGGGGCATCTCAGGGCAGAGCTGGGAAGACCCCTACCTCTTTGGCAGCGGAGTCCGGTCCACCCAGGGGCACAGCTGCAGCGCCCAGTGGCCGGGTTGCAGAGCCCCTCATTGGCACAAGTGCACCTCATTTGGCAGCCGGGCCCAAACCAGCCTGCTGGGCATGCTGCAGGGGCGGAGAGGGTGAGCGCAGTGGTCCGCATGGCCCATCCGCCCCGAGCCACAGGCGAGGCCACACTCACTGTCCTGGCAGCGGCTGCCCACGAAGCCAGGGAGGCACGTGCAGGTTCCGGTCTCGGGCTCACAGCGGCCGCCATGTTCACATGCAGGGCAGATCTCCTGGCAGCCCAGCCCCCAGTGGCCCTCGGGACAGTCTGGCCCCCCAAGAGCCAGTCAGCCTCCTCCGCTGGTAGGGGCGGGCACATCCCCAAATGTGTGCCTGGCACAGCACCAAACTCCTCTGTGCCCCAACCAGGAGGGGCCTGTGATTCCCATCAGGCTGCCCGGGGTCCTTCTGGGGCTCCGGGATGTCCACCCACAGGAGAAAAGCCCCAGCCGACAAGACAACTCAACAGAGTCTGCAGAGGCCCAGGAGGCACATGGGAAGCGGGGGAGGGGGGGGCAGCATGTGTCCAGCAGGACACCTCTCCTTGCTCAGGTTTGTTCTGGGGTGTGCCCTCAAAACTGTTGCAGGACGGCCTAGAATGCACAGGGCAGGGGCTCCCAGTGTGACCCAGGCTGCAGTACTTGAAGATGGGTCAAGGATGCAGTACCCAATGACAGCCCCGGGCACCCCCACCTGGAGTCTGGTGGCCAGGGGGAGGGGTGCAGGGTCCCAACACCTCTCACCTGCCCCACAGTCCTCCCCAGTCTTCCCTGCTGGGCATAGGCACTGCCCTGTGATCCAGTGGCAGGGGGCCCCCCCACAGGAGCAGGACCCTGAGCAGTTCATGCCGAACATCCCCGCTGGGCACTCTGCAGAGGAAGCAGGAGGGGCCTCAGCTGCAGCCTGAGGGGCTGTCCTGCCTGGAAGCCTCTCTCCAGGGCTCCTGGCGCCACGCCCTGGGCTCAGGCACTGCTCCAGCTCTACAAGGAGAGCTCCAAGTGGACTCGGGCAGGCCCTTGGGATGGCAGGGCCCAGGACACCGCTGGGGCACAGCTGTAGTGCCCAGCAGCTGGGTGGCAGTGCCTGTCATTGGCACAAGAGCACCTCACTTGGCTGGGACAGGCAGGGCGGGGCGCCAGCAGGCAGGGCAGCCTCTCCCTCAGGCCATCCAGCACCCTGGAGAGCTCCCTGCATTCCTAGGCTCCATCTGGTCCTCGCAAGGGCTTCTGTGGGTGAGGCCCCAACCAGGGGGTGCGAGGCCAGGCCCTCTGTGCTCCCCACCATCAAGAGCCTTCCAGAGACTCAGATGTGGGGGCTGGGAGAGATCTGCAACCAGCAGGGCAGGAGCTATGCCCGTTGCAGCAGAGCAGGGCCTGAGCCCGGGGTCTCCCTCTCCCCCAGCTCCCTGACAGCAGGGAGTGGCGGCCCGCAGCCTGGTGTCCTGGGCAGGTCTGGCCTGGTACCTGGGTCCCCAGCAGGGCCTCAGAAGGTGTGTGGGTGCTGAGCAGCCCCCGGGGCCCTGGGAGAGCCCACGTCACGCTGTCCACGCCCAAGCTGTCCTCAGGACCCAACCGGCTTCCAGACAAGGAAAGCGCCAGTCTAGCTTCACCGCACAGCTCCAGGTACCGTGAGAAAATGGGCTGAGCCCAGCATGAGGGCGGCCGAGGGGGAGGGGTGCCTGGCACTCACCCAGTCCTGGGTGCTCACTGAGGACTCAGACACCACACGTGCACACGGGCGCAGCTTGCAAGCATGCAGACACATGGTGCATGTGCAGCGGGACATCTACACAGCTTGGCCCAGGAAAGGGGCCTCAGGGGCCCTGACACCTGGGGTCAGCAGGGCAGCACTGGTTTCCAGACAGTGGGGAGCCCTCACTCTATGGAAGCACCTGTGTCATTTCCTGTGGCCCCCCTGGGGGCCCTGGAGGCCTTAAACTAAAATGGGAAAATGAAGGAAAAAGTGGAGGACTGAGGGCAGGGAAGGTGGGACAAGGGACACTGGGCACTGCTGAACATGGCCAGAGAGCACGTGGCCATAGGTATCCCCCAGGGCCAGCAGACACAGCCCAGGTTAGGTCCTGGCCCAGAACACTGGCACCGTTGGGCCACTGTAATGGGGGCAGCATAAGAAGGCTGGCTGGAGGGTGCTCAGGGCCTCCCTCTGCCCAGGCGGGGCAGTGCCAGGGACCTCTTCTCCTCGCTCCCCTGCATGGGTGAGCGGTGGAAGGGCTCACAGATCAACTGCTCACCAGGCCTGGTGGCCAACCTAGTCACACTGCAGGCCTTTGGTGCCCAACCATTACAGCAACGGCATAGGGGGCAGGAGCCACGCCCAGGTGGCCACGCAGTCACCGCATCACATACCCCTGCAAAGGGCCCACGTGCACCCTGCTGTCCCCTCTCTGGGCTGAGTGGCTGAGGCAGGAGGTTTAAGGGTCTCCACTCCACAGGTCCACTCAGCCATCAGGAACGCCCCAGACTGCGTGCGTTATTAGGGCTGCCACCCTTCCTCAGGGGGTGGCAGTCACAGCACCCCCACTGTCTTTTCTGGCTCTCCTGGTGTGGGTCACTGAGGCAGCCAGGACTCCTGGGGACTCCCGAGGGCTGATAGTATGGGTCCAAGTCCCACATGGCTCCTCTGTACTTGGCCCCCAACACGGGCACTCCTGGGACACACCCTGGGTGTGGAATGCCCAGGTGCAGCTCCTCACCTTGGCCACAGTCCTGTCCCTGGTAGCCAGGGGGACACTGCTGCCAACACTGGCCACTCACGGGGTCGCAGGCCACGCCCGGGGGACAGGTGCATGCTTGCTGGCACCCAGGCCCAAAGAAGCCCGGCTCACACTCTGCAGAGTGACAGGGGCATTGAGGGCCAGCTGGGCACTGCGGCCCTGCCGCCTCCCAACACAGGCACATACCTGCTTGGCACCGCTTGCCCCGAAAGCCAGCCTTGCACAGGCAGCTGCCATCCCTCCGGTCGCAGGCCTGAGTGTGGGGCTGCTTACAGGTGCACTCCTCGGAGCAGCCCGGCCCAAAGGCCCAGGGCGGGCAGGCTGCACCCAGAGCCGTGAGTGACAGCCACCCGCAGGCCCCCCACGCACCCCACCCCATGAGGTGGGGCTGCAGTGATGCCCCCTAAGCGCATGCCACTCCTGGGCAGGCTCTGGGCAACAGGGCACCCTGATGTGTTCCCAGGAGCCGACCCTGCCTCACACCACTTCCCAGTGAGGAAGTCTGAGTCCCTCCCAAGCCTCTTCTGCTGGTAGGAGAAGCCGGCTTTGTCTGCTTCCTCTGCCGTTTGTTCCCTTCCCCACGGGACTGTGGCCCTGGCCACGGCTGCCCTGGCCATGGGCCCTAAGCTGCTTCCTGCTTCCACCCTGCTGCCTACCCTCCTCCCACTCAGGGCTGGGTATGCCAGGTGCCCCAGAAGCCGACACCACAGCTGCAGGGACCATGTGGCTTGGGCTCCACAGCCAGGGATGGTGGCTGGATCCCAGGTCCCACTGCAGGAGTGAGGCCAAGGGGCCCCAGCATGGCCAGGACGCCTCCCACAGTCAGTCTGGACACTGAAGGGCAGCAGGACTCACCAAGGTGGCAGAAGCGGCCGTAGAGCCCAGGATCGCAGAGGCATGCCCCATAGAGGCGGTGACAGCGGCCCCGGTTGGCACAGTGGCACTTCTTGCGACAGTGTTTGCCATAGAAGCCCTTGGGGCAACCTGGGGGAGGTGCTCTGTGAGACCAACCCCGTGGGGCCATCTGAGCCTCCTGGATGAGCCCACAGGCCCGGCTGGCTTCAGGAACCCTGGCAGGGGCTGGGTACACACTGGAGAGGGGCATGGGGCTCTCGTGCAGGGCTGCCCGCCCCTCATCCACCTTGGGGCACCTGGCTTTGGTCCCAAGTGGTTGCTGAGCTTGACTTTCCCACCTCAAAGCAGGAGGGCCCCAGGGCCCCAGATGGCCAGGCGCTGGCTGAGTCTCACAGCCCAGAGTGGCGCCATCCTCCCCCCAAGCGTCCCCACCCTGCTTGCAGGGCTGGAGCAGGGACCCCAAAGCTCGGCCCTGTCCCCATTGCCAGCTCTCCAGGCAGGGACATCCTGTGTGGCCCAGTAGATCCCAAGTCACGTCAGACAAAAGGCAGGAGGTGAAACAGCAAGGGCCGCAGCGAGACCCGGCCACATGCAGCCACAGGCAGAGGCGGAGCTACGCTGCCATCCGCCAGGGATGCCCGGTTCCTGGAGTCAGCTTCCTGGGAATTCTGGTGGGCCCCTGGTCCCCGCCTCCTGAGACCCGTCCATGGGAGCCAGAGCATCCACATGCAGCCACTTTACTGTCTGACACCCCTCGTGCACACAGCCTGCCACACCTGCAGCTCTGCCAGGCAGGTGGGAAGAGATGCAGGCGGTCCCAGGGACACGGCCGGGGGAGCTGGGCAGCCCATGCTGCCCGAGGTCGTGCCACCCCAGGGCAGCTCGCACGGCCACCCTAGGGCCTTGGAGCCGGTTCCAGTCACTGCACCCTCCTCCTCTCACTCGTGCGCTGGCCAGTCTCCAGCCAAAGGGGCCAAACCGTTACCAACGCGTCTCCACCTTCTATAGTTAAGTCCCGGAAAACAACGGGAGATCAATCCTGGTCCCACTAAGGGCCTCTCCTGCTCCCACATGAGTGGGCACTGAGGACTGCTCCCTGGGGTGACTCCTTCTGTGCCACACCCACCGTCCTCACAGTGGGCTCCGCTGACGCCGGGAGGACAGCGGCAGGCCCCAGTCACCAGATCACAGGTCCCGCCATTCTGGCAGCTGCAGGGGGAGCTGCAGTTCTTCCCAAAGGTGTCTGGAGGACAAGCTGCAGGAGGGACAGGGGTCAACCAGGGTCACCAGCCAGCAGGAGACCACTCAGAGCAATGAACAATGGGATACCTATGCCCTCTGACCCGGGTCATGCTCTTGGCAGACAGCACTAATCAACTGCTGCATCCTCCCCTCTGCCTTCAAGCAGGGGGTCCGCTGCTCCCCCCAGCTGCCCCCTCAGCAGTTACGGCACCCCAATTCTCCAGCCCTTACAGGTGCCCCTTGTCTGAGATGCCTGCTTGCTGCTGGACCCCTGCCTCAGATTGACCTCAGCCAACCTCCTGCCCAGAGACCTCACCAACCAGAATCGTGGCCAGCGCAGATAGGCAGCCAGAGGGAAGCTACCCCTTGTTGGTGTGGGGGCCACACTGACCCGGCTGCAGACAAACCCCAGGACTCAGGCCTCACCCAGAGCCCCACAGGTGCCCCTAGGGTCCCACCCCACCGAGGGGCCTCACTCTCATTGCAGATGAGCCCGGCCCAGCCTTCGGGGCAGTCACAGCCGTCTAGGCCTGGCAAGCAGGTCCCACCGTTCCTGCAGTCATCGCAGGTCAAGCTGCAGTCAGGGCCAAAGGAGTTTTCCAGGCACACTGAGGGCAGACAGGGAGAGGCCTCAGAACAGACCCCAGCCGCAAGCCTTGGGGCCAGGGACAAGGACACCAGGGACAGCTTCAGCCCATGACGCCCCAGGAGGGCAGCAGTGGGATGGGACCCGGACGCTGAGGCCAGGAAGAGCCCCAGCCCTGGAGTGGGGCCCGAGCCAGCCCCGGATGTGCTTGCTGGGAGTGGCTCAGCACCTCTGGGCCACACAGGGCTCTTCCTGGTGCCCAAGGGCAGAGGCCTGGGCCAGGCCCACTGCTCACCGAACTTCTCTGCGAGCGTGAGTTCTCCCCGCAGCTCCGCCTCCTCCTCCTCCTCGACCCCAGAGTCGTCCTGGAAGAGCCGCAGCAGCTCGTCCCGCAGCACCGCGACGTGGGGCAGAGGCCGCTCGAAGGGCAGCTGGCTGTCCATGTCCACTGCGGGCGCCTCCAGAGCTGTGGGGGGACACAGAGGCCCTCAGCCAGGCTCCCGCTCTCCCAGGGACAAGGAGGCTGTGGCCTTTCTCTCCCTGGGTCAGGCAGAAGCCGGGCCCCTGCAGAACACTTCGCCCTGTGGACGGCTGTATGCCCTGTCCTACCCTGCCCCTGACTGCCCCCCCCCCAGCACAGGGCAGGGCCCGGAGGCTTAGGGGAGTGGCAGCGCAGGCACAGGTGCCCAGGGAGGGGCCTCACGGGTGCAGCCCCTGCGGTCCTCGTCCAGTCGGTAGCCAGCCTCACAGGAGCACTGGAAGGAGCCAGCGAGGTTGGTGCAGCGGTGCTCACAGCCGCTGCGGCCGGAGGTGCACTCGTCCACGTCTGCAGGCAAGCAGGGCTGCAGGGTCAGAGGCAGAGCCCCAGTGCCCAGCTCCCTGGCGGGCAGAGTGCATGGCTCGGGGGCAGGGGCCAGCAGTGACCACACTGCCCCAGCTACAGTGCCCCCCTTCCTCCCACCGAGGCAGTGACAGCAGGCAGCTGCCCGGGCTGGGAGCACTGCTTGGGGTGGCAGTGGCCCCCGCCTAGAGTGCGGTGGTGGCCAAGGCCAGAGGGGAGTGTGGAGCCTGCTGTACTGGCAGCTGCACAGAGGCAGGCTGAGGCCAGGCGGCCAGGGACTACGGGCTCCCCCATGTCCTTCCCAGCCCCCAGCTGCTCTCCACAGACTGACACTCACCCTCACAGCCACAGCCGTCTGTGCTGAGCTGGTAGCCGGCATAGCAGCCGCACTCGTACCCGCCCGGGGTGTTGGCACACACCTGCTGGCAGCACGGGGCGTCGGCACAGTCGTCCACATCTGTAGGGCACACGCAGGGCGCTTGGTGCCTGGTGCCCACGATGCCCCTAGTCCCCACCTTGCATTCCCAGGGGCCCTGGCACAGCCCAAGAGCACAGACGGGGCCAAAGGGATGCAGGGCGGCCGCACCCTCGGGGCACAGCAGGGAAGCCCAGGCTCGCACCCACACAGGTCCTCCGGTCCTCGTCCAGCTCGTAGCCGCGGGGACAGGTGCACAGGGGCCCGCCGCTGCTGTGCCTGCAGCCATGGGAGCAGCCGCCGTTGCCCACCTCACAGCTGTTTACGATCTCCATCTCGATGCCTGGGAGAGAGGGGGCGTCTGGGAGGGGTGGCGGGGTCTGGAGCCCCCTTCCTACCCCTGGCCCATGCTCAGGGCTGCCCCCGGGGGACCCAGACGCCTGGCTGAGGAAGCCGGTGCAGTCCCGGGGAGCCGTCACCCGCTGCCGGCCACCCACTCACGGTAGCACTGCCGGCCATCGGCGCCCAGCTCGTAGCCCGCATGGCACGCACACGTGAAGGACCCTTGCGTGTTGAGGCAGCCATGGGCGCACTGGGCCAGGCCTGCAGCACACTCGTCCACGTCTGGAGACAGAAAGGCTCAGGTCAGAGGGCCAGGAGGAGCCTCCCACTGTCGACCAAAGGAGGCACCCGAGGCTGTGTGGCTTGGCACGGCCAGTCCTAACAGTGGCTGTGCCCCAGCCCAACAGGTCTTCAGGATGAAGGTGACCTGCACGGGGTCTCAGGCCACCTTGGAGTACCAGTTTTCACAGGCAATGATGCCCTGGTGCTGTGTGGAACGCACCTGCTGCCACACCCTGCAGCCGCCCTGGCACCTCAGGACACTTTGGACACTGATCACCGAAAGTCCTCAGGCCCAGGACTCTGCCCCACCCCGAGGCTGCTCATCCCAGCCCTGCAGGGGCAGTGGGGGCAGCCAGGAGCCCGCGGTGCGGTTAAGTACAGACGTCTCAGGGCCACATGGCGGGTGATGGCAGCAGGACAGAGGAGGTGCAGGACAGCAGGACACAGTGCCCAGCTATGCGCCAGCACAGAGCAGCATTTGGCAAATTCCCCTGAGAGGCAGGCTGGGACCACACCTTCCCTGGCTCTGCGCTCCTGGAGGAGCAGCTTCTAAAGTAAGGGCAAAGCCCAAGCTGCCCCTCATGCCCGCAGAAAAGAATCCTGGCTGGACAGCATCTGGGGGCCACCCACCTCCACCAGCCACCAGCCCCTGTATGTCCTGGGTGGGGAACAGGCGGCCTGAGTCCCACAGACGCAGGGTGGAGGAAAGGGGTTGGCTTCCCACCTTCACAGGCCTTGCGGTCCGTAGCCAACTGGAAGCCTGTGTGACATCTGCACTGGACCAGGCCCTGGAGCTCCTGGCACGTGTGCATGCAGCCGCCATTGTCCTCTGCACAGGGACTTCTCCCTGTGGCCCAGGTCCGGGAATGGAGGCAAAGGAAGAGATCAGGGTGAGCGGGGAGGGGAGATCCAGGCAGACCTGGCATGCTTGCCCTGGTGTCTTGGGAGGCCCTGCCCAGTGTCTCCTCCCTTCCTGTCCAGCTTGGTGGGGTCTCCTGCCCAGATGTGGGAAGCTCCAGGGACACTGAAGGTACCCACAGCCAGAGGACAGAACCGGGGTCCCCAGTGAGGACCTACCAAGGCACAGGGAGCCTGTGCCCAAATGCCCTGCTAGAGCGGGGTCTCTGCAGAAAGGTGGCTGTGACCCCAGCCCCAAGACCTCAGCCCTGTGACCCTAGCCTGTGACCATCCATCTCTATGACCCAGGCCATCCCAGCCCCAGGACTGGCTTTGGACCCCACACACACGCTCGCACCTGCCCCATCAGGCGGAGGTAGGCAGGAGGAAGCACGTCCAGCCTGGCCGACCCATGCCCACTCCCGGGAGTCCAATCCCGCAGAGTCCCTCCTCACTGCAGGCAGCACTGAGGCCCTGACCAACGGCCAGTGGGGTCTGGGTGCTGCCTATGCCCAAGGCGTCTGGGGCCCCTGTGGAACTGAGGCTGCGCCCCCATCCTGAGCTCCCTAACCTCAGGCTGTGCAACCCTGGAGCAGCCCAGCCCAAAGTCAGGCCCAGCACCCAGGCCCATCTGTGTGGGGCCCAGGCCCAGGCCCAGCCCCAGCCTGTCTGAGCCCAAGTGGTGGCACTCACGGACACAGCGCCTGCCGTCCTCCTGGAGCTGGAAGCCGGGGTGGCACTGGCAGCGGTGCCGCATGGTTGTGAGCTGCACACACTGGTGCTGGCAGCCACCATTGCCCAGGGCGCATGAATTGACAGCTGGGACACAGAGAGGAGCCCGTCAGCCACCTCCCCACCCCCCATTCCTGGTAGGGGGCGGGGACCCTGAAGGCCTAGCAAGGTTTTCTCAGCCACTCACAGGTCCCCAGAATGGCGGTCATTGCTCTGAGCCTTCTAGGCCCAGGACAAGAGGGCAGGACACAGAGACACTGGGGACTGTCCCACCCTGGCAGAAGTCCAGCACCCCAGGCCACTACTCAAAGCACAGGGTGATGGAAAATAAATAAATAAATTTTTAAAAAAGCACAGGGCTCTGAGAAGCCCAAAAGAGAGTTTGGCACCTGAGTGCCTATCCCACCAGGCTGGTCCCCAGACCACAGCAGAAGGAGACGGCCACTGTGGCCTTTAGGAATGGCCACCGGCTCCTGGTAGCTTG
This sequence comes from Octodon degus, assembly GCF_000260255.1. NCBI lineage: Eukaryota > Metazoa > Chordata > Mammalia > Rodentia > Octodontidae > Octodon > Octodon degus. The sequence goes on from NW_004524689.1 coordinate 1,852,258, forward strand.
CCCCCACCACAGGCTGCCGTGCCTTCCACCCGAGCACAGTGCCACACCCACAGGAGGCCAGGGCAGACGACACTGGCCAGGCCTCGAGCCACAGCCAGCCTCTCACCCCTCATGCTCTGACCTGGCCAGGCACAGCTCTGTCAGGGCAGGCAAGCCCCACAGGGCTCACGTGTATCCCATGGACGGGACTGCCCTCGGCCAGCCCAGGGAGGAGGGAGGCGCTGGGCTGAGCTAGGTGCCAGGCTGGGCCCTTTGCCTCCTCGAAGACGCAGCCAGAACTCAGCACAGCTTTGGTTAGGATCAAGTCTCCGGCCACAGACTCATGCTTGGGGGAGAGCTGGCCCGAGCGCATGGGGAAGCCACAGAAATGCACTGCCGTCGTCCTGCCCAGGGAGCCGAGGCCGGCTGCCCACGGGCCTGTGCCAGGGTGAACCTGAGCCCCGTTATCTAAGCCCTGGGGCTTCGAGGACCCAGCTTCACCCCAGATGCTGCCCGGGGAGGGGACGCTGCCATCCTGGGGGCAGGGGAGGGGCGTGCGGTCTGGCATGCAGGATGGGCGCACATCAGAGCAGCAGGGGCTCTGAGACCGAGGTCCTGGCAGGGAGGCCCACGCGAGCCGGCAGTGAGGCTCCCGCGGAGCACAGCCCCCCAGGGAGAACCTGCGCAGGGTCCCCATCCCAGGGCAGAGCCAGCCCGGGGCAGGCGGTGACTTCTGTGTCTGGCTACCCACATTGGCATGTGCAACTGAGCAGAGTCACAGGGACCCCAGGCCACCCGAGCAGGCTCTGCTCAGCCACACACACACACACACACACACGCACACACACACACACATGCACACACACGCATTACATGCATGCACACAAATGTGCACACAAGGCATACACACACATACGCACATGAGGCATACATATGCACGCATGCACACACACGAGGCATACATACATGCATACACATACACACGCACACACACACATGCACGCACACACATGCATGCACACACACGCATTGCATGCACACAAATGTGTACACAAGGCATACACATGCACACACGCACATGAGGCATACATATGCACGCATGCACACACATGAGGCATACATACACACGTACACACACACACACACACACACACACATGCAACCAGAGGCTCCAGCACGAAGCCTGAGCCGACCCCACATTCCTGGGGCTGTGTTTATGTGCGCTCACCACACCAACTGCATCCCTGCTCGGGACGCATAATAGGAAGCAGAAGCCCTTTCTGGCAGGGCCAGGCAGGCAGAGGGGCGCCGAGCCCAGGAAGGGGCAGGAGAGCAGCTGGACAGGCGTCGGGGCTACAGCAGGGCTGCAAGGAAGGGGCTGCACCCTGGTGCCCCAGGGAGGAGCCCACGGGCCGGCGCGGGGAGCCAGGTGACCCGTATCCTCATCCTCCCCCCGGGGCTGGGACACCCAGATGCTCCCAAGCTGTGTGTCCTGCTCGGATTCCGGGAAAGCTGAGCAAGGCAGATTCTCCTGGCGCAGGCCAGGCAGCTCCAGGAAGGGCCGGCCTCCCGCGGACTGTGCTGGGGCTGGGGCTGCTATTTCTAGGCCCCTTGGTCACAGAGACCCAGCCGAGGGACACCTGTCCCTGGACTGGCCCAACCACAGCCAAAGATTCTGCTGCTCACTGGGATAAAGCTCAGTGCTTCATGGACGCAAACCAAGTGCTTCCACCAGAAGGGAGGAACTCAGGTGCCAGAAGGCCGTCCCTGCCTGCCTTCCTGCAGATGCCGAGCGCTACAAAGTGGCTGCATGGCAGGCCCCAATTTCTCTTCCACTTCTAGTGTTTTCTTCAAGCAAAACCCCGACGCGCTAGGCATCTGCTGGCTACCGCGGGCAGTCCTGCCGGAGTGTGCCTCCTGGCCCAAGGTTTCTCTGCTGGGATCTAGCTTAAGTCTCTGCCCATTTCCTAATCAGAATAAAGTGCCTGATGCCTCCCAGAGTTAGAAGCTGGATGCCTGTGTCCCCCAAAAGTCGTATGTTGCAGCTGTAACCCCCCAACAGGCCCTCCTCGAAGACAGGGTCTTCATAAGGGTGGCAGTGTGAGATGAGGGCCTCACGAGGAGCTGGGCTGGCCTAGGACAGTGGTCCAGGACGTGCAGCCTTCTCAGAAGTGAAGGACATCAGTCTCAGTGTTTGTCACGGCTGTCCAAGCACATCCAAGTTCTAGTCTGCAGATGCCAAAGCGCAGGCCACCTCCAGACCGAAGCCTGCAGGTCCGAGGACCGCAGAAGACCCCACTGTTCCCAACCCACAAGGCACACACTCTTGAGGGGAAGCGGGCTTGAGGAGAAGGTGCCACATGTTCCAGAAGACAGGTTTCCCACGGGGCCACAGGCTGGCCACCAGTTCCCCTGGCCCTGTGCTCTTGGAGGGTAGCATTCATGGCAGAGGACACTGTGGGACAAGCAGACCAGAGCCTGGGCACGGTTTGGAAACTGAGCTGAGGCCCCAGCGCTGGGGGTGACAGGGTCGCCCATCTGGCCCGGATGCGCAGTAAGAAGCAGCCACACCTCTCACGCCCAGCTCCCTCTGCTGGGCCGTGGACACAGGTGGGGCTGGGGCCAGCCTGAGGGCGATCTGTCCCCCGTGTGTCCTGAGGTTTCATAATCACTACCCTCACTGGTGCGGTTTCTGGGCTCCAGGAACTTACACCACCATGGCCAGTGGGCACCACGGTGCTTCTCTCCAGGAACCTGCCGCTGGGCCAGGACGGCAGCACAGCAGTGCTGGCTCCCCACCACTCCTGCCCTGGGCATCCTGTGCCCTGCCTGCCTGTGCATGGCCCCACTCAGATAGACTCTAGTCTGTGCCAGGCAAAAGCAGGCCCTGCAGCACAGCCTGGGTGGCTAAGGCATCGGGCACTGAGGGAAATGCCCCCATGCCCTCCCTGGACTAGCCGTGCTGCCCACTGCTATCCTGTGTCGCTTCTCCTGGGGGACTGTCCGGCCAGGCTATGGTTCAGACTAACCAGCCATGGCAACAGATGAGTCCCTAGGGTACTATGCTAGAGGTGCCCGCTCAGCCTCAGGGCACTCCAGGCGCCTGGGAACCAGACAGGGCACTCGGGGACAGGGCTTGCACCCTATACCTGGGGCATCTTCCTGTGGCTGAGCTTCAGCTCCAGCCTGGCCCTGCGCCAAGCCCTGCCCCTTCTGCTCCACCCTGGCCTCACCACTGGCCTAATCCCCATGCCCTCCCTCCCGCCCAGCTTGACTGCTTGGCCTCCCTAGGCCACTGCACCCAGCCCAGGGGCCCATGGAGGTCACACAGGGGAGGGGGGGCTCAACAGTCTCTCCCAAGGACTCCACTCCTGGCTCCTCCGGGCTGGGCAGGCTGCCCCGACAACAGCAGCTGTGCTGGCTCTGAGGGAACCGGGATGCTGGCAGAGCCCATCTGCGGGCTCGCAGGGATGAGTTCTGCAGATGAGCCTGGCAGGCTGCACACTTCAGATGCCTGTGGCTTGGGCCCCAGCCCATGGTACTGCCAGCAGCAGCCTCCAGGGATGGAGCAGCCTCTTCCCTGAGGAGCAGAGGGTGCAGGCAGAAGGATCTGGGCAGCCTAGCTGCCTGAGAGGAGGACCCAGGCCCAGGGAGGGAGGGGCTGCCCAGGGACCACACACACATGCACACACATGCACGCTCACACCTGCGCACGTGCACACACACAGATGCACACGGCAGAGTGGGGTGGGCACAGGGCCGGGCTGGCTCCCTCCAGTCTGTTCTAGGGCCCATCTGACTCTGGGTGAGGGCGCAGGCAGAAGCAGCCAGACTACCAGGGACACCTTGACAGCAGAATCTGCCCCGGTGTCCCTCCTGGCTATGGCAGGTGGGAGGCTGAGAGGACCAATGGCCAGGGGCTGCCCAGCCCAAAAGCGAAAGCCACCTGGGGCCCCCAGCCCCAGCCCAGGGGACATGAGAAAGTGGCATGTCTGAGTCAGAGTCCCAGGGTCAGATAGGCCAACCTCAGGCAGGGGATGGGGGGATGTCAGCCGAGGGACGCCACTCCCAGCAGGGAAGACCCCTCTCATGTTAAGTGGCTGGTGCTCTGCACGATGTCACAGAAACCAGCAGTGACATCCAGAGATCACAGCCAAGCACGGCCTGGGCGGCCCCTCTCTCCACAGTGGAGCAAGAAGTAGCTGGCTGCACCAGAGCCTGAGCCTGCCCCAGACCTTGCCTGGGACCCTCTCCCACTGCAGGGGTGGGGGACCCCAGGAGAGTACCCTGGCAACGCAGCAGCCCAGGATGCTGGCACCTGGGGCGGCAGCGAGGGCTGGAGGACAAGGCCCTCACGGCCCCCAGGCCAACGGCAAAGTTCCTCTTGTAAATTCCCATTTTTAAGAATGGAAACGGAAACCTTTCTGAGCTCTATTCCATAGGAGTGTTTGGAAGGGAGGAATGTGGGGAGCTTGAGATTTCCTGTGCTGCCTGCCTGCCTCGGAGATGACTCCAAGGGTGTTTCAAGGCCCCCCTCGAGTGTCTCATGACCCCCTCAAGCTGCCTCCTCTGGGGCCTCCCAGGCCCCTCTGCCCAGCCCCCAGGAGCTCCTGCCTGACTAGAGAACCCGGTCCCACCCTCCCAGTGCCTTTTCCACCCTTGGCCTCCACTGCTGGTGCAACCAAGACATCAGGGCCCAGGCTGGGGTGCACCCCTGTCTGCCAGCAAAGCCCCAGGGGAGCAGGCCCTGCCAGGAGCCCAGCAGGCAGGCAGCTAGGAAGGGGCCCTGCGGCAGCTGAGCTCCAGCTGCATCTGCCCTGCAGCTGGCAGTGAGCAGAGGGCGCAGCCCCCTAACTCTTCCCATACACATCTTCGCAGGCCCTCCCACCCTGGGCCAAGCTGAAGGTGCCCCTGAGAACCACACAGGGCAGCCTGGCATCCTGGGGCACGGGGAGGGAAGATGTGGAGGGGCAGCGATCCACGCTCCCATGAGCAGGACGTGCTAGGGTTACCCTGGCCACCAAGGCCCTCAAGGGTCCAGTGGCCCGGCACGGCCCACACAGCTCAGACAAACTGCAAAGGAGTCCTCACCCTGGCATTCAGCAGGCACGCCCCCAGGCCAGGCCAGGGGTAGCTTGACCACCCACACCTGGTCAGCCTCTTGGGGCCACTGTAGCCAGGGCTGAGTCCTTTGGCAAGAAGAAGGGGCTTGGGCAAGGGGCGACACCCCCAGAACACCACAGAAGCCCAGAGAACCCCGGGAAGGAATTTGGGGGTACTGGCCAGGCTGACCTGAGAACAAAGCGAGTGGGCACGACCAGCTTCCCTGGCTTCCCTGGGCCTCAGTTGTGGGCCTGAGTCGCCACGCAGTGTCTGCCAGAGAGGGTGGCTGCCACCCCTGGGGAGGCCAGCGTGTGTGTATTCCAGCATTCCTGAGCAGCAGGGTGGATGGGACTGGCCTACAACCTCAGCAGAGGGCAGCTGAGAGTTGCAGTCGACGGAGAGAAGAGGGACACAGAGGCCACTACTCTGCATCCAGCCAGGTCCAGTGGGTGCCAGCTGGGCCGTCTGCTGGGAGAGCCAGGAAGTGGACCCAAGAAGGCCATGGAAGCCCACAGAGAGCACCGATCAAACAGCCGCAGAGATCGCAGCACCTGGGAGAGAGCTAGCCCAAGAGGCCACACCCAGGAGCCCCAGTTTGGGATCCTACAAAGACCCTAAAGAAGCAGATGCCACCAATCTAGGCTTCCAGGGCCCAAGGGCACAGAACCCTAGAAGGGCTGCTCCAGGATGGCCGTGTGCATGGGCTGTCACCAGGGCAGCCTGAGGTATCCCTGGGCTGCCGCAGCCCCACCACTGGCCAGCCCCGCCCTCTACCCCAGTCGCCTGGCCCTCTTGGCCCTTGGCCCTTCCAGACGCATCTATCTACTAAGATGCCTCACTAGAGCATCACCACAGCGCAGGTGGGTGCCCTGGCTTAGCAGGGGGCATGGCCCAGCTCTGGGCCCAGCGAGGGCCAGCAGAACCCCCTACCTAGCCCCCAGGCTGACCTTCCTCTTACAGCAGCTGAAGCAACCACAGCGCCCCATGCCCAGAACCCTTAGAAGTCCCAGCGGGCTGCCAGCTGGGCCACGCAGACCCCTCTGTCCTGAGCACGCACACACGGCATTCCCCGCCAATTCCTCATCTGCTTCTGCTTCCCACCCGGGCTGCCTGGCTCCCAGCCGGGAAGACACCGGGGCAGCGGTGGGGTGGGCTGCAGGCCATGCAGCCCAGGCCTGGGAGGGAGGCTGTGCAGAGCTGCCAGAGCCCATGCTGGACTCTCAGGCATAAAAAAGGGGTGTCCCACCCAGACCCCCAGAGAACAACTCCACATCCCTCTCAGAGATGGAGGGATAGGTCTGTCCTGCCCCCAGGGCACCCACCCCACGGCAGAACCCCAGCCAGCCGGCCCCTACCCTACTGAGCCCGTCCCCACGGGAGAGGAACCAAGCCCTTCTCTATGACACTGTGGGCTGGAGCAGCCCAGCTCCACAGGCCAAGAACGGCCACACATTGCCTGCCTGTCCAGCTGGTCCCTGCTGACAGACTCTGTAGACGCTGCCCAGCAAGAGTGCGTGTGGCCTGGGGCAGTGGGACCCGGAGACAACCCTTCTATCGCAGCTGCCTTACTCCCCAGGAAGGAGCCTAGGCCACTGAGGCTGCCGGGTTCACGGCCGAGCCAGCCCTACGGCCACAGCAGAAGGCCCAGCACACCAGGAGGGGCCCCAGGGGCACTCACCCAGGCAGGTCCTGCCGTCTGAGTGGAGCCGGAAGCCAGGCTTGCACACGCAGAAGTGGGAGCCGAGCGTGTTCACACACCGGTGCTGACAGCCACCATTGTGCGCCCGGCACTCGTCCACATCTGTGAAGCGTCACAAGGTTACAGACGGGCCAGGCCGAGATCTCTCAGATCCACAACTTTCTTCCCGGAAAAACGGTGGGCAGAGGTGCTGCCCTTCCCTGGGCTGGTGCTCGCTGGAGAGAGACCCGGCCCCAGCGCCTCAGAGCTGAGCGTGAGCATGGGCCAGCTGGAGCCCAAATCCATACCGCATTAGCAGGGCCACACCAGCCTTTCCACCAGGGCCCACTGGTCCAGAAAGCACAAGTGGCCCAAGCTGGGGGAGAACTACAGGGGGTACTGATGGTACTCTGGTTCTGTTGGCCCCGGATATACACCCATTCCTGTGGAAGTAGCGTCCAGCAGACAAAATAAGGATAGAGACAAGGCCATCCTGGGAACAGGTCCCCAAGTCCTAGCATGGAGAAGAGATGCACAGAGAAAGTCTCATGAAGGGGCAGAAATGGGGCCAGGTGGCCGGGTAAGGACAGCTGGGAGCCACCGGAAGGAATAGGCAGGAAGAGCCCTGCCCACACCTAACTTGAAGATCTGGCCTCCAAGGTGAGAAGAGACCTCTGCTTTTTAGGCCCCCGGCTCCCAGCATTCTCTAGCTGCGTGAGAACACTCAGCTGGGGTGGGCTGAGACCTTAGTGCTGGGCTCCCTGTGCAGGGCAGGGTGGGCAGCGTAGCCCTTGACCTCAGGGGACCCAGCCCCACGGACCCTCGCAGAGCACCAACAGAGGCTGCCTCCCGCACAGCTGGACTCAGAATGGGGGTCTGCACAAGAATCTGAGCAAAGAACAGCAGGGAGCAAGGGGCCAACAGGCTGGGGAGAGAGGGCAGGTGGGCCTGACGTCCGCAGGGGGCGCTGACTGGCAGGGTCTCGGCTGCCCACAGATGACCAGGCAGCCTGAGGCTGCGGGCTCCTGGCAGGACCCGACACCCCAGCACTGGAGCAGCCCCACAGCACAGATGGCCAAGCTCAGGGCAGAGGCCACCTGGAAGAGACAGGAAGGGAGCCGGAGGCTTGAGAAAGACCCTCCTCTGGGGCTGCAGCCTAGGGCAGACCCACAGCCACCTCCTGCGGGACACAGCAGGACATACAGGGTGCAAGGGACTCAGGGTGCTGGTGAGTCGGACCCAGCACAGAAGGCCACAGGCCTCCTCTGGCACCTGTGCACAGCTCCTGGTGGGCCCACTGCCAGTCAGATGCCCACCACAGCCGCTGCCCACCAGGGACAATTCCAGAACCCAAAATCCCAGCAGCACTCACACCCATAATCCCAGCAGCACTCACACCCATAATCCCAGCAGCACTCACACCCATAATCCCAGCAGCACTCACACCCATAATCCCAGCAGCACTCACACCCATAATCCCAGCCTTGGATCATGAATTAATCACAAACTGTAGAACTGCACCTCAGTGACTGCATGAGGCTTTGAGGGGACAGACACACACAAACCATGACAGCTGGAGTACCAGCTGTGCATGCTCAGCAGAGGGGCCAAGGGTGACAGGGACACAATGCCTAGGAGAGGCTCAGAGATGGGAGAGCAGAAGACTCCACTGCGTGGGCAAGGGTGGAAAAGGCTGCCTCAGAGCGCCAGACGCAGGCCTCGGGGCGCAGGCCAAGCGGCACCACGGTCTGCCAACCTTGCCTGGCAGGGTGCTGAGAGCGGTGAGAGCAGGAAACAGGCGCGAAGCTCATGCACGCTTCCCTGAGCACCGGGCTTGGCCAGGACACCCAGGATGGTGAGGCCAGGGACACAGGTTTCCCCTCTGGTCTCCACATGCTGGGGATTGCAGGAACAGGTGCCTGTGATACCAGCTCCGGGGGCGGCAGGGAGCTGAGCTCTCTAACTCTGCTCAGCCACATGGGTGTCCCTGCTCTCCGCTGTGACAGCCAGGGCCTTCTGACATCTCTGCCTGTCCTCGGCCACCATCAAGGCCCCCAGCCGGGCCCCAGCACACTTCTGAAGAGTACAAAAAGCAAAGCTCTTTTCTGTCCCCAAACCTGTGTAAAGCGAGACCCGCCGGCCAGGCCGCACCTCCTGAGTACGGGGATGGTGCTCCTACTACGTGGTGCCC
>NW_004524689.1:1861458-1869424 GCF_000260255.1 Octodon degus
GGGATGGTGCTCCTACTACGTGGTGCCCGCACCTCCTGAGTACAGGGATGGTGCTCCTACTACGTGGTGTCTGCCACTGTGGCAGACACAGAACGAGTGCAGGCCCGTCTGCGCCTAGGGCCACATCCACTCTGAAGGGACACCCAGGATTGCCGAGCCCTGAGGTTACTGTGTGAAGGAATGAGAAGGTGGGGACGTCGAGTGAAGATCCTCTGAGTTGAGGCAAGGTGACTGGCAGAACCCAGCTTGAATGCAAAGGGCTGGTGGGCCCACAGCGACCAGCCCCCAGGAAGGCGGCAGGCAGCACTAACCAGGGGTCTCGAAGAGGACCCAGATCCCACAAAGGCAAGGACATAGCCAGGACGTGCAGTGGGCACTGCGAAGAGCCAGGCAGTTTTGCACAATCCAGGCGTCAGTGGGAGGCCCTGAACCTCACCCCTGAGCTCCAGCAGGGCGGCCAAGCGTCCCTGGGCTCTGGGGACCAGCCCCTGACAGGCTGGAGGCGGCAGGTAGCTGTGCCATCACCTCAGATGACTTCTGGCGGCAGTCAGTCAAGGCTGGGGGCTCACATCTCTCCGAAGGTCGGCTCTGGCCAGCCTGGCTCCTAGGCCTAGCAGTGAGACCACTGTGTCCCGTTAAGGAGCTGCCCCTGGCCCTCCAGAAGCACCCCAGGATGGTGCTACACTACCTGCACTCTGGGGTACAGGTGGGTGGAGTCCTGCTGAGTCCTGTGGAGGCTCCACCACTGGGACCTCAATAAGCAGGGCCACTTGGACCCTACACCCCAGCAAGAGGAACCTCGTGCAGGGATGAGGGCCTGGGGCAGGGACCCAATGAGGACAGAAGGAGCATAGAAGTCACTCCCACGCCCATGCTGACCGCAAGAGTCAGATGGAACCTGCTCACCCCAGGGACAACAGCCTGGCCCAGGATGACACCACCTGCCCTATGCGCCTCAGGAGCAGCCCAGGGAGGGGCCACCTGCTGGGGAGGTCACAGAGCCCAGCTGGGACAGCACAGGGATATCCTGTCCCTTGCTCGGGACAGGACCAGAACGCACGCTGGCACACTGCTGTGTCAGCCCAGGCTGTTCCCCCAGAAGCCAGGTGAGACCCACAGGCGCTCTCTAAACTGGGGCTGGAGGTGCCACGGGGAGCCCACCACAATGCCTCCACCAGCCCAAGTCCTGCAGTTCCCAGGCCAGCAGTGCACACAGCCTGGGCACATGCAGCACTGGGCCACTGCCAACTGCCTGTCTCAGCGGAAACCACCCGGAGTCCACTTCCCCACCCGTCTGGAAACAGGGAGCTCCCCTGGGGCCCTGCCAACCAGCTTGTCAGAGTCCACAGTGCCACCAAGCTAGAGTCCAGCTCTGCCCCACACATGCCCTGGCTCTCACCCCCCGGAGCCTGCACCACTCCCCACAGCCTCCCACCACAACTGCAAGCTAAAAACTCCCGGGCGCCCACAGAACTTCGGATTGCGCAGCCCTTGGCAATTGGTGCCCCTTGCGAATGACATGCCCCCCAGGCCTAGGCTGAGCCATCAAGCAGGAGGCTGGGGTGCGGGGCGATGTGGAGCCCAGCCGGGTGCCGAGGGCCCAGCAGGGGAGGCAGGCAGCATCTGCTCAGCGCTCAGGCATCCTGGGGGATGACAGGAGGCTGGCTCCGGGGACCCGTGAGCCCGTCCCCTGCGTGCTGTGGGGTACTAAGAATGCACAGGGCGCACACACCCCTCCCATTCCTGGGTGCCCAGCTCTGAGGAGCCACGTGGAGGGAGCACTGATTCCCCAGGCAGGGAGACAGGAAGGCCCCAGACAGGCTGGACCCTACTTCTCACGCTGTCTGGGCCCCAGGCCAAGACAGAGGCCAGGGAGGGGCAGGCAGAAGGCACCTGCCACACCCGCAGCCTGACACCCTGGAGACCCTCTCCAGCCCCAGAGTAGCTGGTGAGGAGGTGGAGACCCCACACCACACCCCAGGCACAGCAAGGCACGTTTTCCTTCCCTTGGGCCAAGGTCCACAGCCCTAGGGATAGAGGGGACAGGACTTCAAGTTCCTGCATCCCAGAGAAGGGGCCCCCTGCCAGACACTGCCTGTCCCGCTCCCTGTCAGCCGCCTGGCGTAAACTTTGAAAAGAGGAAACAAAGGAGAGACCAGCTGGCCGCCGGCCCGCGCCCCGCCCCGTCCCCGCGCCCACCTGGCCGCTGCTGCGCGGTGCTCACGGGGTGGCCAGCCTGGCCCAGGTGGCACGGGTAGCAGTTCCTCCAGAGGGAGCGGTAGTGCGTGCCCGCGACGCGCGCCAGGCCCCCCAGGAGCGCCAGGGCCCAGACCGCGGCCAGCCTGCCGTGGCCCCCCGACGCCCCCATGAGGGGCGCGAGCTCGGACGTCCGGGCGGAGGCTCTGGGTCTGACTCTGGGCTCCAAGGTCGGGGCTTAGGCTCCAGGCTCCTCGGCGCCCGCGCCTGCCCCTCGCCTTCCAGTTCTCGCTTTCCTCCGCCCCCTGCAGGTAAAGGCCAAATCCTCGGCGTCCGAGGGAGCCGCCCCGCCCCGCCCCCCGCCCCCCGCCCCGGGGGGTCCGCGCCGCCCCAAATTCCTGCACGCCCGCGCGCAGACCCACGCACACATGCAGAAGCAGACGCCGCGCACCCGACTCTGAAACAAACACGCAGACGAGGCGCACGCAGAGTTCAAACCCCTACTCTGGCACAGGGGGCGCGCACACGCAAACGCACAGACAGCGTCCGGCGCCAGCGCAGAAGAGAAACCAGCCGAGAGGGAGGCCGTCGGGAGCCGGGGCGCGAGGCCCTGCAGAGGAGGGGCGTGGGGAGTGGGGGAGGCGCGGGGCGGAGACGTCCCTGCACGCCAGGACCCCGGCCCACCTCACCAGGGACAGGGACCAGGACAAGGGTGACCCGCTCCTACCTCACGTGAGGGAAGGCTGGGGGCAGGGCGACAGCCAGGAAGGGCGCCTCTGCACAAGTATCGGGTGCACCGCCCAACCCCGCAGCCCCGCTGCATGGGAGGCGACACCCCGCGGTCCAGGGTCGGCAGCAGCTCCTAAGGTTGGCAGCAGCTCCTAAGGTTGGCAGCAGCTGTGGTCGTGAGGAGCCACGCAGCACTCGGGGACTCCACCTCGGCGGCGGGGCGGCGGGAGCCTGACTGGGACTCCAGCCCTGGTCTAAAGTTTAGCCGCCAAGCGGGAATAAGATTTACATTCTTGGGGCCACAGATCCTGCCTCGGGTGGGGGGATGGGTGGGGCTGCGAGGTCACCAGGTTACTCAGAGCCCACCACCTACTGGGCAGGCAGCGAGGAAAGACCAGTGACCACAGCCTGAGCTCACTCAGTGGCCAGGGAGTGCTTGGCCGGGCTCTAGGTCACTCTTGTCCTCTTCCCACATTCCTGTGGACAGCGGCTTCTGTCTCCGGCTTAGTGGGGAAGACACTGTACCCATGACAACCGCTTCAGTGGAACCCAGCCCGAGATTCAGACCCCGGGACAGGCAGAGGGCAGCCGCTGCAGTCCTGCCCAGGCAACTGCAGCCCCGGGGAGGGGGGTAGCCCTACCCAGGGCTGGCCTGCCAGGTCCTGTCTGTAAGTCAAGCGCTGCCCACTGCCCCACCCTGCTGCCCACGCTGCAGGTGGGAACCTGCCAGCCTGCATGGTAACCCCTCTCCTCTCCCCTGAACAGCACGCCCCACCATGGGGGGCTCTGCCAGCTCCTGATGGACAGCTGTCACTCTCAGCAGGCTAGAGGGAGCCTTCCCCAGGGGCAGTGCCAACTGTTGACACAGTGGCCTGGCATCCGCCAGCAGTGAAGGGAAGGCCAGTCCTAGGGGTGACAGCCCTGCCCTCTGTGCCCCCTGCCAGTGTCCAGCAGCTTGAGGAGGGGGCTGGGTGTGGGGGGAGGAGATGGTAGAGGCTGCAGCAGCGGGAAGGGCCACAGTCCAAGGGCCCTCCAAGGCTCCTCACTTTTGGCTTACAGGTGAGGAGCTTCTGACTCCCATGGGCCCCACTGAGTCACCCTGCAGGACTGGAGCACAGACAGGGACCCCAGGACAGGAGCCACCAGGCCCCACTCTCTTCCCAGCCCTTGCCTGCCCTGGACAGGGACTTGCCCACTGTCGAGGAGGGGGGCCCCCGGAACCCCCAGTGAGCCCCAGTGGGGAAAGCTGGGGCCAGAGCCCAACCTCAGGCCAAGTGCAACTACATCCCCAGGAGGATGGGCCCTCAGTGACCCGCTATGCCCAGTAAAGACAAGCGAAGGCAACGAACCCACCTGCAGGTCAAGTTCAACAGCTCACAGCTGGAAGGGATCACACGGGACACGGGACACGGAGGATTACTGGGAGCAACCCCGCCTTCTCTCTCTCTCCTGAGGTAGCTGAGAGCTCCAGGGCACAGCTGGGTGACCCACCCACTGCTCGTGCTGGTCTTACCCATGTCCAGCCACGGAACTCTGTGCCTCAGTCTCCCTTTTTGTGACAAGGGGTGACCCAGAAGCAGGCATGCCTAATGTCCTGCCCTTTTCTGAGGAAGACACCCCACGGCCAAATGGTGATCGAGACAGCATCCGTGTCCCGATCGTTCCCGGGGCTTGTCCCTTCCCCTCTGAGCTGGCCGTGGCGGTCCCCACCAGCCTCCTCTGCTGACCTGGAGTCCAGCTCCCACCCCAGTGGGAACCACTGGCTTCCAGCTCCTGTCCCCCGCCCTCTGCACACACGGGCTGTGCCCTGGCTGCTAAGGATCTCCACACCCAACAAGCAGGCCCCACGGCCCCTCTGGGCCTCAGCTCCCCTCTATGTCCAGAGGTCAGGGGCCTGAGGCTACGGAACACATAGGACCCAGTTCTGGCATCCAGGTACAGTAGGCCCTGCGCTGCCAGGTAACCACAAGCCGGGGTAAGAGCTGTCCCCAGCCTGGAGAGATCATACCTCCCCGTGCCCACAGACCTCGCCAGGCCCCCTTGCCACGCACTCAGTGCCCACAGCCACATTCCCACGACCACGCCTGCCCTGCAGTGTCCCAGCTCTGGCCCCCACTTCCTCTCCTGTGTCCTCCCTCCCTGGCCCCTCCACACCTGTCTCCCCACTGCCTTCGCCTCCTCGAAGACGCAGCCAGAACTCAGCACAGCTTTGGTTAGGATCAAGTCTCCGGCCACAGACTCATGCTTGGGGGAGAGCTGGCCCGAGCGCATGGGGAAGCCACAGAAATGCACTGCCGTCGTCCTGCCCAGGGAGCCGAGGCCGGCTGCCCACGGGCCTCTGCCAGGGTGAACCTGAGCCCCGTTATCTAAGCCCTGGGGCTTCGAGGACCCAGCTTCACCCCAGATGCTGCCCGGGGAGGGGACGCTGCCATCCTGGGGGCAGGGGAGGGGCGTGCGGTCTGGCATGCAGGATGGGCGCACATCAGAGCAGCAGGGGCTCTGAGACCGAGGTCCTGGCAGGGAGGCCCACGCGAGCCGGCAGTGAGGCTGCCGCGGAGCACAGCCCCGCTCCTCACAGACGGGCCCTCATTAAGCCTCCTCCTGCCCCCAAAGGGACACCAAGCACAAACGCTGTCCCCCAGTGGCCCATGATCTTCCAGCCCAACTCCTGTACTCAGGGCTGCTCAGGTAGGAGGAGGGAGCCAGCAGGTGGCCCAGGTGGCTCAGCGCTGTCCCTCAAGCATGTGCCCCACAGGCTGTGCCCACCAGGAGCAGGACGCAGCGCAAGACAGTGATGCTCCCACCTGACAGACCCACGTGGCGACCAGCGCCCAGGAGGACGGTGGCTTAGATGAGCCTGGCAGTGTCCCCCCATGGAGCCCACAAAGTGCACGCACCAGTGGGCAGCAGCCCCAGCAGCAGCCCAGAGCCGCCCGTTGCCCCCCTTGGCATGGCCAAACACATGAGGCGCGGCTGTGAGTCTGCCGCGGTTTGGGAAATGCCTTCCCAATGTGGAGAGCGCTGGGCGTCTCTGCAGAGGAATGTCTGTGTCAGCAAAGGGGCCACTCCCCGCCTGAGCCCCTCCAGGCGCCCCGGGCTCTTCCGCAAGGACCCAGGCTGGGAGGCGGGATCGATGCAGACCCCCGAAGGCCACCGCTCCCACTGGGTGCTGCACCCTGCCCGGGAGGCCCCAACGCCAGGCTGCAGCCACTGCCACATGCTGGGTTGCTGTGGTATCTGTCCCTTGGTATCTTCTACCCACCTAGGACTTCGCATGCACCCCCCCAGGAAACAAGGCCCTGGTCATCCAGACTGCCCAGCTTCCAGCTGCAGAGCGGTGCTGGACAGGGGGTGCCTTTTGGGAGACCCTGGCACCTTCTCCGAGTGTCCTCAGGTATAAGGCAAAGATGGGGCTGTCCAGGAATGCCCAGGGAAGAAACCAAGCCCTTGGCAGTGGGGGACGGCAAAACCCTAAGGCGTCTGCATGGGGAGGTGAGGAACCTGAGCACAGCAGGGGTGCCAGGAGCAGTAACAGGGCCACCTGCTGTGCCCGGGTGCAGCCAGGCTGAGTGAGGGCGAGGAGAAACGGAAACTACCCTGTTGCCACTGGGGGCAGCTGGGGGCACAGGACATCACATGCCTGCAGCATGCTACCCTCAGCCATGGTCATGTGACCCATGTCAGCCAGTGACACCTGCTGCTGCCAGCACAAGCACTTAGGGTCAGGTGTGACTTTGGCCATCCTGTCCCACCCTCCTTCTGCGTTGCCCAGACTGCCCCTGAATGTTCAGCAGCACCGGCAGGATCAAGACTGGCAGCAACTCACAGGCTGGGTTCATACCTGCTCTGCACCGGCAGAGGCAGATGTCGGCTCTGAGGCCCGCAGGCCACGCTGTGTCCTGCCTCACTGTCTGCAAGGGCGGTGCCTGGAGGACACCTCCGTCCTCTCCTGCCGCTGCGCCAGATCCCTCCACCCAGCTCACTGTAACAGCACTTTTCATTGCCTACAGCTCAAGGCCAGAAGCCCAAGCCCAGGCCAGCCAAGTCGGCATTCTCCTGCCTCAGCATCCCAAGTACTGGGATTGCACATACACCCCCACACCCCTACACTTCTTCAAGACCTGCAGGCTCCACCCGGCCTGAGGTCAGGACCTGCCTGCAGGCCAGAGCGTCAGAAAAGGGCAGAGGAAGAGAACTCGGACCTCACAGCCTAAGGAGCCCTCCAGGCTGCCCCATGCCAGTCGGGGGCACCCACCCTGCCTAGCCACGGGTGCCCTTGGCCTCCAGAACCATCCCCAGCCTCTCCCGCTGTGCTTAGGCTTTTAGGTGCCAAGAGCCCAGGGCTCACAGGCCTGGCTCGGCCTCCTGGGTCCTCCTGCATCAGCCTCCTGGGAAATCCACTGCCGGCTCCACTCCTCACTGGACCTGAGGGAGGAAATGCAAGCCACCCTGCTCCCACCAGTGCAGTGGACACAGGGGACGGCAGGTGTCCCCTCCCCTGAGGATCAGAGCTCCAGGGAAGCTCCCTCCCGAGACCAAAGAACTCAGGCCACTGGCGCCCACACAGGGACGTCGCAGGGAAGGCCGCCGCACATGCATACATGAACACACATGTGTGCACCTGTGTGACCAGGCTCTGCCGAGGTCATGAGAGCCCGGAGCACAGACAGGACACTCAGCCTCATAGAAACCTCGGAGCCGCCAGGAGAGGATGTGTGAGGGGCTGTGGGCGCCCAGCCCTGCGCTGCCCTCTGAGAGGACGGGGACCTGCAGGGCAGGGACGGGAAGGCTCCGGGCAGTGGGGTGAGTGGCCCTGGTCTGGGACATGTTGGGGGTGAGTGGTGACTGCTGAATGGTGGGGGCGAGGGGCTGAGAAGGGAGGACCCAGCCAAGACGCGTGCCACCTGGCACGCACCCGGGGCCCCGGCCTCTCCTGCCCTGTCCCTCTACCTGCAGGATGCTGGGGTGGGGGTGACAGCCAGCTCCTGCCTAGGGCCCAGCTGGCACTTGTACCTCCTCCAAAGGAGCCCCTGCCTCAGCC
>NW_004524689.1:1870914-1888817 GCF_000260255.1 Octodon degus
GATGAGCACATGCCCGGCAAACCCTGCCCTTATCACCTCCCGAAGGCCCACCTCTTAGCATTGCCATGCTGTGAATGAACTGAGCATGGTGACATGGGACAACACTCTTCGGCCCATGGATGGCCACTTGCTGAATGACCACAAAATGCCAGGTGGACTTGGTGCCAGACAGGAACAGCACAGGGCTTGGTGCAGGGGACCCCCAGGCCACTAAGACGCCCTCAGGGACTGCTGTTCCCCCCACCACACCTAGGCTGAGATGCTGGATCTATTACTGTCCCTCTCTGGCAGCCACAGTGCTGACTTGTGGCCCAGCTGGCTGCTGTGGTCACTGCGACTGCTCGTCAAGTCCCCTGAGGGCAGGTTACCCAGGGAAGACATGAAGACAATGGAGAGACTTCAGCAGGGACACTGCTGCTGGGGGCAGGACACAGCAGCAAGGAGGTCAGAGGGCCTCGAGGGGTGCGGCTGGACATGGCTGCTGGGTCGCAGGACAAGGGTCTTGACCAGCCCCACACCCCTCCCATCAGACACCGCGAGGGACAGCACAGTGGTCTGCTGGGCTGGGCCGGCCCAGGGCTCCAAATCAGTGACCCTGTCACTCCCCACATTCTTACTTGTCCCTGGGGATGGCAGAGACCAGGCAGGGCCCTCTGGGTGGAGGCCTACGGGTGTGACACAGATGGGCCTGGAGCCACCATGACAGCTAGGGGGATGGTTCCTGGGAACACTGGGGCTGACTCTCCCTGGGGACAACACAGTGTCCTCCAAGCAGGGCGCCCTGTGGGGTTGTCACAGACACTCCAAAGGGAACCCTAGCCCTGTACTGTAAGCCCTCGAGTGAGGAGCCCCCAAGGCCCTCCTTATCTCTAGGGAGGAAGGGCCCGGCCAGAGTGTGGACATCCCAATGTGCAGATCCCAGTCTGCACACCTGGGCCCAAGAGGCCCCAAATGATGGAGCCCAGAGGGCCCCGAGCCCCATGTTTCCCACAGGAGAACCTACAATCTTTCCAGCTGGCAGACGAATTTCTCCCCATTGCATTGTCACCGTGGCCTTTAGGACAAAGCACCTGCTCAGAGTGAGGGCTGAATCCGTCTCACAGATGGGGGTGTTTGTAGGACTGAACTCCAAGCCAGGAGGTAGCAGGAAGAAGAAGGAAGAACAGGGGTCCATAAGGGCCTGGGGGCTTGCAGGGAGGTAGGGTCCTGCACACCAAGAACCTTGGCCAGGGCAGGCAGAGCGGGCAGTGATGCAGGTCAGGCTGCCGATGGGCTGAGCTCCAGAAGGGCAACTCCCCTCCTGTCCACCAGGATCGCCCTCCGGCACCCTCTGGACCTCCTAGAACACCTGCAGAGGCCTAGTGCTGCTTTACAGAGGTGGAGACGGAGGGTCAGAGTGGTGGATTCGCTCGCCTAAGGCCACACGAGGAGGACCCAGGCGGCAGCCCAGAGCCTGGCCCCACAGTGGCTTAAGTGGAAAGCCAGGGCCATCCAGGAGGTACGCTCAGGCCTGGGGTGCCAGGAAGCAGCCCCGCCACAGAGTGGCCCTTCCTTGCTCCACTGTGCGCAGGCCCCAGCTCACCTGCCCTGAAGGCAGCCGCAGCCACTGCACTGGGCCCAGCTGGGCGGCACACGCTGCAGGGCCCCAGCTGTGCGCAGTGTACTCGGCTCCTGCTGCAGGGTGCTCTCCCAGAGCATGACACACAAGCCTGCAGCGTGGTGCAGGACAAGGGCCGAGGCACCCCCCCGAGCCAGCACACAGGGTTACAGCATCGGTCCACGCCGGGGCTGTTTCTGTGCTCACCTCCCTTTCACGGTCACTCCGGAGCCACGGCCCAGCGTGTGAGCATCAGAGCTGCCCAGCCGCGTCACAGACTGCACTTGCTGGCTGAGCGGGAGAGGGGGGGCGGCAGGGGACACACAACAGGCTGCCAGCTCTCACTGCAGGCCCTTGGCCATGCAGTACCTCCGAGCCCCAGCCATCCCAGGCACACGCAGCCAGGAACAGCAGACTCCCGAGGGGCTGGGGCTGGGGCCGGGCCAGGGCAGGAGTGCCTCGGGGGTGTGGCGTCTGAGGCCAGGTCCCTGCGCCTGGGCCTCCATCTGGCCTCCCCTTGATGGGGAGGATCTGCTTGTACGTCTGGACCCTGGCTGAGGCTCCAGCTCCTTGCAGGGCGCAGGTTGAGGCCTGGGCAGGATGCTTGCTGACACTGTACCAAGCTCCAGGATGCCCCCATCTCCCGGCGGCCTCGCTTGAATGGGGATCCCAGACAGCAATCCACAGCACAAGTCACAGGACCCCCAGCTTTGAGCTGAGGGCCCAGGCAGAGCCATAGGTTTAACTATCCCCAGCACACAGGGCAGCCAAGCAGCCCAGAGCCGCTGCCTGGCTCGTGGGCAGCACCTGTATCAGTACCTGGACAGGTGCCCTCTGCCACAGAGCCTCTCTGCCTGCTGCCAGGGGTTGCCAAGGGCTGGGTTGGGGGCCCCTCTGAGGAGGAACCCCATTTGGTGCCCCTTAACTGCCAGGCCTAGCAGACAGCACCAGCCCTGGGCATCTGCCTGCCTCGGCACAAGGGCTATCAACAGACACCTGTGGGGGACAGGCACGCACTGCACTGGGCAGCCCCGGAGCCAGGCTCTGGGAGTCTCCCAGGATCGGGGAGGTGCTCTGCTCTACCTGGCCCTCCTCCAGGGGCACAGGGCCTGGCACATGCCTGCACCCTGGCTTGCCGCACAGCGACAGGACCCCCAGCTGCCCCAGCCTAGAAGGCTACAGGGCTGAGCACTCTGATTCCCTGTGAGGCTGGAGAAGGGTGGCTGTGTGGGGTATGCTGAGGGGAGGCAGGACTGGGGGGCCACAGAGCTGATACTAGCAGGGTGACCAGGTCACCAGGCTGTCCATGGCTCTGGGGCTGTGGGACATTGCCCTGGCCATGAACCGGGGAGCCCTGAGCTCCTCACTTTTGCCCAATCACTCTCACCCAGCCCAGGGGGGGGTCTGTGCCCAGTGGGGTGCTATGTGCTCAGATCCATCCCTGCTGGTGACAGGGAAGCAGGGCCTGCTCCAAGGGCTGCCATTAAATCAGCTGGGATTGTGTGGTCCACAATGCCGAGGGCTCTGGCCACATCCCAGGACCCAAACCTCTGTTGGCAAGAAGCCCAGTGAGGGTGAAGACAGGGGTCTCCCGGGGGATGGCACTACCTCAGAGGGCCCAGGCTGTGCAGGCAGGGAGCCACAGTCCCCAAAGCCCATGGCACACTCACACCTTGGCCCACACCTCCTGCCAGCCTCAGGCCTCTGAGTGGACCACGAGCCTTGGGCATGGCAGAAGGGGACACTGGCAATGGCTGCCCCTCCTCACCCTGTTCCAGACTCAGGTGGACTCCCCTCTGCACAGTTCAGCCTACACAAGCCAGCTCAGTCAGAAGGGGAGACTGAGGCGAAGGCCAGGACCACCGGGTGCCCAGGACTTGATGGAGACTTTGCATGGGTGTCCCCATCTCTTATACTCATGGAGCCCCAAATTCTTGCTCCAAGTGTCTCAGGCAGGGCAGACTCCTCCCCGCAGGCCCCAGCCTCAGGCCGGCCCCACCCTCATCATCTGGACAGCTGCAGACAGCAGCAAGCTCAGCTACAGACGAGGCAGAGCAGCATGACAGTGGCATCCGGTGGGGACAGCAGAGAGGACATTGCTGACCGGGGCCAGAGCCCCAACACTCCGCTCTGGGTCCAGATGTCAAGGTGGGCCAGCCAGGTGGTTGGGAAGGGGATGGCCCCAACAGCCTCCACCTCTGTCCTATCTGCCCAGGTCTCTCCAGGATGCTGAATTTTGCAGACAGTGATGTGAGGGAAGAGGGAGCTGCAGGGTACCCCAGACCTGGCACCCACACCCCATGTCCCAAGCACACCCAGGTGTCCCCCGCCCCCGCCTGCCTACCCTCACAGGGACTTGGCTCTGATGTCCCCACCTGTCTCTGCCCCGCAGAGCACCCCAACTGTGCACATTCCCTGGGGACACCCCACCAGCATCAGGGTCTCTGAGGACCCCACCTGTCTCTGCCCCGCAGAGTACCCCAACTGTGCACATTCCCTGGGGGCACCCCACCAGCATCAGGGTCTCTGAGGACCCCACCAGGCGATACCAGGTCATTAGACCTGGAATGAGCACTTGGGTCCTGCAGCCTCTGGTCCCTCAAGTGGGTCCCTAGTGCAGCTGTGGCCCATGGAGAGGTGAGCGGGGTCTGAGAGAGGAGAAAGCCAAAGGCCCGAGGCAGGTCTGACCTACCGAGGCCGGTCCTGCGGTCGCCCCGCAACTGGCAGCCTGGGCAGTGGCAATAGAAGCCCGCTCTGTCTGTAGGGGAAGCCGGTGTCCCAGGAGCTGCTGCAGTGTGGCTTGCAGGCTGCTGTCTGGGCTCCCCGGCAGAGGCAGGCTGGGCCCTACGAGAGCTGCCTGCGGGCCCAGGACGCCCCATCCGGTAACCTCACAGGTGCTCAGGACTGGCCTGACGTGCTCAGTACCCAGCCACGCTTACGTACGGTTCATGGCTTTGGGTCAGCCTGGGGCAGGCCGCAAGCCTGGCACACAGGGACCAAACCCTCAGCAGTGGGCAAAGCAGGTGGTGCCCCCCTCAGCACAGGCTCAGAGCAAGCGGGGACCCAGGCTCCCACGGTTGGGCAGCAGCCTGCCAGCCAGGCACCACTGGGAGGTGATGGTGACCCGCGGGGCTGGGCATGAGAGGCAGATGGGGCTGGCACAACCCTGCCAGCCCCCAGAGGACCCTCAAGGGTCCCCAGAAGACCACAGGCAGGCCAAGGGCCTGAGACACACGGTCCCCGAGGGACGCTGTGGCCAGAGTCCCAGCCAGCCGCCTGCACACTGCTGGAAGGCAGCCACCAGCCAGCCTGCACAGACAGTGGGAATGTTCTGGGAATTCTCAGAGGTACCCTGGCAGGCAGAGGCCGGCTCTGTATGCAGAGGTCAGAGCCAGTGCCCAGGACTCTCGTCTGCCGCCTGGCGGGTGGCACAGGGGCAGCCAGAGGGCTGAGTAGGTGTGGGTGGGAATGCTAGCTCCGGGCCTATCTTGATGCCGCAGGTGGGACAGGGTCCAGGAGACCCTCACAGCGCTGGTGAAGCCAGGTCCCCAGCTGCCGGCCTCGTGGGTACTGGGCACCACGGCCAGAGTGCAACCTCACAAGGCCCCATTTTGACCTTGGTAGTGGGGGGCGGCGCCTTACAGCCCCAGGGGAAGCCCTTTGGCTGGCGTGGCCCAGGACGCGCAGGGCCTGATACTCAGGGGCCCGTCACCATAGCGCTGCTCCACCCCACCCCACGCTGCAATGCACCAGGCACCCATGCAGTCCCCTCCCCCCGCCAGGCCCACTCGGCACTGGCTGATCTGCCCCAGCTGCACACTAGGCCTCAGGGTGGGGCCTGGGCCCTTACTCTCGGAGTCCCCATGCCAGGGAAGGCCCACAGGGCCCACAGGAAGCCCACAAGGGAACAGCGACCCCTGTACCTACGAGCCTTCAGGGCTGGCAGCACTGCCTTCCTGTGTGCCCCCTGGCTGGGCTGTGGCCGTCCTCACGGAGCGGGGACAGCAGCTCTCCCCACCGAGCACTGGTGAGCACAGTGCTAAGCACACAAAGCAGGCATGGCCAACGCTGTGTATCCCCATCTCATCCCTGTCCCTGTCCTCTAGCCCCTCCTTCGGCCTGAGCACAGAGACCCACAGCCATGGGGTTCTCCCGCCTCAGCCTCTGCCTGTCCCAGCTGCCCTCTCCAGCCACTGTGTGGCATCTGAGGACCCCATGAACTGCAGTAGGGCCTCAGCATGCTGGGACTTCCCTTCCTGGAAGCCTCTGGGAAGAGGCAGAACAGTGAGGAAAGAGAAGGGGGCTGGGACATCCCAAAGGAGGCCGCCCAAGCCCCTCAGGCAGGGAGGGGCCTGGCCCAGACACGCTGGGCCCCAATCCATGTCCGCCCACCAGGGCTAGGGCTGCATGTCAGAGCCAGGGTTGATGGGGCCCCACCTGCCAGGGCAAGAATCCCCCTTCCTGCAACCAGGTGTCACCCAGGCAGGCCAGGGCTGCTCCCCACATCTCAGCCAGGAGGCTGATAAACACCAGCCAGTCCAGAGCCAGCCAGCAGGATAGAGGGATGCAGTGAGGACTGTGGAGGTGCAGTCTTCACAGAGCCCCTGAGCTGGGCCCTGAAAAGCCACCTCCCCAAGGACAGCAGCACTGAGCCCTGCTGTGGGGCAGGCGGTGTCCCTGCAGCCCTCGCCCACACCAGGTGGTTTTGGGGGCAGGCGCCTCTGCGTCCCTTCTCTGGAACGCTCCTCCCCAGGAATGTGCTGCTCAGAGTGCTGTGGATGGGCCCCTCCTTCCCTCCAGGGTCTGTGGGACAATTGGGGCTCCCTGTGCAAGCCTGCTTGGGACCAACAAGCCTGCTCAGCACCTTGGCAGAGCAGGCGGAGTGTGGGGGACCTCAGGCGGGGCCCAGCCTGTGCACCCCGCCCCCCACCCCAGGAGTCCGCCCCCTTCCCGTGCAGGCTGGGCACTGCTAGGGACAGCAAACTAAGACATGGGGTGGGGGTGGGGAGTGAGGACAGCGAAGTGGAGGTGGCCGGGAGCAAAGCTGGACAGGCTGGCAAGACAGGGTGCTCCCAGCAGCCAGCTGGGGGTGCAGATGGGAGGGGCAGCACGCAGGGCACAGGCCAGGCAGCAGGCAGAGCTGCAGACGGCGGGCACCCTGGGCTTTGACCTGGGCAGGAAATTCCCGAGGCAGCCGGCAGTGGAGGACCGCCGCACTAGCTTCCTGCAGCTGCTGTAACAGAGCTGCCTGAGAAGCCTGGACAATGAGAATTTGCCCTTTCACGGTTCTGGAGGCCCGAGGTCCGAGTCCTTTCACTGGGCCAAAAGGGAGGTGCACTCAGAGCCTGCTCAGCCAGCGGCTCAGCCAGCGAGCCGCGAGCAGCCGCTCACTGCCTCGCGGCCCTTCTTTACTCCAGGCTTCCCTCCCTCCGACACGGGCACTGGCTGAGGCAGGATGGCCATGCCATCTCCAGATGGGGCTGCCCATCACCTCGCCAAAGGTCACCACAGAGGGCACAAGGCTGGGATCTGGGCTCCAGATGCTGCCCAGAGGCCAAGGCGAGGTTCAGAGTGCATCGCTCTCACCTGACTTCACCCAGCGTCCTGGGAGCAGAGACGGGAAGGCTGAGCGTGAGGCGGGCACAGGGTGGCCCCGGTCCATCCCCTCTCCTGTCCTGTGGCTCAGCCTACCCTGGCCTTGAAAGGGGGAGAATACAGGAGGGATAGAGGTCTAATTCTCACTAGGCCTAGGGCCATCGTGGAAGACCGGAAAGGCAAGAGGGAGAAGGCAGGCCAGGCCTAGGGCCATCGTGGAAGACCGGAAAGGCAAGAGGGAGAAGGCAGGCCAGCCCAGACAGGTCCAGCTGCCCAGAATCAGTCATAGCAGAGTCACCAGGCCCTGCTCAAGACGCCCCCAAGTCACTCCCCGGACCAAGCAGCCTTTAGAAGCCCCCCCCCACACACACAGGGCCATGCCAGGGCTCCTCTGCACCCTCTCAGGGCCTTCCCTCCACCACCAGGCCTCAACATGGGACAGGGACATCCCAAGTGCCCTCCCAGGGCACATCCCACATGCAGCTGAAAGCCAGGTGCCCGGGAGCAGGGCAGGCATCCCCTGGGCATGGGTTCTGGCCTGGCTGATCCCCATGCCCACCCCTCCACCCCAACCTGGCCTCCGTCTCTCTACCTTGGAGCTCAGAATGTGCACAAATGCTCTCACAGAAGACAACCGGGGGTCATTCAGCACCCTGAGTTTAATCTAGACTAAAACCAAGAGCCTGGGGGGGGGGGGTGCAGACCACAGCTCCGAGACTGCTGGAACCAAGAGCCCCAGGCACTGTCATGGAGGTGAGGGGCCCTGGGGGTGCATGCGGCCCATCAGGGAGCCGAGGGTTCCCTGAGGGCAGGGTTCAACCCTTCAGGCCTCTGGGCTCCTGCACGGAGCTGCTGAGCCAGGTTCCTGTCCCAGCTTGCACTGGACAGGGTCCCAACCCAGGGCTGAGCACCACAGCTCCCGGGAGGTGTCGGCCAGAAAGGGCAGGGAGCAGGGCCAGGTGCCAGAGGCAGAGCCAGAGCCTGTCGCTGGCAGAGGAACGTGTTATCGGGGGACCAGGCCAGGACCCTCCCGAGCTTCTGCCCAGGCCAAAGTCGGCAAAGCAAGTCTGATTCCAAGAGCTGCGCCAGGTCGGCATGGGGAAGGAGTCTCAGAAGCAGGCAGCGCCACCTGCGCCCCCAGACTGCCCGCATCCCAGCTGACCCCTGAACTAGCTAGTGTAGGGTCCGTGGCTGGCACACATCCTCTTCTGGGTGTGCTGAGGCAGGGCCACTGCCACCCCGTGGCTTGGGCACACGGTGCCCTGAGTCCTCACATGTCCCTGAGTCTGGGCTCTGCCTCCCGACCCCACAGGCCTTCTCCAGCCAGGAGGGGCTGGGTGTCTCCGCATAAGCCCAACCCCTCCGTGAAGCCCAGGATCCAGACCCAGACAGGCCTGTGAACTCCCCGGGGCAGGAAATGGCATGCTGGGCCCTGAGGCCGTCATGGGGCCTGGCAGATCCAGAACTATTCTCTGGGTGCAGCAGAACGCACCTGGGCTGCGCTTGCAGGGGAGAGAAACTGCTGCAAGGCAAGGTGGCTGGGCCTTCACGTCCACTCAGCCTGAGGCCACGCTGGTGCACAGGGAGGGGACCATAGTCCTGGAGGGCCTTGGTGAGCAGGCGCCACATGAAGACACAGCAGGACGGGGGCATCTAAAGATTCCAGCCGGATCCACCTTGGCACCCCCAAGGGGCCCCTCCTCAGCCAGCACCCCACCCTGCAAGCCCTGGGGAGCACAGACCAGGCTCCCCAGCCCCAGGGAGAAAAACCAGGGGAGCAAAGAATCAGGGCACAGAGGTGCAAGACTGGGTACAGGCTGGAGGGAGCCCAGGGAAGGCTTCCTGAAGGACACGTCCTGGGGCGGGAGCCACGCCTGAGCTGCTTAGGCCAGTTGCCCTCTGCAGTTGCTAAGGAGACCCCTTCAGCCCTCTGACAGAGGGCACGTGCACCCCGGGGCCCACGCCTGGCCAGCAAGCCCGCTGTCCTGATTCATGTCCCTGTCTGCTGGCAGCTCTGGAAGCTGTGAGACTGAGCTTCCTGTCTTTCAGGGACCCAGTCCCCCTTCATGAAACTCTAGGGGACCTGCTCTGCTCCCCTGCATCCAGAGGGTGGCTCCAGATCACAGCCCTAGCTCAGCGGATTAAGAAGAAAGCCCCATCCCTGGATCAGAGCTGAGTCCCAGGAGTCACCTGAAACCACCACTGGCCCTGTGCTTTCTGGAGTGGATGACACTGAGACCCCCAACTTGTGGCCACTCTGTGCCAACTTGTGAGCATTTGTGACAATGACAGTGAAAACACGGGTTCTGGTGGGGCAGAGATGCCGGGTAGGGAAGGCGGCAGCGGCCGGGCACAGGCACCTGCACGCGCTCGAGCAGCAGCTGCCGACAGCCTGGTCTGTGCTCCCCAGTGCTTGCAGGGTGGGGTGCTGGCTGAGGAGGGGCCCCTTGGGGGTGCCAAGGTGGATCCGGCTGGAATCTTTAGATGCCCCCGTCCTGCTGTGTCTTCATGTGGCGCCTGCTCACCAAGGCCCTCCCTGCTCATCCCCCGCTGGGCTGCACGTGCTGGGCTTGGGTTTTTAACTACCAGGTTTTATTTGTTTGGAGAGGTTTTAGGTTTACAGAAAAACTGAATAGGAACCGCAGGATTCCACGTGGCCGGTGTCCCCGGCACACTCTGCCTCCTCCGTTATCAGCATCGGCATTAGCGAGGTGCGTGCTGACCGAAGGTGCTCATCCCCATCCAGAGCCCAGGTCTGCGCTGGGCCCCACGCCACATGCTGCACGTTCTGGGCTTGGGGAAACACAGTGACCCAAGTACTGCATCGCAGTGCCACCATCCATCCCAGTCACCCGGGTCCCCAGCCCTCCCAGCCCTCTCAGCGCAGCCCAGGAAACTCGCCCTCAGCCCAAGGGAGGAGATCTGTCAGCTCTGCTTTTCAAGAGGAGGCCAGGGCCACAGGGGACGCGGGAGCCCCGGGTTGGGTGTGCTGAGTTAGAGTTAGAAGCTATCAAGACCCTGTGGCCTCCAACCCTGAAAACGGGGTCCCCGAGCTGTGGCCATCCAGGCCTCACCTGTGCTGGACTCCAAGTCACCACAGTCCCCTGAAATTGACCACGGGAGCAGCTGGGAGGTGGGGCGGTGGCTGGGCCACGCTGCACACTCCCTCCCTCAAGCCCCCTGCCCTCCCCACGCCTGTCCAGGGCTCCTAGCCCAGGCTGCCCTGCCTCTGACCGCACTGGAGGAGATTGCTCGCCCTCCTGCGCCCCGCGACAGAGACTGCCCAGGACTGTGGTGGTGGCCACAGAAACAGGACCGACAGGGGTGTGAGCAGGGCACGAGCACCTCACCACCAGCCCTGGCCCGCGCCTGCCCGCCGTGCTCTGCTCAGGAGCCTTCATGCGGCTCCAGGGCGGCCGCGAAGGCGGGATGGGCTCTGGCTTTTGTCCCATTTGCTTCCCATAAAGCAAGACAAGCTGTAAGAGGCCCCAGGCGGCCAAGAACATTCCTCAGCTCCCCAACCTGGATGGGTCTTCACTCCCCCGCGTGGCTGCGGCCCTGGGACCTTCCAGCAGGCCACGTGTGGCGGGGAGGACAGCGCTAGGCAGGCTGAGGGGTGGGCTACGCCGGAGAGGCTCAGCATCCTCCATGTGAACGCCTGTCTCCACACTGTCCGTCTCAAATGTTTCTGTGTCTCTCCCTGCCTCTGCCTCTGCCAAGGGCGCTAACATCAGAGGTCTTGGCTTCCCCATAGTCACTCCGTCAGGCACCAGACCATGGCCAGCGCAGCGGCCCACCACAGGGGTCTGCCTGGTCTCTGCCCCCTCTCTGCGACCAGCACTCCTTGCCACAAACACGGGTTTGGCAGCCCAGCCCCACACCATAGGCGCTGTCCCAGCCCGTATGTGCTGCCTGCATGTCCTCAGACCAGGCCATGGCTCCCCAGCTACCTGCAGCTGCTGCCCCGCTGTGCCTGGCACACCGAAAGGCTGCCCAGGCCTGCGGGAAGGCCGTTCAGAAGAGCCGATTCTGCACGCTGGGGCCACTCTACGTGGGGCCCAGACACCTGGCACCACCGGAAGCCCTGTGTCTTGCCCACCCCTCCCGGGCTTGCCTGCATCCTCCCTGCTCAGGGAGAGGCCCATGACCCCACACACAGGCTGGGGCCCTCGGGCCACCTCCTACTCCCACCCATGGAGAGCTGCCTGGACCAGCATCACCCTGGCCACTGCACAGCACCCAACCATGTCCCCGGGGAGCCTGCGCCTCTCATCTCTGGGCCCCTGCCTCCACCTGAGGCTGCAGAGGCTAGAGAAAGCCACTCCAGGTCCCCTGGAAACTCAGGACTCTCAACCAATCACCAGGAGCAGTACCACACTCACGGGGCCTCCAGACCTCGTGTCCAGGCACCCACCACGCCTGCCACCCTGCCCAGGTTGGCAATGTCACCCAGGCCCATCTCTGCCTTCCCATGTCTGTCCCACACTTTCCTCTGAGGCCCTGCCGTCCCCTCCCATGACAGCCCTTCCTGCCCCTCCCGCACAGCTCCCTTCATGCGTTTTGCAGCTCCCAAATGCATCACACAGAGACTGTGACCATTCTCCCTTGTTGGCAGGTCCCCAACGCAGGCTTGGTCACCATGGGGTCCACTGAAGGGCAGAAGGATGTGGGAGGAGACACACACAGCACAGACACCCTCGGACACTGGCCCGGGTCTGGTCCTCTCCCACCATGCCCAAGGCCTCTTCAGGACAGCACACAGCGGGTGTCCCCAGGGAAATCAGACCCTCAGGCCTGAAGCTCATCTTGCCGAGAGATTTTAAGTAGAAAGATCCCAGGCGGCCTGCAGGCCTGCACTGGCTTCTTGATGCCACCAGGTGGCACTGGTGCCCCATCCTGGACAAGGCCTGGTATAGCTGGGAACCCAGACACTGGCGCTCCTTGCAGGACCTGTGCTGGGCCCAGCAGCCCCGGAAGAGCTCAGGAGTGGTGCACCCCGGTGGTGGCAGAAGGCAAGGACTGGCAGCCCTCAGGGAAAGCAGGCTCCAGCCGCAGGTTCTGAGCCAGCCCCTGGGCTCCCCACCTTCCCCTCCAGGGCTTCCCCTCCAGGCCTGGACCTCACAGGGAAGCAGGCACCACCTGGCAGGCAGAGAGAAGGCACAGAAAGTCTGCCTCGCAGCAGCCCCGCAGTCACAGCCCAGGGCACAGGCCATTGGCCAATGTGCCCCAGGGTGGCTGTGGTCCAACATGGCCCACCCCCACTGCCGGCCTCAGCTTCCCCCAGCTCTGGGCTCCTCCTAGGGGTACTGCCCACCCAGCAGGCTGCAGGAAGAGGAGAGAGCGTGGGTCTGCCCATGAGCCTGGCCATGCAGTCCCCACACTGCCCCCACACTCATGCACGCATTCATTCTCCTTCATTCACTCGTGCATCACTTTCGTTCACACATTCATTCACACATTCACTCATTCACACATTCATTCACTCATTCCTTCACTCATTCACACATTCATTCACTCATTCCTTCACTCATTCATACATTCATTCACTCGTTCATATTCATTCACACATTTACTCATTCCCTCGCATATTCACTCATTCACTCTTTCATTGGCGCAGTCACACTTTCACTCATTCACACACTCATTCACAAAGCAGCTCGTGGAGCCTGGCCTGGCCTAGCACTACCCTCGTGAGAACCAACCCAAATGGTCTCTGGGTGGGTGCTGCCCTAGGCCACAGTCCTGGACCCCTTGGGTGTGAGTGTGGTCAACGCTAGTCCTTCCCGGGCTGGGTGGCCCAGGGCTCTATCCTCACAACAGGTGGGGCCCTTCCAGGGATCCAGGCCAAGGCAGGCGGCTGACTGTGGCATGCTGCCTGCTGCACTTTGCAGGGTCAGGTGCAGCCCATGAGTCCTACCCCTCCCGGTAGTCTCTGGGCAAAGCCTGGAGAGCGAGGCCCTCATGTGGGCATAGCACTTGCTGGGGCACCGGACATCTCCAGGGCAATGTCCCTTTCTGTTCCAGCAGCCAAGGTGGCACAGACAGTGCCAGCTCCTTAGGACTCAGCCTCCCACGCACCCTTGTCACCAAGGGGCACTTAGAGGGGTCCCCGGGGCAATGCAGCCAGAGCAGGCTAGCCCAGGCACAAAGACAAGGGCAAGGGTGCCTAAGGAGAAGGAAGGGAGGAAGGTGACTCAGAGTCCCCAGTGGCCAGGGGACAAGAACTGCTCCGAGGCTGCGCCTGCCCTGACTGTGCCCTGGCCCATGTGACTGTGCCAGCCCTTCATCCTTGGCCAGTGACAGACCCAGCCTGCCAGCACCAGGAAACCCCTCTGTCCTGAGCAGACCTCCAGGGCTCAGCTGGGCACAAAGAAAGGCTGGGACGGGTAACCACGCTGTATGTGAGGACATGACCTCCAGGACGCAATGGGCACATGATGGAAAGGAGTCGTGGCAGGGTTGTGCATCCCTCACGGGCTTGCTGCGCACACGGCTCTGACTTTCCGGGGAGCAGGGAGCTCCCTGGTGTGTGTATGCTGGAACTGAAACCCCACAGCAGGCACGAGGTGCTGGCTGGCCTCAGACCTTCGCGGGGAGCTGAACAGGGAAACAGGCTGAGGGCAGAGGTGTGGTCAGTCAGGGCAATGTCCACAGTGGGGCTCAGACCAAGGTACCCAGGACCCAAGAGCCTTCTGGACCAAGTGACTGTGGGACCCAGGTTCTTCTGCCCACGGACTGAGTCACACCATGGCGTGGTAAGGAGAATGGAGGGGCCTCAAGTGGGGCGGCTATGTCCACTGAGGAAAAGGAGCATGCCCGGGACACTGGGGAGAAATGAGCTCTGCTTAGGAAAGCCTCACCCCGTTTTGGCCGTGGGTGGCCCTCTGCCACTGCTGGAGGGCCAGCTGCTGGAGGACTTGCTGTGGACGGTGGCTACAGGGTCATCAGCCTTGAGCCACCATAGAGGGGCAGCTCCTGGCTCCTGGAGCAAAGCTAGCCATGAGACCAACCTCCGGCCAAGACCCTCATGGAGCTGTCGGTCCCTCTCGCTATCAGCAGCCCAGCTCCTCGTGACGCTGTGCAGGCCCTGGCACAGCTAGGCACAGCAGGCGGGGCCCATCCTGGAATGCCTGCGCTGCCGGGGCCCGAGAGCAGGCAGGGGATGCAGACGCCAGCCCGCCTCGCCTGCAGAACCCTTGCTAATTACTCCGCAGCCCGAGCATATGCCCCAAGAATGCTGAAAACAGGCAATCAGCAGACTGCCTGGAATTTGCCTCCCCAAATGGCTGCAGCTCTGGGTGGCCGTTACCAGGCGGGAGGACACCAGGCAGGCCAGGCCGGCCAGCCTCTGTAGCCGGGGCCCTGCCCAGCACAGGGGCTCTGAGGCGCTGGTCTCCCGGTCTTCAGGCCTCACGGCCAGGTCCTGTGTGCGCAGTTGCTGCTGGGCCTTCCTCCCCGGGCCAGCCATGGCTGTGAGGCCTGATCTTTGTCCAACAGTTTAACATGGCTGGGCTAGGTGGGTACAGGGAGCCAGGGCCACAGGGCTGTAGGATGGGGCTCACCCCAGAGCCCAGCGTCTCTCCACCCATCTCTGTAGTGATCGCTTCCAGACTGGGCTGTCACAGACAATACCTCCACCAGGCCTTTCCGGGCCCCTCTGCAGCCCCATGCGCTGGATGCCAGCACCCCAGGATGCAGCCCTACTGATGGAAGGGACCCCCCTGCCCACCCACCACTGCGAAGGCCTCATGCACATGCCTGTGGTCTCCAATGCCCTGGCTCTGAGAGTGTGCAGAGGAAGCCTGAGCCCAGCGGCATCTCCACACAGGTTGGGCTGGCCCCTGCACCTCACCTTGGCCGATCCTCTCCTCCACCCAGAATAGAGAGCAACCACCCCAACACGGCTGGGGAGCTGCCGAATCAGGCACCACACCTTCAGGACAGCAGGCAAGGCTGGCTTCACTCTGCCCACGGCTGCCTCAGGGGCTGCAGGGGCCCGGGCATGGCCCCTCCCCTGCAAGGCTCTTGGGAGCCACTGCCGCAGCTGACGCACCTGTGCTGTCAGAGAAGGGAGGTCACTGGGACCCGTATGCAGCCATGCATCCCCAACACGGTCCAACTTCCCATCCAGCCCACCCTGGGTGGGGACAGCCACCATCACAGATCCCAAGCAACTCTGTGTCCCCACCTACAAAGTGGGACAAGCACCCACATGCTCTGTGGGCAGGGCCAGTACCAGGGCACTCACCAGGACCACTGTCCCCAGGGAGTCTGGGGACATTGGGACAGCCATGAGCGGATGCCGCGGCCAAGGCGGGGAGGTGACCCAGAACTCAGGCAGCCAGGGGCCCTTTAGGCACTGGTGCAACAGGCCGCCCCGAGCAGGCAGGGCCAGGGACCCGAGCCGCGGCCGCCCCGGGAGCCAGGGCCTCAGAGGAGTGGCCCATTGCTGGGCCACCACAATGAGCGGCTGGAGATGCCCACGCACCACCGCCCAGGCCAGGGGCACAGACACTCCCCAGCACCCTGCCTGGAGGCTCTGCCCAGAGCCTCTGCTGGGACTGTCATTAGAAACTGCCTCATCTCTATAGCCGGCCCTGGGAGAGGCCACACAGCCCCACTGTGAGGGAGCCAGGCCAGGGAGGACCTGGCCACGCTCGAGGAAGACAGAGGAACTTTTGTAGGTGGCAGGGGAGTGGAACAATCTGGCAATCAAACAGTCCATGACGATGTGCATGTCCTTCCCACGGCCACGCTCTACGGAGGTGGCATTGTGCAGAAGCATCTCTGGTGGCCTACAGGGGACACGGCCCAGCTGGAAGGCAGCAGAAGGGACCGGGGGCAGCCACACAGGTCAGCGGGCCAGCAGGGAGCCCCAGCAGCGGGAGCGGGGCCAGAGTGGCCCGTGCACAGCACACAGAAGTCTGCACAGCCCTGAGGAGGAAGGCCAGCTCCACCGCTGGCCACTCCACTGCAGGCAGCCAGGGCCTTGCCACTGTGCCAGCACAAGCCTCTGGACACTCAGGCGCCCAGCCCTCGGCAGAAGACCAAGACCGGGCCAGCTGCCTGGGAGGCCAGAGACTGCGGCTCCTGGGCACCCCCCTCCCCACTGAGCAGGTGCCGCAGGCTGCGCTGGGTCCCCGGTGCAGCTGGGAGCCTCTCCCACCCCAGAGGCAGAGCCCCCAGGGGCAGCCTCCTGCCGACGGCTGCCACCCCACCTGAGACACTCTAGTTAAATCTGGACATAAGCACAGGCCCTTCCCACCCTCCTGGAGGCCACAGTCCAGGGCAGAGGGCAGCCGGAGTGGCCCTGCATGGTGTCTGGATTGGGCTTGAGTCTGGCCTCACCCTCAGACAGACTGGCACACTGAGGGCACCTCCTGTCCCTCTCCATTCGTCAGTCATCCGTTTAGAAAGTCCCCTGAGCCAAGTCCAGGGCCGAGTGGCCACGCAGGCCCACCACCCTGCCTGCGCCCTCCCCGGGGGAGCTGCCCCCCCTCGATCCTTGGGCTGCGCAGCTGAGCCCTGGAGCCCCCTGGTCCTCGCAAGGACCCCACTGGCCAGCTTCCTGCTCAGGGAGAAGTGGCGCTCCAGGTGCAGGCCCTGGGGCTGCGTGGGCTGCGTCGAGCAGTTTCCTGGGAGGACGCCCAAGGTGAGCAAACGAGCCCTGCAGGGCCCCAGGCCAAGCTCCTGGGACCCAGAAAGTGCACAGAGGCAGCCGCAGGTCCCCAAGCCTGCCCTGTCCCCGGCCCGCCAGATGGAGACAGGCGTGACCACTGGTCACAAGTCATGATTTACCGCATGTGTACCAGAGACCAACCAGATGGCGCAGAGGCCAGCAGTCCTGGGGCGAGGGCATGGAGTGGCGGGGGCCGCTCAGCGCCCCACCACAGGGACTCATCTTGCTCCAAACGGGGGCACTCGGGAGTCAGAGACATCAGGAAGTCACGGTGTCACAGGCACCAAAGCTGACCTGAACCACCTAAGCCACCGGGCCAGGCTCCAGCAGCACCAAGGCTGAGGAGAGGGCGTCTGCCTCAAGCCAAGCCCCATCTGCAGGGTCCTCACTGCCCGGCTCTGTGCCCCAGCAGCCCTGCGCCCTGCAGACGGGTTTCGGACAGGGCCTGGCCGAGCCCCACTTGGGATGGGGAGGGGAGGGGAGGGCACCTACTCAAGGGCTCCCTATGGTCAGCAGCAGAGACCCTTCCTCCCTGCCCCACTCTGATATCCAAATGAAGGAATTAGGGGCAACCAGAAAAAGATGGCTTTTATTTTCAAAACTGGAACCAATTATAACAGTGGGGTCTGGTTAAATATTCCCAACTGTGGGGCCAGGTCCACGGTGCCCAAACCCAGCTTACAGGAGGGGGCACTTTGGGGAATCTGGGTGGAAGTGAGAGGGCAGAGGCTGCTCCTGCACACCCGTCCATAATGCACACCCAGCCTGGCACACACAACCCTGCACACCATGCACACCTAGCCTGGCACACGCGGCCTTGCACACTCGCCCACCATAAACACACAGCCTGACACATGCGGCCCAGCACACCCACTCCCTATTGGCACACACAGCCCTGCACACTCTCCCACCATGCACACCCAGCCTGACACGTGCAGCCCTGCACACCCACCCACCATTGGTACATGCAGCCCTGCACACTCTCCCACCATGCACACCCAGCCTGACACGTGCAGCCCTGCACACCCACCC
>NW_004524689.1:1888917-1889188 GCF_000260255.1 Octodon degus
GCCCTGCACACCCACCCACCATTGGTACATGCAGCCCTGCACACTCTCCCACCATGCACACCCAGCCTGACACGTGCAGCCCTGCACACCCACCCTCCATGCACAGCCAGCCTGGCACTCACAGCCTGGCACACCCGCCCATCATGCACATGCAGCCTGGCACACCTGCCCACCATAAATGCACAGTCTGACACATGCGGCCCAGCACACTTACCCGCCATTGGTACATGCAGCCCTGCACACCCGCCCACCATGCACACCCAGCCTGGCA
>NW_004524689.1:1889378-1904137 GCF_000260255.1 Octodon degus
CCATTGGTACATGCAGCCCTGCACACCCGCCCACCATGCACACCCAGCCTGGCACGTGCAGCCCTGCACACCCGCCCACCATACACAACCAGCCTGGCACACACAGCCCTGCATATCTGCCCACCGTGCACACCCAGCCTGGCACGTGCAGCCCTGCATACCCACCCACCATGCACACCTAGCCTGACACATGCAGCCCTGCACACCCACCCAAAATTGGTACATGCAGCCCTGCACACCCGCCCACCATACACAACCAGCCTGGCACACACAGCCCTGCATACCCGCCCACCGTGCACACCCAGCCTGGCACGTGCAGCCCTGCACATCATGCACACCCAGCCTGGCACGTGCAGCCCTGCATACCCACCCACCATGCACACCTAGCCTGACACATGCAGCCCTGCACACCCACCCACCATTGGTACATGCAGCTCTGCACACCCACCCACCATACACAACCAGCCTGGCACACACAGCCCTGCATACCCGCCCACCATACACAACCAGCCTGGCACACACAGCCCTGCATACCTGCCCACCGTGCACATCCAGCCTGGCATGTGCAGCCCTGCACACCCGCCCACCATACACAACCAGCCTGGCACACACAGCCCTGCATACCCGCCCACCATGCACATCCAGCCTGGCACATGCAGCCCTACACACCCACCCACCATGCACACCCAGCCTGGCACTCACAGCCCTGCACACCCGCCCACCATGCATACCCAGCCTGACACATGCAGCCCTGCAAACCCACCTGCCATTGGCACATGCAACCCTGTACACCAACCCCATGCACACCCAGCCCAGCATGTAGAGCCCTGCACACCCACCCACCCTCCGTGCATGCCCAGCCCAGCACACACAGCCCTGCCCGTCATGCATGCTCAGCCTGGCATGAGCAGCCCTGCACCCCTCTCCTTCCAGGCAAAGGCGCTTGGTGAATGCCACCAACAGCGCTCCTGCCCCATCCAGCCACAGACCTCACCTCAGAGGCCACCAGCAAGCCCCAGTCCTCCTGGTGCTGTTGCAGGTCCCTGCCCTGCCTGGGACCCACCTCCTCACCTCCAAAGCTGCCCTCAACAGCGCCCCCAATCCCAACGCTTGACCCCCACACAGGAAGGTTCCCAGTGACCCCAAGGAAGGGTGATAGCTCAGCAGCTTAAGCCCCTACCCAGTGCCCCCAGGGGGGCA
Source organism: Octodon degus (assembly GCF_000260255.1). Taxonomy (NCBI): domain Eukaryota; kingdom Metazoa; phylum Chordata; class Mammalia; order Rodentia; family Octodontidae; genus Octodon; species Octodon degus. The sequence goes on from NW_004524689.1 coordinate 1,890,579, forward strand.
TCAGCTCCTGCCCTGCCCTGTTTCCTCTTCTACAAGCAGATAAAGTGGGGAGTCTGCAAGGTAACGCAGGCAGAGCTGGGCTCCAGGCCAGGAGGGCTCCAGCGTACAGGTCCTCAGGTTCTCCAGGGGCTATTGCCATGGCAACCAGAAGGGGCCCTGCCACCCTGGGGGCTGAGCCTGCAGCCCAGGTACCAGTGAGTTTGTGACCCAGAAACCAGAGCCCAGAGGTAGGCGGGCAGGACCCACAGTGTACGCCCCCAGGAGCACCAGAAGGCGGGTCATGAGTCTGGGCCACACAGGCTCCTCCCACTGGATGGTGGTCCCCGCAAAGACACTGACCCCCAGAGATATGCAAATCCCTCCCACCTCCACAGTGGACTGCAGGTTCCCCCACCAGGCACCAGACCCTCTAAATGAGTCCTCCCAGACCCCCATGGCACCATTTGACCTCGGGAGACCAAGTCCAGGGTCTCAAAGGGGCACCGCTGGAGCCCAGGAAGCAGGGATGGGGTCTCTGCAGAGGTGAAGGTAGGGTGAGGGCTACCTGCAGCAGAGAAGGAGGCAGAGGCTGGTGAGGGCAGCCCTGGGGATGGCAGGGGTCCTCAGCCACTCCCCAGAGGACATGACCAGGACAGGGCCCCAGAAGCAGGGCTCCAGCCTGTCCAGGAGACCCCAAGCTGGCTTCCCTGGTGTTCCTGTGAAACCAGTCACACTGGCCATCTTGGACCAGGCAAGCGAGCCAGAAGAGCCCCAACACCTGCTCTCAGTGCCCTCAGACAGTGGCGGTCCCTGAGATGAGTGAGGCAGGATGCTGGGGCCCCTCGGCCTGGCTCCAGCAGGGGCAGGTCGCCCATGAGCAGAGGGGCCTGGCCAAGGCACTTAGCAACTCCCTCCCGAGAGCGCTGGAGACACCCCACCACAGGCCAAGCAGAGACCAGGAGGCAGCAGCACTTGGGGCCCCAGGGTCCCCAAGCTTGGCCTTCCCAGCAGCAGCCAACAGCAGGCATCAGTGCCCAGCCAGGTGCTGGGGGAGGATACCAAGCACAGGACCTGCGAGGTCAGGGATCCCCGGACAGACATAGGTCCGATCCCCTCAGAAGCAGCTCCTGCACAGGGAAGGCTCATGGTGGCCCAGGCCAGGACCCCTGAGCTGGGTGCAGGGACACCAGGGATCGCGTGCCCACCAAGGAGGAGGCAGAGGAGGAAGACACCCCTCCAGGGCCTCAAGGAAGCCAGGACAAATGTCTGCAAGCACTCTGCTCCTCTGACAACTTCCCAAGCCTCGGGATGCCCTGTGCTTCACAAGACCCGTCACCACGCAGCTGGCCACCGGCCTAGCCCCTGGCCCCACGCATGTTTTCCCTGACACACGCCGTCAACTCTGAGGCAGATTCATGGCCCGACTGGTGTGGGCTTCCTGTCTGCGCACTCGACTGGCCCTCACACCTCAGCTGGGGCTCCTGGACGTCCCCAGCTTTCACAAGAGGGACACCGAGGGCTCAGCTAAAAGGCACACAAACTGGGGCCCCCAACACTTCCTCGCCCTCTCTGACACCACAAGGCTGGGGGCTGGGCAGTGCAGGCTCTGAGGTCACAGGGTGCAGGGCACCCGCCACTGAAGACAGACCTTTGGGGTCACTGTCATCTCCCACCAACCTCAAGGGGGTGCCGCTCACCATCCTGACAGCGGGGACCCTGAAAACCTGGGGTGCAACACCATGGCTGGGCAAAACCTGGCACACCAGTGGCCATGGTTAAAACAGAGGCCAGGGTTGCATTCAGCTTAGGAGAAAGGGAGGGGCCGTGAGGCAGGGCACCACAGTCCCAAGCACGCACGCACATGATGTAGAGACCCCAGGGCCCCTCCCCAGGGCTGCTCCCCGTGTGGACCTTCATCTAGACCCTCTGAACTCCCGCCAAGGAGCTCTAAGTGTCCCCCCAACCTACCACATCTGGTGAGGCCCACAGGGGAGCCTGAATGGGGTGAAACACCCTTCTGGGGAGGCTGTTGGGGAGCAGGGGCCCGGCAGAATGAGAGAAGACAGCAGGGTGGGGTGCAGGCCCCCTAAGACCTTGTGGTGGAACCCGCCGGCCTGGACTCTGGGGACTTAAGAGGAAACGAGTGTCCCCGGCAGGGTCTCCTCGTCCTCTCTTCCCGGTCACAGAAAAGGGTGCTGAGCTGAGCCCTCTCCTCCTCCTCCCCACCCCACAGGACACCCTCCCCCACTGCACCCCACAGCCCCACCTGAGGGCATTTGCACTACAGGGCTCCCCAAGGCCAAGGGGGCTGGGTACAGTGTGGGAGTCCCTGGCCCCTCCCCGCCACATCCAGCACAGGCGGCCCAGGGGCCTCCACAGGGCTCAGGAACAATGCCCTTACCGGAAGTCCCTGCCTTTTACATTCCTGTGTGCAAAGGTTGTTCCCGGTGTGACCTGACCACCCCCGGCCACTCCAGGGCCTTTAGGACCCACAGGGGGAGCTCCGCCCACAGGGGAGCCAGCTGCAGTCAGGCGAGGACCCTGAGGTTCAGGGTCACAGTCAGACTGGCCAAGCAAGAGCAGCTGCCCCTGCATCCCGCGACATAACCCTCTCGAGCCCACTGGGTGGGCCCTGGACCAGGTGATGCTCCTGCTGAGATGCCAGGCAGGTGACTCGGTCACAGAGCAAGCTGCAACCCAGCCCAAGCCAGACTCTAACAGGCATCAGCCAGGCGGGTCGCCCTGGCCAGCACAGACACACACGTCCTTCATGGAAGCACCCCCTCCTGTCCCCACGCGATCACACCCACGGCATGGTATGGAACCCTCCTGCGGGCCACCCCTCACTGCTAGCCACACTCAGCCCTTGCCACCATGACGCCTGCAGCCTTAGCAGAGACCCGAGTGGAGCGCGGCGGGGTGGGCAAGCGGGCAGGAGCTCGTGGCGATCCTCGGAGCCACAGGGTGTTCTCCTGGGCTGAGCAGCTGGCCCGGCACTATGGCAGGAAGACACCAGCAGCCCAGTCTGGGGGCTCCGGGATCTGGCCAGAAAGCACAGCAGTTGTACATACATGTCACCGGGAAAGCTGCCCCAAGCGCCCCTCAAGGTAAGCAAGTGGCAGCTAGCAGTCTCTGCCCTGTCTGAAGGAGGATGGCCGGGCTGCAAGCATGCACCCTGCACCCCGGCGATCCTGCCCCGCCACTTCTGGTTCTGACTTCCAGAACTCTGCCTGGCCCAACTGCCCCCTCTTGCTCCCTCCCATGCTTCCCTCCACTCTCCTAGGAACTGTGTCCCCCTGGGCCCTCAAGGCTCCCTTGTCCCCATCCCAGCATCTCTCCCTTCCTGACCCCAGGACGCAGATTGGGGGAACATGGCCTGTGGAGGTCTGTGACACCTGCTCCCCTCAAGCTGCCTTTGAGAAGCACCCCTCTCTTGGAAGCACCCTCGGCCTTCTGGGCCTAGGCCCCCATCTGTCACTTGGGGCCCACCTAGTACTCAGGCCTGCAGTGGGTGTCAGTGCTGTTGTCCACAAATGCTCAGACCATCCAGACTGACCCCCAGGGACACCTGCAGACTGGCCCTCAGGGGGCTTCCACCAACAGGCTGGCCAAGCTCAGGTGACACCTGTCAGGGCTGCCGTGGGGATGGCTGAGCTGGTGGCAGAACTTTGAGGTACATAGCTGGGGAACAGCCTTGAGCTGGGTGAGGCCTTGGTGCTCCTGACTAGACCAGGAATGCCCAACGCTGACACCCTGCCAGGAGAGCCAAGGGGGGGGGAGTCCTGCCTTCCCAGCCAGGGGGAGGGGGCTGGGGTCCCACTGTGCAGCCGGGCCCAGTGGGCCATGTCTACCCCCACATCCCTCCAGCAGCCAGCAAGGAGGCCAGAGCTGGGGCGACACAGAGCTGGGCCCCAGCCGAGACTCCATCTGCCGGCCACATGCGGTCAAGTGACGCCACCGGCACGCACGAGTCCAGATGCAGAGGCTGACGGTGCCTGCGGACACTGCCCCCAGGGCCCCGAGGCTGCGGTGGCTCAGCACCAGATCAGGCTTTCGTGTCCACGGTGCCTTCCACCCCACCCCAGGCTGCTGCTCAGAGCTGCCCGAGGGCCCAGGGTGATGCCAGGGCCACCTCCCACCACCGGTAGGGGCTGGAGAAGCTGCATCCCAGAGCCCTGCCTAGGCTGGGTGCTGCAGCTCCAGGCTGGGGTTGAGACTGAGACGCCCGGCCCGGCCTGCGGACGCCATGGCTACCCGGCACACGGCTCTGAGGCCCCCGCCGCAGCCAGGCTGGAGGACCCTCCCGTGGTGCGAGGGAGAAATAGGCCCAGGGCCTGGCCAGGCTCCAGGTGCGAGACAGCTCCCCTCCATGCTCCCTAAGGGCCATGCCTGGAGCAGGGGCTCCACACCCAGAACCTTCCAGAAGATTCGGGCTCAGCATCCCTGTCACTGTGCACCCCCAGCCCTCCCCCCCATGAGAACCGCCTGTGGGTCCGCAGCCATTGGTGAGGCCTGGATGTGGGTTTTGCTCAGGGAGGTGCGTGCAGCAGGGCAGCGCTGGGTGAGCCATGGGCACCGCACCCCTGGCCACCTGTGCCCTAACTGTACCTGGGCACTGGGCCATGGGAGCTGGATGTGACTCCCTGCCTGAGGAGATGGACAGGCAGGAAGAGGTTATGGCGGGGCATGGCAGGGGGGCCCGGGCCTGCCCTCCGCCGGGCCATTTCCTGCTGGGCCGTGCAGCCAGGGCAGTCAGGACAGACAGGGAAGTGTGGACGGCAGGGCAGGAAAGCGGAGAGTGGCCTGGTGTCCCTGCGGCCTTCCTGCAGCCTCTCAAGGCAGCCCCGACTGCCAGGCTTCACAGGACACCGTAGAGCGGCCACCAGGAGCCAGGAAGACCCCGGGGCCACCTGCCTGGGGACCGCAGCCTCAGGAGCCCTGCGGCCGCTCTGCAGCGCCCCCTGTGGTCACGTGCGCCGCTGCAGGAGACCACCTGCCCCGAGCTTCAACATGGCAGGGAGAATGGGTCCCCGGCCCAGTGGAGCCGCCCTGCTAGGCGGGCGTGTCCCATGTTTCGCTGCTCCGACTGGCTGCTGCTTCTCTTTATGAAGACACTGGGGTTCCAGTCTGCAGCGCTCTGTCTCTACTGTGTCTCAACAACCCCCCACATCAGTAGATTAAAAGCACTGAGAAGTACCGCTCGCCCCCCCCAAAAAAAAACCTGTGTACAGAATCTTCAATTTACAAAGAGACATATGGACAACAGAATCCCAACACGGCTCCGACACCCCTTCAGGACACCCCTCCATCCGGGCCCCCTCGTACCCGAGACCCAGGCCCAAAGCCATACGTGCTGTTAGGCAAGGAGCCCCAGGACTTGTGCACAGAGGGGCAGCTGCTCACAGGGCACTCAGCACCCCTGCTCCTGCAACGAGGGGCCCTGAGTCTGCCAGGCCCCAGGGCAATCCCAGCAGAGACATCAGGAGGATCCCTGTCGACCCCGCCACCTGGCAAGGACAACAGTGGGATTCAGAACGACCTGAGCAGCCCCACTGCGGTGTCCCAGAGCCACCGATGCAGGCCCCGTGAGACCCCAGTTGCCAGGTTCTCAGGCCCAGCAATCTGTCTTTCTGTCACCTCCAAGGTCTGGGAGAAATGAGCACCGATTAGCGGCTTCCGGCCATTCTCTCCACCCTTCCTCCAAAAACACCATGGGTGCCAACACCCACCCTCACAGCCCCGTCCTCCGGGTCACCAACGCCCACCCCCCAGCCCCCTCCTCCAGATCGCCAATGCCCACCCTCATGGCTCCATCCCCCCAGATCAGAGCGAGGAAACTTCACGAAGGCAGGGAGAAGTGCCGTCTGTAAGCCCCCGGGAGACTGGTGGGCGCAGCCTGCGAGGAGGGTCCCTGCACCCCTGCCTGGGAGCCAGCGCTTCCCCCAGGTCTCCGCACACGGACAGGGCTGCAGGGGAGCTCAGAATGCTGGCACAGGGGACCATGGGCAGCCACTTACACCGTCACCTGAACACTGGGGGCCAGGCTTGCCCAGGGGCCAAGGGCACCCAGCACTGGGGGACCCAGAAACAACCACGGCAAGTCAAGGGCCTACTCTGCCCTGACCTGCCCCTGTGGCCAGGAAGATGCACAGGGCAGACAGCGCAGGAACAGCCCAGGCAGCTGCATACAGGGTTCTGCATGTCCTCAGGCTCTGAGGTCATCTGAGCCCTTGGCCAAGTGACACTGTGATCCCTGTTTGTGCCACCAGCACGGTCACGGGGGCTAGCCGAGCCTCGACTCGTCACAGCAGGATGGATGGGTACTGCTCGAACAGAACACTCACTGTGCCCATGAAGATGCCCAGCTCTTCTGCAGCTTGAGGGGCAACACCACACCTGCAACACGAGCCACACACCCCAGTGGGGAAGGGGCTGAGTCCTGGCGCCAGCCAAGGACAGGGTAAACCACGCCCACACTCTGCCTGGACCCACCAGGGTCACAAGACCCTGTTCTTCCACCCTGGCAAGGGCAGGACACCCGCTTCCTAGAGATCCCGGAGGCCCTGGCCCATTCGCGCACCCAGTTTAGCTCCCTGGTGCCTGGGGATCCTGGTCTCCTCCCTGGACCCTGCCATCCCAGCACCCCCAACTGGTCCTTGGTGCCTGTCACAACCTGCTGCCTGTGCCAGCCTCCCTGAAGACCAAGGCTGGCACTGCTGCTACCAGGTTCTGACAAAAACACAGCCCTCAGCCACAACCTCGGCTGGGGCAGCTCCGAAGTGTGAAGGCCTTGGGTTCAACCCCAAGTGGCAGAAAGAAACAGGGTAATGTGCTGGTCACCTGGGCCCCACAGCATCTCGCATGACCACCTGAGACCCCCCTTCCCCATCACCCTGCACACTCCTCCCAGACCCCAGGCCAGGTGCCCAGGGAGGCCCTGGTGACCTCCCCGAGCTGGCCATCCCCACACCCCTGCCCCTCCTCCATGGGCCACGGTAGACCCACCTGGTCCTTCCAGGGCCTGAGGGTCCCATGTCAGGTGGGACAGGCTGAGGCAGGCGGGGCTATCAGGACAGGCCCAGGGCTCCAGACAGAGGGTCACAGGCCCCAACTGGGCTGTGGCCCAGCCTGTAAAAAAGTCCTGTTCCCAAAATCAGTGCCTCAGTCATCTCAGCCCCAGCCGCAGCAGGGAGACCACCCCCTTATGCTTACACACACGCTGTCCATCCAACCCTGGGTGGCTACTGTCCTGGGCTGAGCTGGGGGTGGCACTTGTAGCCAGATCTTGCCCAGCACACCTCTGCCTGGCCCAGGACACAGCTCCACTTCCGACCTGAGGCTGATCCCCCCCAACGGGGAACCCCAGGGTGCAGGCTGTCAGCCTGACTTCCTGTTCCATCCTACGCCAGCCCCTGACTGTCTCAGCCCATTACTGAGCCATCACTGGCTCAGAGCAGAAGCCCAGGGGACCCAGGACCTGGCTTTGATGTTCCCCACAGCAAACCCCTTTGTTCCTCCCAGACACCAGGAACAGAGAAGGGGGGGCGGCAGAACACATGGAGGGGGCGCCAGCCAGTGCAGGCCCGGACACCCACCAGAGGGCTGGCGGCTTCCCAGCTGGTCCCCAAGCTGGCCTCCTTCTGTCTCCCCCGCTCCTTCCTGGATAGACTCGCTTCCCTCCTAGAAAAGCCTGCACTGTTCTCTCCCTCTTCCCTTTTCCCACTGACACTCACCCCAGGGGAGCAGCTCAGTCCCCAGTAGAGGGCACCCCATGCCCTCGGCTGACCTCACCTGCCCATGGTGCCTTGCCCTGGACACCTGTCTGCACATAGCAGGGCAGAAGTCCAGGCCGAGGCTGCACAGCCACAGTCCCCTCCCCTCCACAAGAGAGGCCCAAATGCCCCGGGCCTCAGCTTGCTGGCCACCCACCCCCGAGCAGCCGGGCCCCTCCCTCCCATGCCAGCCCAGCCCCTGCCATCTTGGCCCTGGGAACCTACTGCCCCTCTGGCGAGCAGAGGTACTGCACTGTTGCCCAGGCCTCTGAGGGGCAGTGCTGCGGACAGAGGTCCCAGGACAGGGGCACATGCATGTGTATGTGTCCCCAAGGGCCCAGACTCTGCAGTGTCCCCAGGCACTCACCAGACAGGCAGCCCTCCTGGCTCGGCAGCCGGCTCCACCCCAGGCAGCACCTGAGCACAGTGCGGGCCTCTGTGGCGTACACCTGCTGGAAGCCCATGTAGTAGATGGTTCTGGAAGGGAAGAGAGGCACGTTCGCCGCCGCAGGAGCAGTGCCTGATCTCCCATGTCATCCCTGCCGAGCAGGATCCTACGGCTGGGACATGCGGCCCGTCTCCGCTGGCACCTCCCAGGGTGGCCCCTGCTCCACACTGGGGCAGGTGCACCTGGCCCTCGATGGCTGTCTACACTGTGGGCTCAGGAGTGCTGCGGGCCTTGGGGAGTTGGCCTGCATGGTTCCGTGTGTCCATCCATCCATACCCTGGCCTCCCAGGCCCCACAGCAGCAGATGCCCCGGCACCCACAAGGAAGGGTCTCAGCCCTTCTGCAAAACTCCCTTCCTGGTCCATCCGGGATGTCCCCAGCCACCAGCCTGAAGCCCTCACTCCTTGTGAGACAGATGGCCACCTGCCCTGTCCACCGTGGCACGCTCATCCTTCCCTGCTTAGACTGGGCAGAACAAGCTCCCTAAAGCTCAGGTCTCCTAACAGAGCCTGACGTGGAGACACGGGCTGAGCTAGACCAGCCGTGAGGGTAGGTGAGGTCCGTACGCGGGGGGCCTGGCCCAGGAACGGGGGCCAGCCAGCCAGGGGCAGGGAGAAGGTACATGGGACAGGAGCAGAGGTGGACGATGGGTCCCCAGGACAGGGGCCACGAGGATGGCTGTCATCAGCAGCACCAGGACTGGGCCCAGGACAGGTGGTCCTGAGTGTCCAGGAAGGGCCAGCCCTGCCCACGTGGACATGGGACTTGGTTCCTGACCTGGGAACAGCTCTTTAGCCGCTAAAGAGACAGACAGGGGCAAGATGACAGCATGGGTGCCCGAGCAAGACAGGTGACCGCAGCCCCCACAGCCCGCCACCATGACCCATGAAGACAGTGACCAGGGCCTGGCCAATGGCGCTGGATCAAGAGCCCTTGAGCCCGGGGAGCGGCAGGTGGCCTGGGCTGGCCCTCAGCTTGCTGGGGCCAGGTACAGCAGGCCAGCTGGCCAGCCACAAGCAGCAGACCTGTTCCCCCAGTGGCGCTCCGGTGCACACATTGCACAAGGCGTCCAGGGTGCCTTGCAGAGCCCTAGGCAGGACAGGAAACCACCAGCCTGGACAGAAACCGGAGCAGCAGGAACGAGATCCGGCAGAGCCTGAACTGCTTGGGCTGGATGGCTGTAAATATTTATTCCTGACCCGGCTGGAGGGTCATGACCTACGTGCGGCTTCTCGTGGCCATGGGTCCCTGCAGAAAAGACCTCAGAGAGGGCTGCAGGCCCAGGAGGGCAGAGCTGGTTCCCTGTGGCCAGCACTAGTACATGGCAGCAGCCACCAGGAGCTGGTCCACATGGGCGGGGACATGCAGGCCAGCGCAGGCCAGGCTGTGTCCCAGTGGGCACCACAGTGCCTGATGGGGCCCAGGCTCAGGGCTCTGGTGTCACCTCCCTCCCACTGCACCCCTTGCTTAGGGTGACCCTACTCCACGGGGAAACTGGGAGCCCCACTGTCTGTGGGGATTGCTGGAAAAGTGGAACCGAGGAGACCTTCCCAACCCCACCACCGCCCCATACCCTGCAGCTTAGACCCAGAACCAGAAGATAGACACTGCCACCATCACCAGCACCTGTGTCCCTCCGCGCTCACCTGGCTCAACCCAGGTGGGGGACTGAGGACTGCAAGGGAATCCACCTGGCCACAGCTCACCCACACGGAGACCCGGGCCCAGCGTCCTTCCCATGTCCTGTGCCCAGCGAGCTATCCCTAGAGTGTGGCAGGAGGCACATGCCAGGGGAGTGGCCCAAAGCTGGGGTGAGTTGGGATGCAGTGTGGGGGTGGGGCTGCTGCGGCCCCAGCACTCAGGAAGGCTGAGGCGGGTGGATCGCAAGTTCCAGCCCAACCTGGGCACCTTGGGAGAGCCTGACTCAAAGTAAAAATCAGAAAGGGCTGGAGATGCACCTTGGTGCGAGTTCAGGGCCCAGCATGGACACCAGACTACAAGGGCAGGACCCTGGCTGCTCAGAGCTGAGTCGCTACCCACCCAGCAACCATGCCCACCCTAGGCAGTGACCCTACCCAGCAGCCACTCCCTCCCCAGGCCACGCTGTCCACCCACTTCAAGGGTCAAGTTCCAGAGATGACGGTGAGCCTTCGAGGCCACCAAGCAGTCAGAGTGGAGCTGGTGACCAAGCTCAGCTCCACCACAGAGCCACGCAGCACAGCCTGAAGGGCCTGGCCAGCACGGTCACCACAGCCGCTGTGCTGCCTTCCGTGGGCCCAGCAGGGTGCATCCTCCCCGTGGGCACCAGGACAGCAAAGGGCTCCACTTCATCCAGTGGATGTCAGGGTGCAGAGCCAAGAACCAGAGCTGCACCCCAGCCTGGTCCTAACTGTTCCAGCAGAACAGCCAAGTGCAGAGAGGGGCAGAGCAGCCAGGAAGGCCACACTGCCCTCCCTGACTGCCGGCTTTCAGCCATCCTCCTGCCTCAGCCTCCTGAGAGTGTGACTGTGCCTGCCACCATGGCCAGCAGGAGGCGTCTTACGTGAGCCTGCGTCTCCCCTACACCCCCACTTGACAAGCCCAGCCTCCAGCAGTCGAAGAGTGTGGAAGTGGGCTTTTCCTCTTCTGCTCCACAGCAAGCTAGGCTTTTACACAAGGGCGGTGGCCTCTGTCCCCTCTACCGAGCTTGTGCCCCTAGCCTGGGTCACAGGGACAGACTCTGCAGAGTGTCCTTCGAAGGCAGGAAGGTATGTAAGGGCCCTCCTCAGGTCTGGTTTTGAAATAAAACATTGAGCAATAAAATGTTCCATGTGGACCTGGGCACGAGGCCCAGGGTCAGGCGCAAGTGTCAGGCCGGGAACTCGGCAGGCTGAGTACCCCACGTACCCAGCAGAAGAATCCCTCCCTGTGGTCCCTGTCCACCAGGGGTGCAGCCCTGCCCTTCACACGAGGCCCGCAAGTACCTGCGCTCCTGGCCAAAGCACCACACTTGCTGCCTGCAGCCGGGCTTCCACACGGGCACCACGCGGCTGAAGGCCCGCATGCAGGGCTGGCGGCGGCCCACCAGTGTCAGCTCCTGCTCCGCACACACGTGGGGCCTGGGAGGGAGGATGGGACATTAGTGCCTCCGCTGGGAGCCGGACACCCCACACAAGGCTGTCCGGGGATCCAGTCTCCTGTGCACACGCCACAAGCACCCCGCCCAGGCTCGAGGGCCAGGGTGCCGAGGGGGAACATGGCTGGCATGCTCCACACGGGCCGCAGTGCTGCTCGGACCCCCCAGGGCTCTTCACAGGAGGATTCACCATAGCCTTGGACAGAGAACAAGGTGGACAAAGGGGTAAACGGACAGATGAGGTGACAGACAGGTACCTCCCAGGAGGGCAGGATGGAAGCTGGGCAAGTGAAACCTGAGCCACGCTCCCCGTTCCATGTCCCCAACCCCAGGAGGTGTGAACCAGCCAAAGCACCCAAATCCCACCAGGCTTGCCCAGTGCCTGTGATGCTGGACTGACGCATGGCACGTGCCAGGCTTGAGGGCACCAGGATGAAGGGCGTGGGTGCTCCTGCCCCAGGCAGCCTGGATAAGGTGGCGGCTGAGGGACAGAAGGAGCTGGGTGCTATGCTGTGTTGCTGCCTTCTGCCCACCAGAAGCTGTTTCCTCACTGCCCGATGCCCTGCTGGGAGCCCCCAAGGATGGACTGGATCTCTACAAACCATGAGCCCAACAAACCCTGCCTCCATGAACTTCGGGCGTCGGGTATCCTGTCTCAGTGACAAAAGTAAAACAGGCTTCCCATGCAGCTGGAGGGCAGTTCCTGACTCTGAGCCCAGCTCAGCTCCCGCAGGCCATGGATGAGGCTGTGCAGGCCTGGCTCCTGGTGTGGTCCTGTGGGCCTTGTCCAAGGCTCTCAGCAGTTCTTTCTTGCTGACACACAGAGGAGCAAGTGTTGGGGCCTCAAGGTAGTGAGGCCACCCAGCACAGGGTCCTTCATCCCAGGGAGCAGGGGCCACAGGGCAGCGGGAGCTGGGCAGGGGTTCAGGCATAGGCACCAGGAGGTCTGAGCACAACAGGAAATGGGGCTGCTAGGAGGCCTTGTCCTCGGGGCGCAGTGACCTGAGCGGCCACTAAGCAGGGAGGGTACCTGGGGTGGGGCCCACATCTCACCTCCACACACGTGTGCACTGGTCATGGGTGGGCCTGTGTCTGTGGGGACTCCCAGGATGCCATGAACCCGTGGGCTACACGCCCAGTAATCTCCCACACTCGTGCAGTGCCACACGTGTTACCACTGGCCAACATTGTAAGTCCTTTCTCCTAGCCCCTCCCCAGCCACTGCACCTCTTCCATGGAGACGCCAGCCCCAAGGGGAACCAGGAACACAGTGTTCAAAGAACAGTCAAGCTTCCCAACACCCTGCAGTGGCCAGGCCAGGGCTTTGGTGGGGCTGGGCCACAGGAGGGGAATGTGGCCTTGTGAGTCCTCAGGCCAGGTCAGGATAGAAACTGGCAAGACCAGACTCAGCAGCCACATCACCCTGGGCAGGAGGCATCAGTGTAACTGTCTAACTCAAAGCTCCCCCAGAGGGGAGGCCAGGCCCACGTGAGCCACTGCCATGCCTGATCCAGGTCGGCCGGCCTGTTCTCGCCATTCTGGTGCCCACAGGCAGCCCTGCCCGCTCTGGGGGTGATCACCGTCCTTCCAGACCCCAGGAAAGACAGGCAGGCTGTCCTTCTGAGGCCAGAGAACTCCCCTCACAGGCTAAGCCAGGAGAAAGATAAGCTATGCCCACTGCTGGAACTGGCCTGCTCGGTTGGCAGGTACCAGAGGGCCATCCACACCCTCCAGCAGACCTGGGTTTGCTTAAACTCGGAAGCTCACAGTTCAGGAAAGCCAGCCAGAGGGGCTGCAGCTGCCCGTGGAAGGGCCAGCTGGCTCAGCAGATCTCTGGAGGGTGAGGGAGCCAGGACCAGCCAGGACCAGGTACACTCTAGGACCCTGCCCGCCACCTGCCCCCCCAGGCTGAGAGGAGCAAGAAGCAGACTTCTGGAAGCCCTGCGCCACAGTCTTCCGCCTCCTTTCTGCTGGCACCCCCTTCCTCTTTCCCTTGCACTGCCCTCCCTGGCCCTCAGGCTGCAGGAGACCTTGCAGCCCTACCAAGCACCAGGCACATATAGGTGCCGGACACAGCACCTGGCCACCAGACTCAGACAACAGGCAAGGGGCAATCCCAGAACAGAAGCCTCATGGGCACCTGCCAAAAGCCAGGAAAAGAGAAACTGTAGCCATCCCTGCAGGGTGGGGTGCCTAGGAGCAGCAGGGAGAGCTAAGAGGAGGAGGAGGAGGAGGAAGAGGAGGA
>NW_004524689.1:1904942-1906115 GCF_000260255.1 Octodon degus
GAGGAGGAGGAGGAGGAGGAGGAGGAGGAGGAGGAGGAGGAGGAGAAGGAAACAGTGCCAGGAGGGAAAAGACCACTCCCCCGTAATCCCTCCTCCAAAGGCTCCCTGAATCCAGAGGGACAGGCTGTGTACAGGACAGACCCCCGGCCAATCTCTGAGAGCAGCAAGATGGAGAGGGTGGGTAAAGGGGCCAGGAAGTGTGTCCAGTGAGCACCAGAGACAGAAGGTCCCCAAAGAGCAGTGATGTCCACCCTGTGCCAACCTGGAACTCCAGGAAGCCCTGGTCAGGCCCTGCAGCCAAAGGGAGTGGGCCGACCCAGCGGCCCACAGCCACCACGCTAATCCCCGCTGGGGCTTGGGCTCCTCTGGACAGACTCTGGGATCACAGGAAGGTGGAATGCAGAGCAACGGTCACGTGACATGGGACCGCGCCTGCACATCTCTGGATGAAAGGCCCCAAGCCAGAAGGCCACAGGGATCACAGCAAGGCCTGCCGCCCCAATGCAGTGCCTGTCCTGCGGCAGGTCCCCAGAGAGCTGCAGCCCGGCCCTCCGCAGCCAGGTATGCAGCTGGGTCCTTTGCCCACCGGTAGAGCCAGGCTGCACGGGAGGGGCCTGACAAGTGGCGGCTGTGTGCCCTGAAAGCGCACCCGGCTATGCCCTCCTGCTCCCACCGCGCCTCTGCAGGGCTGCAGCCGGCGACCAGCGGGGAGCTCCGCTGGGGTGCGGGGCCTCTTCTCCCGCCCCTCCTCCACCTCCCGCCAGTTTCCCGTGAGGCCGGCGCGGATCAACCCGCTAACGGCCAGCTAGAGTCAGCGCTCAAACTTAAATCCATGTTGCAGCGCCCTGACCCTCTCTTCCTGACGGTCCCGCCCCGCATTCCTCCTCCAGCAGCCCGGCGCGCACGTGCCGCACATCCGAAGAACTCCACGGCCGCCTGCTCACACACGCACGCCCGCCCCGCGGTCGCGGACTACGGGTACGCGGGAGGGGCCACGGGACCGAGTGCGGGGTCCCGGCCCGACCGCCCCGCCGGGCGAGGCGCGCATTGTTCTGGGCCGGGACAAAGCCGGCGCGGCGCGGGTCCCCGACTCACATGCTGGGCTGCAGTGGGAGCGGGTCCCACGGCCCGGCGGCGGCGGGCGCGGCGAGCACCAGAAGCAGCAGCCAGGCC
>NW_004524689.1:1906434-1917319 GCF_000260255.1 Octodon degus
CCAAGCTCGGCCTCGCCGTGGCCACGCCCCCGGCAGGCCCCGCCCACGCGCCTCGGCCCCGCCCACACTCGCCTCGCTCCTGCGGCCCGCTCGGCTCCGCGCCCCTGCCGGGCTGAAAGCCCAGGTCTGCCTGGTCGGAGCCCCAGAGGGACGCGGCTGCACTTCCCGCACTGGGCGCCGCGCCGCTTCCTCCCTCGCCAGCCTCCTCGTCACCCTCCACGTGAAGCCGCCGCCCCCTCACCTGCGGCCGCCTCCGCCCAGCGCGCCGTCTGCACCCCCCACCTGCGCACCCCGCGCACCGGGTAATCAGCGCTGCGGTTCCCCAGCCTCCCCCGGCTCTAGTGCTCTGATTCTGTGCAGAGCGCTCCGGACGGCGGCCTGGGGCCGCGGGGTTCCCGGGGGCTCTGGGGACCTGCGCCCTCCTCTGCACCTGCCGCCTCCAGGGCTGGGCCTGGGGCGCTGGCGAGGACGGCCGGCCTCCGGGTGTGGCTCCGCTTGCAGAGCAGTTGGGGTACGACCTGGATGTGTCCAGGGCTGCCCGCGAGGCGACTGGACCTCCCTTCCTCCCCCAGCATTCCCTGCGGCCTTTGCCCTCGGGGGAGACTCCAGCGCCCGCCTCTAACTGAGACACGCCAGGGTGCCCCCAGGCACAGCCCAGCTCCCCTCCCCTCCGGGGAAGCCGCAGTCATCTTAACGGGGTCCCTGTCCGGCCAGCCTTGGAAGCCACAGAGGAAGGGGGGAGCAGCAGCCTGCTTCCCGGCCTGTGGACTGCCCTCTGGGAACTGAACGCGGGGCCTGGCTCCTGGGACCTGTGCCAGGCCCATGCTCCTACCATAAATCAAGAAGTCCCGAAGAGCACAGAGTGAAGGGAGGGGGCTCCAGGGCTCTGGAATCCGAGTATCGGCTGCAGCCTGTCGCTGAGCTCTGGGTCACAGGGCGGGCTTTGAGGTCTCCCTGTGCCTGGGAACTTGCAGTAGGCAGCGATTTGCGGCCAGCTGGCAGGGTGGGGAGAGCTAGCCTAGCACCTGCAGGAGGTCCTGCTCCCCTGGGAGCCCCTCCTCCAGTTTCCAGCTCCGTTGATGAGGGAAGGTGGCAAGGGGACTGCTGGGGGATCCCCACTGGGGGCCCTTTGGAAGTAATGTAAAAAGAACCTGCTAATTTTGCAAGCATATGTGACCTGGTGTGCGCACTTGTATTTTTGTTAGCACCTGTTTACTTCCTAGCTTGTGTACTAATGTGTTTTGTTTGTCCTTTCTAGACTGCTCAGTAGTGGCGCAAGTTTGCTGCAGGTCTGGGTCCATTTCCAGGCGCCCTCCCAGCTCCAGGCAGGAAGGTCCTGGGAGATCTCAGGGACTCTGGCTTCCGCGCCCCACCACGCCTGGTTCCTGCCAGGCCGTGTCCTGGGCAGGTGTCTGGCCAGAGGAGGACAGGAGCTTCCTGCTGGAAGTCCTGGGTTAGGACCCCTGCTGGGACATCTGTGGCCTTCTGCCTCATCCACCCATCCTCTAGAGGAGGGGAAGGTCATGAGATGTCACCTCCTGGATCTCACCTCAGCCCAGTCCCCACCCAGCCTGGAACCTGGGCACAGGAATGGTGAAACATCTGATGACCTGAACACGAAGGTGCGCCCTCCGGCCCAGGGGACCCTGTCACTGCAGACAGCTAAGCTAGGTACAAGCGTCACAGCAGCCAGACAGGGCCAGGCGCTCAGGCGCCAGTGCAGAGGATGACACCTATGGCCGAGGTCGCCTGTTTGGAAGGCCAGGCCTCAAGACGGACAAAACGAGCAGGCCGAACTTCTCCTTGGGAAATGAACCACAGCCTGGAAGCTGCTCACCTGCTGGATGTCAGGCGCCCTCGCCCTCGCCCTCGCCCTCGCGGGCAGCTGGAGCCCCAGTCTGACTTTTCCTAAAAAGGCTCATTTTTCAGGTGCACTCGCCTCGCGGCCTGCCTCCCATTGGATCAGTCTCACGGGGTGGCTCAGCTGTCACCTCATTGGTTGGTCCTAGTTTCATCTCGTGCTGTGCCCGCCTCATGATTTTGCGCCCAACTCATCATCTTGCCCTGGCACATTCCTCTGTAAGATGGGGCTGCAGCAATCCCCTCTTCTGGTCCCCTTCTGTCTCTCAGGAGCTCTCTTGCTTTCTCTCAATAAATACTTCCTGCTCTTAACCCCCATTGTTCCTTAGAATTCATTCTTCTATTTTGATGAACAGGACATTGAGCAGGTTGGGGGTTCCTCTTACCATCACAACAGACCAAAGAGGATGCTGGGAGCTTATGCTTCTTTTTTTTTTTTTTCCGGAACCGGGGATTGAACTCAGACCGTTGCGCTTGCCAGGGAAGCGCTTATTCCACTGAGCCATCTCCCCGGCCCCTAGCTTATGCTTCTTAAAGAAATCACACCGTACCTGTGTGTTCAACACACCCTCTCTCCCTTACAGCGCCAGACACTGAACCCGGGGCCTCGTGCTTGCTAGGCAAGTGCTCCCCACTGAACCACACCCCCAGGCTTTTTGGAAACGGCGTCTCTTTTAGTTGCTCAGGCTGTGTTCAGACACATTGCGATCCTCCAGCCTCGGCCTCCTGAGTAGCTGGGATCACGGGCGTGTGGCCCAACACCCGGCTGGCCTGCGTGTTTATACACCAGTTTAAGTCACAATGAACAAGGTCACTCTCTAGTGATCAAGCCAAGCGAAATGCAAGGCTTTCCTAGAATTGTCTACCTTGGTTCGCGTTCTTAGTGGAGCCATCGTTGGGACATCGTCATTGCTAAGATTTCCCATTGTGAACGGAACCTGTTCCTGGGTGTCCAGCTCATTCTCACAGCTACCCCAGGGGTCTCAAGGGTGTACCCCTGCACCGACTCGGGGACACAGGGCACTTCATGGAGAAGGGCCCTGGGCCCCGCAGCAAGGCCACCCGCCGGCCACCTCTCAGCTAGGTCTCTTTCCCCAGTTCCAAGCTACATTGACTGGGGAGGGGCTGAGGGTCACAGGGAGGAAGGCTGCGACTGCCCCCTTGTGGGCGATAGTGGTATCGAAGCCCACGGTCCCAGGACCACGGCTGTCCCTGGGCAGCCTAGCTTGGGTCTGGATGCTGGCCAAAGTCACAGCCCAGGCAGTGCAATCGGGGCCACGCGTCTAGCCCCATCTTAGCATTTGCTTGAGGCTCCTACACAGTGGTGACGAGGCTTGGTCCCTTCAGTCCTGAGCGGTCATGGGGTGCTGGACCCCAAGGGGGTGTGCACCCAGGACTGGAAGGGGTCCTGTGCTCACCCCGGGCCAGGCTTCCATCCTCCTCTTCCACACCCACCGATCTTGAAAGCCCACAGGTGGCCCGGGGTCGAGTCAGGGACTGGGCTGGGTTTGGAGCCCCCCGCCCCCTGCCATGAGGTGCAGCCACCGGCATTGGTAGCCTCTGTGACTTCTAAAGACACTACTTTGTAATGTTTGTGCTGCTTCTCTGCTGGAAATAATAGAAATAGTCTTTGACTGGAGGAAAAATAACATGCTGAGGAAGAAGGATCAGACCACTGCTCGGCTGGTAATTCCCGGGCCAGATTTCCTAAGCACACCCTGCCCCTCCTTGCTGGGGAGCTGCGGGGGCCTGTGATGTCCCCAGCCTGACCGTGGGGGTGGGGACCCTCAGGGAGTTGAAAGAGAGAAGTCCCCAGGGAGAAGCTCAAAACATCCTTTACAGCTGCCGGAACTATCGGCTGCGCCAACCCGCGGAAATAGCCCGGCTTTTGTCTGAAATTCTACAAACACATCTCGGAGCAGATGAGCGGAAGCTGGCCATGGGGCGCGCACCTTGGTCTCCGCACTGGGAAGGCTGAGGCATGAGGGTCACCACACAGCGAGCTCAAGAGCGGCCTGAGTGACAGACTGAGACCATGTCTCATAAAAATAAAAGTACAATAAACCCAGACGACTCGATTAGCCTCAAAGGGGACTCTGGGTCTCCGTTCCAGAAGCCCACAGCAGCCTCAAGGCGCGCAGCAGTGACCGCCGTCGCGCACTTCCGCTGGTGACAGTTATACAATCAGGCACCACCCTGGTGACAGCCGGACAATCGGTAAAGGGCCACGCTACACCCAGCCCTGTCCCAGAGGGCACCAGGCCAGCATTCTGTCCTCAGCCACGGAGTCCCAGGTTCATCTCTCCTCCCCCCGCATCCACTGCCTGAGAGCGGGACAGGACCCCAGCGTGCCGGCCTCACAGGGCCTGGGGAAGGCCAGGAACTCCCTGCATGGGGGGCTGAGCCCCCACCATGTGACCAGTGCCAGACCAGGGCCGGTACCCCCATTCCCAGGTCTTGGAGCTCTCGTTCGGGACCTGGGCTCCCTCTGTGATTTCACCATGGGCTCCTACCTGGCTTACACCGCTGTGAATGAGTGCTCAGTGTCTGCGTACCTTGCTGCAGCCCTGCCCCATCCTTTACCCGGGGCAGCAGCAAGGGACACTTAGGGGCAGTCACATGGGCTGCTGCGGATCCCCTGAGGGTCCCCACCAGGTGTGCCGGAGGGTTTGCAGCACCCACCCTCTGGCCCCCTGTGCTGTGCTGCTGGACACCGGCGGTGCCACCATTCTTGGGGGCCAGGTGGCGTGGATGCCCCAGACCTCAGCATGGTCCCTGAAATGTTTTCCCAAGATCTCCCAGTCCCCATAAATGGGCAGGGTGGTGCACGCCTGCCATCCCAGCACTCCGGAGTACACTCTTGGCCCCCAAACTGGGCCTGATGTGTTCAGCCTTGAACCTCCTCCCTTGGAGCTCACCCTCAAGCCAGGTCACCCCAGGTCCTGTGGGCACCACAGCTCCCAGCGGTGACCTCAAGTGTGTGTGGGGGGAGGGCAGAACCTCATGCTCTCACCAGGTACAGAGGTGTTGAAACTTTCCACCAAAGCTGCACCTCAAGGACTGTCCCGAGGCAGCACCCAAACTGCAGGGAGGATGCCCTGCCAGCCCTGAGCTGTGGGTGCCAGGGCAGGGTGTCCTTGCCCAAGGGGCCGCTGGTACTTTTGGTCAGAGTCAGTGCATGAGAGAGAAGACCCCTGTGGCTGGGAGGGCTGCTTGGGCCCCACGCCTGCCAGACCGGTCAAAGATGGGCTTGGGCTGGGGTGCCACTCAGTGGTAGAGTGTTTGCCTGCCTAGGGTGAGACCGTGGGTTTCACCCCAGGAGTGCAAATTAAAAAAAAAAAAAAACGTCTGGGGAGACAGCTCTGCAGCATAAGTGCCTGCCTGGCAGGTGCAAGGTCCTGAGTTGAATCCTCAGTACCAACAACAGCAAAAGCTGTTCCACTTCTCCCAGGCCTCTCTCCTCTGCCTTGGGAAGGTTGAGACTCAGAGGGACCGCAGGTGCTGCCACCTGCCGGTTGATTGTGGAACAGCCTTTAAAAAATAATAAGCCGGCCCCAAAGAGGGAGCCCCACCTGCCAGGGACGTTACGGTCCCTACCATCCCATCCCCTGCTCACGGTGACATGTGTGTGTGTGTACTAGAAAGGTGATGTTAACGAGAGCTTTTCTCTGCTCAGTGAGGTGCCCAGTGAGGCCCCCCTGGTGTCTGCTGGGCTGGGTGCCACCCGGACACATGCTCAGGCCCGAATGGCCTTGCCTATGTGGGGGGATGACGCTAAGAGGGTGGGCACCCTGATCTCACAGGACTGCTGTTCTCATAGACGAGGGCCCGCAGGGAGAGGGGGCTGGTCCTGGGACACAGAGGCGGGGCCTGGATGGCAGCCGAGACACTAAAGCCAGAAGCTCAAGGGAAGCGTGTCCCCCAGGGGCCCCAGAACTACATGTGGGGCCTCGAGAGCCCCGTTTCTGTCTTTCTAAGCAAGCTGCTTCCTGGTGGGCTTCTTGTGGCCGCCCGGGGACACTGGCACAGCACAGAAAGGCCCTCACTCCTGTCCGCTGCACACTCGGTCACCTCCCTCTCTGGCCGCCCCGCCCACCTGAGGGTGTCAGAACTCCTGGGAACCCCTGCACGGTCTGGTTGCACTGGTTTTGGCCTCCCTCCATGCCATCGGGTCCAGGACCCAACCCCTCCAAGTCTGCTGCCGCCCAGGTCTCCCGGAACTCATCTCCCCCACCTCCTGCCACGCCATCTGCGCCCCAACGCACCCTCCACAGTCTCCTGTGCAGAGCTGGTCCTGTGGTCGTGCCCTCGAGGTCCCAGCTCTCCTGTCCTCACACATCCCCACTCCCTGGTATTCCCTCCCCGACTGCTGCTATGGTCGATGTCCCCCAAAGCCTCATGCAGCCCCAGGCCAGGCATCTAGAGTTTGTGGTTGAGTCATGGCCAGCCGGGCAGCACCTGGGCTTTGGGTGTGAGCGCCGCGCCTGCCCTGGGCCCGCACCACGTAAGGGAGGGAGGAGGACGGCTCCTCCCGCCTGCTCCTGCTGTCTTTGTCCGCGCCAAGCTGCTGCCCTCTGCTGAGGGCCGCCCTGCCATGCAGCCAGCTGAAACCTGCACAAAGTGTGAGCGGAATAAAGCTTTCCCCTTAATTTTGGGCACTGGCATTTTGTCTCAGCAACGAGACCAATGCTGAGGTCTCCTTGGACTCGGCGGAGCGGGGTCCGGTTGGTGCCTTCGTGGGCCTGCTACTTGCTGGGCCTCAGACAGCCCTGGCAGGGGTGAGGGTGGGAGGAAGGGGTCACGGTCAGCGCTGGCGCCACGGCAAGCGGAGCTCCTGCTGCAGGCCTGGCTGGGCGGCTGCCCGCCCGCCACCTGGATCCCAGGACCGGCCTCACCCGAACACTGCCAAGACCCTGAACATGCTAGCCCCCGCCTTCACTTCAGAACCCCTCCCTGTGGCCTTCGGCACTCCGCCCCCTCCCCGGGGCTGCAGCAGGAGTTGACCCCTGGCCCTAAGGGAGGCTCAGCCCAGCTACTCTCCAACTCTCCACAGAGAGGACTCCTGCTCCTCCTCATGCGCTTGAGAAGAGGGGAAGTGCGGTGCACACGGCTGACAGCAGCACTGGCCACCTGCGGCGGTGGGGCACCTGCTCCTGCCCTTCCCTGTCCACCTTGCCAGGACACCAGAGGGGCTGGAGCACAGGCCCAGCTGGGAATCCTAGCGCAGCCCTCCGTTGGTGTGACAAAGTGACAAGCTCTGGGCTGTCTCTGATTTAAAAGGGGGTGGGGGCACACAGCAGGGCTCTGGCACCAGTACAAATAACCGCTGATGCGGGCAACTCAATGGGGCCTGGTTGGCGCCCGGCAGGCCCAGGAGGTGCATGAACAGCCACGGGCGCTAGGGCCACCAGCTCCATGCATGCGCACACTGGGGCACAGAATGCTAGCGTGGCCCAGCCTAGCCAAGGGGCCAGGTTCTCGGCAGCCCGAGCCCTCCAGCCGCCACCGTGGGAGCCCTGTTCCTGCTCCAGCGCTATCTCCCCGGAACCCCCCCGACACACACACACTCCAAACTGGAGGGGAGCAGGAGAGAGGCGCAGGCTGCCCTCAGGAAGTCCTAGTTCAGGCCACCCAGCAGGTCCCGGGCCTGGGGTTCCAGCCGCTGAATGAGAGCTTTCATCGCTCTGGGTAGGACCGAGTTGGGGTGAGCAGGCCCTTGGTTCAGCACAACAGCAGCAGCTAGCTGTCCCCAGCCGTACCTCCACCAGGCAGCAGCGCTGGAAACACCTTCTTATATATGTCTGCATAACTGAACATCTTAGGCTTTGAGATGGGCACAGTGGTGCACGACTCTAATCCCAACACTCAGGAGGCTGAAGCAAGAGGAAAGACCCAAGTCCAAGGCTGGCCTGGGCTACATCGTGAGCTCAAAGCAACCTGGACTGCCTCGCAAGACCCTGTCTCAAAAAAACAACAAAAAAAACAACAAACAGAGCCCCTAAACCAAAACACAAAATCTTAGATTTCCCAGGAAATGAACTAGTATCATGGGGCATGACCCCAATTTTGTCATAAAGGTGTGTTCTTGTGGGTATATGATACCTGTGCTTATTCTTTAGAAAATTTTCTATTAAAATTTTATTCATTCATTCATTCATTCATTCATTCATTTGGTACAGGATCTCACTACAGCTTGTTCTCATAGTGATCCTCCTGTTTTCAGCCCCCCCAGTGCTGGGATTACAGGTATGCGCTTAGACCACCGAGCTGGACTAAGCACCTGCTTAGGCAAGTGCAGGGACTGGGGCTTGAGTCCCCGCACCACATGCTGCTCCAGCCTCCCCCGCCGGGGCACACTGAGCTGGCCACAGACCAGGCGGGCGTGGGGGAGCACACCTGCAATCCCAGTGCTGGGGAGGCTGAAAACGGGGATCACTAGGAGTCCGAGCTGTGTAGTGAGACCCTGTACCAAATACATTTAAAAAAAAAAATTGCTTCAGGGGGCTGGAGATGGCTCAGTGGTCTAAAGCACCTACTTGAAACAAGCTTGGCAAAGCACAGGGACCGCGGTTCGATCCCCAGCACCACATGCCAGCCAGCCCCGCCCCCTGGTGGGCTGAGCTGGCCACACACACAATAAATAAATGTAATAAATAAAAATAAATAAATAATTTATAAAAGTGATTTAAAAAAAAATTGCTTCAACCGTCACACCCAAGGCAGCCCTCACACGGGACAACCACGCCTTCCTCGCACACGTCTCGCTCACACTGATAGCGGATGTGCTTAGCTCTCCTGTCCAACGTGGAGGCCACTCTTGTCACCTCTCCCTCTTCCTGCTGTGTCAGCAGCTTCCTACTATGCTGTACGGTGTGCATGTAACAGGAAAATCAGACATAATAAAACAAACTATCCAACGTGCACCGAGTGCTTAGAGGAGACGCCAACATTTTCACACCAGCCGTTCACTCGTTTACAGAACCTACCCGATAACATCAGAAATAAAAGCCTACAACATAAATACAAGAAGAGTCCACCGCGGGGATAGGCTTTGCTTCCGCGGTCACACCCGAGGCAGTCTGCACACGAGAGCGCTGGGTGTTCCATACGCCAGCATGGCTTAGCCGGCGACGTGTCGTTTCCCTGTCCTTCCTTGTAGGGCACACCTGACGTCTTGCCTGTTCGCTTGTCTGCCCTAAATGAGGCCAACGTTATGTCTTTCTAAGCCCCAAACACTGTACTATGCAATTCTCTACTTTGAAATTGCAACGGTTCACTTGGAATTTCTGCTTCGTTGCTGCAGACAGCTCCTGCGCCGGTCAAGAGGCGCAAGAGAAGGAGCTGTTTCCAGGTTCTGGTGTCCCAAAGAATTGAGCGGGACACGCCTAAGGAGTGATGAGAGTAAGATTTATTAAAAAGAAGTAACAACAGTAAGTGAAAGAAGCAAAGGTCCACTCTGCAGGGTGGGAGTCACCCGGGGGAGGAGCTCGCGGCCCCTCGGGGGTGGCGCTGGGTCTCCGAGGGTCTGGGAGGATGGGAGGGTCTACGGCTGAGGAGGGACAGGAAGGAGTTACAGCCCGCCGGGTGCTCAGGTCCACTCACACTCAGGACGGGTAAGATTCCAGAGGCGGCCTGGGGAAGGTGCAGGTGTGAGGGTGGGTGTGGGGTAGAAACCTCCATGGAACCGAGGCTGGACGCAGGTCCTGCCCCGAACGTTTAGGTCTGTGTGTGCCTGGGTTTTCGGGAGCAGAGTGACCGTTAAACCTGCTGGTTTTCTGATGCTTTGGCCTAGCCATGCTTGCTGCGTCTGGTTCCTCGATTCTCGTCCAATGGATTTCTGTCGCTAGCCTGTCCTTGTCTCAGCCCCTTCCTCAGTTATAAACCCCCAGGTGTCAAATACAGGTTCACATTTCAAACTTGAGTCTCAGGTGGTGCGCAGCCGCGGAGCAGGAGCCCCGCGCAGAGTGCGTTGGACAGCAGAGCGGAGGACGGGACCCAGCCAGCGCACCCTCCTGGGCGAGCACGTTCTCGGGGACGCAGGCAAGGGGCAAGACAGCGCGGAGGTCACGAGCGCCCGCCTGGCGGGGACAGCTGGCAGCCACTGGACGCTTCCCTCTGCTCGAAACCTGGGCGACGGAGGGTGGTGCTGGGCCGGGGCCGACCCCACGGGGCGGGCAGCGCCAGCTCAGGGTGGCCCCCAGAACCGCTTCTCCGGGAGAGTCGGACAGAGCTCTGGTCCTCCCCGGGGGAGCAGGATCTGGGGCCACAGCCGGGAGGGGTCGGGGCTCGGGCCTCCACGTGCGACCTTCGCAGGTGGCCGGCCCCAAGCCTAGAGCCCCTCTGCCTGCTTGCTCCGGCGGCTGGAGCGTTCCACGGACGGGTACTCGTCACGGTGCTGGGCCCAAAGCGAAAGCTGAGGTCTGCAACCAGCCTCTGAAGAGGGCCTGTGGCTGCGCACCCTCGAGACGGGAGCACAGTGGCCGACGGGCGGCCTGGCCCTGCCCTCATCCCGGCAGCCTGGATGCGGCATAAGGGGCAGAAAGAGGCGTGCGGGCAGCCAGCTCTCAGGCGACAGGGAGCGTTCCCTGGGGTCTCCCCCGCACGAAGCATCCGGTCCGGCTCCTTTTCCGATCCACGTCTCCCAGGAAACGACCCTGGACTCCGCCCTCTTTCTGGACGCATAAACAGGAAGTGGACCTGCGCAGAGGGCGCTTCCGCCAGGGCGAGGGGGCGGGAGTGATTGTGAACGGCAGCAGACAGAAGCCAATCATAGACGAGGACTCGGAAGGAGCCAATCCTGAGAGGCATTGGGGCAGGAGGGCGGGGCCCCGGGGGCGGGACAGAAGGGGCGCAGCCAATCGAGGGGTCCCCCAGGAGGGCGGGGCCAGGCGGACTGCCGGGGCTGCCGAGCGACGGCGGCCGAGAGCGCGTCGGTCGGGCCGGTGCGGCGATGCTGCAGCTGCGGGACTCGGTGGACTCGGCGGGCACGAGCCCCACGGCGCTGCTGGCGGCCGGCGAGGAGGTG